>NC_029777.3:39834292-39850724 GCF_000817695.3 Arachis duranensis | reverse complement strand
TTGGTGCACAATTCTGGCGCACCAAGGCACCCTTCTGGCGCACCGCAGCATCATCTGGCAGCACCAGCAGCGCACCGTGGCACAATTCTGGCGCACCAATTTTTTCTGCCCTGCCCTCCGCGAGGGCAGGGCAGCATCCTGCAGCACCAACTCTCACCAACAAGCACGCACCAAGGGCGCACGAACATTTTCTGCCCTGCCCTCCACAAGGGCAGGGCAGCCTCCTGGAAGCCACTTTTCTCATGGGCTGAAATTGGATAAAAAAATTCCAATTTAATTCATTTCTTCACCAAATCAAAAGCCCATCCAAACCCCAAAATCCAAGAATAGAAAGTGTATAAATAGGAGCTAGTTTTATGTAATTTGGGAGAGCTAGAGAGCTAGAGACTTCATTTTGGAATTTACCTTTCTACTTGCATTTTAATTTTGAACTTTGGAATTTCTTAGAGAATTGGGAAGGAGAATTAATCTCTCTTCTTCCTGGTTCCTGCTTGAGCACTCTTTATTTTTCTTGCTTTGGATCTTGGGTGAAGAATTGAAGAACTTCTGTTTCAATCTCACCTTGAGATCTCTTCTTTAATTTTCTGCATAATTGAATTCTACTTTCTGTTCATTTCTTCTTCTTCTGCAATTCTGCAATTTGCTTTCCTTTATTTCTTTTGCAATTGTTCTTGTTGGATCAAGGAAGGATTTGAGATCTAGACTTGTTATCTAGTCTCCTCCACTCCTGAGATCTTCAATCACTTTTAATTTGCTGCAACTTAAGCATTGCTTTTCTGTTCTAAATTCTTCAAGGCATTTTTACTTTTCTGTTAAGATCTAGTTCCATTGAATCGATCCTCTACTCTTCTACTTGTTGCAATTTATTTTTCCTTGCTTAATTTCTGCAATCCCACATCCCTGACCCATTTAAGATTCAAGCAATTTACATTTCTTGTCATTTAAGTTTCTGCAATTTACATTGCTTGTTCTTTAAGCTTCCTGCCTATTTACATTCTGCACTTTAAGTTCATTGCTATTTACATTTTGCTGCCACAATTCTCACTTAAATGTTAGCTTGACTAAACTAATCACCCACTAAAATTGCTTGATCCATCAATCCCTGTGGGATCGACCTCACTCTAAGTGAGTTATTACTACTTGATGCGACCCGGTATACTTGCCGGTTGGAATTGTGTGTTGGAAAATTCGTTTTTCCACAAAAACACCATCATGGGTAACCAACACAAAGAATGTCCCAATTCAACTCAAGATAGGAGATCTCAAACCAGCTGCTAAAGGCAGGCTAGATTTTATTGGGCATTCCATACTACCCACCAGCAACCGCTCTGAGGTCCCTATTAAAAGAGCAGTAATAATCCATTGCATTATGATGGGAAAAGAATTGGAAGTTCATCATCTGATTGCTTGTGAGCTTTATACAATTGCAAACAAGAACTCCACTAAAGCCAAATTGGCCTACGCAAGCTTGATTTCTCTGCTATGTAAAAATGCTGGAGTAAAAATGGGAGTAGATGAGTATATCTCAGTTGATCTCCCAATCACAAAAAAATCAATGGAAGGGCAACAAGTGCAAGACATTCCCATCAAAAGGAGGGCACAAGAGTTCCTCCCAGAAATCCCACTGATTCACTACTGGAACCGCTTAGAAGCATCTATTACCAAACTGCAAGAAGATATGGATCAAATAAAAGAAGAATAGGAAAATCAAAATAGCATGCTCTGCAAGCTGCTTAAGGAACAGGAGAAGCAAGGGCATGTACTGCAGGAGCTAAAGTGCTAGAGGCTACCTCTTGAAGGGCCAGACACCCCACAGAATGAAGGAGCATACACCTCCCAAACTAAAGGTTGTTGAGTCCTAATTTTAACTCTACGATAACTCTGCTATTAGAAATCTATTTTTAGAGTCATAGGAATAGTAGTAATGAGTGTCCTTACTTTTCGTTTTTGATTTTATCCCCAAGTAAGCTATAATTTATTTTTCTCATCATCATTAAACATGAATAAAATAGCAGAGTTTTAGAATAAGGAGGCAATTTTATCTTCGAGTTCTTAATAAGAAAAATTCAAATTATTTATATGTGGTGACAATACTCTTTGCTCTCTGAATGAATGCTTGAACAGTGCATAAATTTTGATAGTGAAGCTTATGAAATTATTGGCTCTTGAAAGAATGATGAAAAAAAAAGAGAAATGTTGTTGATGATATGAAAAATCATAGAATTGATTCTTGAAGCAAGAGAAAGCAGTGAAAAAAAAAAATATGGCGAAAAAAAGGAAAAAAAAAAGAAAAAAGAAAAAAAAGCAAGCAGAAAAAGCCAATAGCCCTTAAAACCAAAAGGCAAGGGTAAAAAGGATCCAAGGCTTTGAGCATCAATGGAAAGGAGGGCCTACAAATATAAAACCCTGGCCTAAGCAGCTGAATCAAGCTGTCCCTAACCATGTGCTTGTGGCATGCAAGTCCAAGTGAAAACTTGAGACTGAGTGGTTAAAGTCGTGATCCAAAGCAAAAGAGTGTGCTTAAGAACTTTGGACACCTCTGACTGAGGACTTTAGCAAAGCTGAGTCACAATCAGAAAAGGTTTACCCAGTTATGTGTCTGCGGCATTTATGTAGCCGGTGGTAATACTGGAAAACAAAGTGCTTAGGACCACGGCCAAGACTCATAAAGCAGCTGTGTTCAACAATCAACATACTTAACTAGGAGAATTAATAACACTATCTAAAATTCTGAGTTCTGATAGATGCCAATCATTCAAAACTTCAAAGGATAAATGGAGATGCCAAAACTGTTCAGAAGCAAAAAGCTACTAGTCCCGCCCATCTAATTAGAATTTAAGCTTCACATATACTCTGAGATGCTACTACCTCTTGATTTTCTTTGGCCTATTTCATTCATTTAGTTGTTTGAGGACAAACAACAGTTTAAGTTTGGTGTTGTGATGAGCGGATATTTTATACGCTTTTTGGGGGTATTTTCATATAGTTTTTAGTAGGATTTAGCCACTTTTTAGTATACTTTTATTAGTTTTTATGCAAAAATCATATTTCTAGACTTTACTATGAGTTTGTGTGTTTTTTTGTGATTTCAGGTATTTTCTGGCTGAAATTGAGGGACCTGAGCAATAATCTGATTCAAAGGCTGAAGAAGGACCGCATATGCTGTTGGATTCTGACCTCCTTGCACTCGAAGTGTAACGGCGCACTCCCAATTGCGTTGGAAAGTAGACATCTAGGGCTTTCCAGCAATATATAATAGTCCATACTTTGAGCGAGTTTTGATGACGTAAATTGGCATCAAAATGCCAGCTCTCTATCCTTTTCTGGCGTCAAAACGCCAGACCTGGCATAAAAGTTGGAGTTAAACGCCCAAACTGGCACAAAAGCTGGCGTTTAACTCCAGGAACAGCCTATGCATGTGAAAGCTTCAATGTTCAGCCCAAGCACACACCAAGTGGGCCCAAGAAGTGGATTTCTACACTACCTATCTTAGTTTAGTCATTTTCTGTAAACCTAGGTTACTAGTTGAGTAAAAAACTACCTTTAGAGATTTATTTTGTACCTCATGACATTTTCACGTTTTACATTGTATCTCTACGGCATGAGTCTCTAAACTCCATTGTTGGGGGTGAGGAGCTCTGCTGTGTCTCGATGGATTAATGCAATTACCACTGTTTTCTATTCAATCACGCTTGCTTCCGTTCTAAGATATTCATTCGCACTTAAACCTGATGAATGTAATGATCCGTGACACTCATCACCATTCTCAACTTATGAACGCATGCCTGGCAACCACCTCCATTCTATCTTAGATTGGATGTGTATCTCTTAGCCTCCATTCCGAAAGATTGGAGTCTTCGTGGTATAAGCTAGGATTATTGGTGGCCATTCCTGGGATCCGGAAAGTCTAAACCTTGTCTGTGGTATTCCGAGTAGGATCTGGAAAGGGATGACCGTGATGAGCTTCGAACTCGCGAGTGTTGGGCGTAGTGACAGACGCAAAAGGATCACTGGATTCTATTCTAACATGATCGAGAACCGATAGATGATTAGTCGTGCGGTGACAGCGCACATGGACCATTTTCACTAAGAGGATGGGAAGTAGCCATTGACAATGGTGACACCCTACACACAGCTTGGCATGGAAGGAGCCTTGCGTGCATGAAGAAGAAGACATTAGGAAAGTAGAGATTCAGATGATAGAGCATCTCTAAAACTCCAACCTGTTCTCCATTATTGAATCACAAGTACCTTTTATTTCATGCTCTTTTATTTTATTGCAAACAAAACCCTTTTCATTGATAATCTCCTGACTAAGAGTTACAAGGTAACCATAGCTTGCTTCAAGCCGACAATCTCCGTGGGATCGACCCTTACTCACGTAAGGTATTACTTGGATGACCCAGTGCACTTGCTAGTTAGTTGTGCGGAATTGCAAGTGTGATTGCAATTTCGTGCCTCATAGAGCAAATAAGTCAAGTAGCAATTAGGCATGTTATACAATTTGGCATACAATTACAAGTCAGCAAAGCAAACAAATAGATAGAAAATGCACATGATGAATGCTTGTCCTACTGGCTGTGATATCACATTTTTGGTTCAACTGCCAACCCGACACACTTCCATGGAGATGTCGCCCTTCGGAATCATCATTGGGAACCCCCGAGATATGGTGCTCAGATCACCATCCAGGATTTTGTGCCTGCACACTCTATTGATCCCAAGGGATGCGAGCGGGATACTCTTGCCACATACCTCACATCTCAACGTAAGCGGGATTAACCACCATCCTTACACTATCGCCGCAACCTCGACAGGCGAGATTACCGTCCCTGCCGGGCACATAGCATCTCATAATCTCAATATAAAACAATAGTTCAGTGGTTTTTCAGAAAACATTTTCAACACATCAATGAATCCTCATTTCACATTCGAGTCCTCGACTCATCTCAACCACTGTCCAATCAACATTTTCATTCCGAGTCCTCGACTTAGCTCAACTACTGTCAATTCACTTTTCTGTTCTGAACTCAACAGTTCATCAATTCTTATTTGATATACCTACCTGCCTCTACACGCCATCAAATCCATCTTTAGTACACCCGAAATCTAAGCCTCCGTTTTTTAAATTTTCATAATAACATCAACTAAAACTCTTAGGTTCTTTCCCATGTTTTCATACTCAAAACTAAGCCCAAAAGTCATAAAACAGTGTTACAGATGCTTACAATCTTGTTGGGAAGGTGAAATAGTTGAAAACAAAATTTAAATTTGAGAAACAGGGTGTGTGCATATGCACAGGGGTGTGCGTGCGAACGCCCAAAGAGATCCTTAAAACGTGTGCGTACGCATAGAGGTGTGAGTACGCACAGGTACCAAATTTTGAAATTCTATTCGCTCGCACAATCTGTGCTAGCGCCTTCTACAGATTACCCTTCCCATCGTGTGCGTGCGCATAGGTTGTAAATGTTCATTGGATATGTGTGCGCACAAGCTGTGCTAGCACTCTAAACAGATTGCTTGCCTCTGTTTGTGCGTACGCATAGGTCTGTGTGTGCGCACATGTTGAAAATTTCACAGGGGTGTGCGTGCGCTCGAGGCTGTGCATGCGCACATACCAGAAATCACAAAATTCTGCAACTTTGCAGAATTTTAGATTTTCACACCAATCTTTGAATGATCATAACTTCCTCTATAAAAATCCAAATCTTACAAACTTTATATCGATTTGAAGAGTTTTCAATAAGCTTTAATCTCAAAATATTTTCAACCAATTTTGAAAACCAAGGCATAAGTTATTATGATACAAAGTTCACCAAAAACTAACTTTTACCAAAAGTCACAAATTACCAATTTTTCCAAATCCTCAAACCACATCCAACAAAAACAATACCAAACTCCCATTTACAACACAATCTACCCTCTTGGGTCACAATTTATCATTCATATCAAATTTTTCCACCACACTTCATCATTTTCAATCTCAATTATCAAACATATACATCACAAACAATTTTTCCCACCAACACATGCACCCATCCTCATTATATCACTATCAATCTCCATCATCAAACTCATTCATGCTATATGTTAATACTCAATAATATTCATTCATCCAAATTCATAATACATCATATCTCAACATCATTAATCAACAACATTACCAATATTAATTCATTAAACCTCATTCAACCAACCAACATCAACAACCACATCAAATCAAACCTATCCTATAGGTCACTAGCCTAAGTGTCCATGAATATTATATACTACATAGAGGAAACTGAAACCATACCATGGCTGATTCCCTATATGCCAAAACTCAACAGTGAGCACAAGCAAGATCTCAACCACACTTCAAGCTTTCAATTCCACTTCATCAAGCACTAACAAGTTCCAATAGCTCCCAAACTCGCAATAATCAAACTATATATATACATAAATCATCACAAATCAACCTAGGACTCAATATAAACATAATTTCGCAAGGGTTTCAAGAGCTCTTACCTTGCCCAACTGTTATGGATGCCAAATCTAATGCTAACCAAAGGCTAGAGTGCACATAAACACCCAAAACACAAGATTTCACTTAATCAAAAGTCCAAAAATTCAAATTTCTCAAGGGCACAAAAACTGGGCAAGGAAACTCAAAAATCTTCCACAAAACTTAGATAGATGTGATGGGCTCGGCAAGCGCTTCGCGTAGGCACTGACGGCACGCGAATCGTGGATTGAAGTGGTAGGTCAATAGTATTTTCTCTTCTCCTCTCCCTCTTTTCTTTTCAGCTGAGTGTGTTGTGTTATGAGTGTATTGTTGCTGAAAGGTTCATTAAATGAACCTTTATATATGTTGAGCTTGGGCCCAACTTGGGCCCGGTCCAACCCGTTAGTGTTTTTAGCTGGGCCAAACCTTTAAAATTACGCCCAATTTTCCATTTCTAATATTTTTCTAAGGTTTTTGACTGTTTTCACTTTTTCTCACGCAGTACCGGGTAGACTTGGGAGTAGGTGCAGTAAAGTCACCCAGCACCTTCCTTGCATTGTTGGCATTGTTGTTGTTTTCGGCTGCCATGTCTTCTTCTTGTTTGAAGATTTCTTTTAGGTCCTCTACAGAGAGTAGTGCTTTAGCTTCTCTTAGCTTTCGCTTCAAGGTCCTTTCAGGTTCAGGGTCAGCCTCAACAAGAATGCTTTTGTCTTTGCTCCTACTCATATGAAAGAGAAGAGAACAAGAAAATATGGAATCCTCTATGTCACAAAATAGAGATTCCTTGAGGTGTCAGAGGAAAAGAAAAGTAGAAGGAAGAGGTAGAAGAATTCAAACTTAGAAAGATAGAGTTCGAATTGTGCATTGAGGAGGAGTGTTAGTACATAAATAGAAGGATGTGAGAAGAGGGGAAGAAATTTTCAAAAATTAAAGTGAATTAATTAAAAGAAATTTTGAAAAAATGGTAATTGATTTTCGAAAACTAAGATTGGGAAAGAAATTAAGTGAAATTTGAAAAAGATTTTGAAATTAGAAATAAAAAAGATATGATTGAAAACTATTTTGAAAAAGATGTGATTAAGAAGATATGATTGAAAAAAAATATAGTTTTAAAAAGATATGATTGAAAAGATATGATTGAAAAACAATTTAAAAAGATTTGATTTTTAAAATTAATGACTTGGCTAACAAGAAATTTAAAAGATATGATTCAGACATTAAACCTTTCTCAACAGAAAAGGTAACATTCTTGAAATGTTGAATCAAATCATTAATTGTTAGCAAGTATTTTTGAAAAATGGAAAGAAATTGATTATGAAAATATATGGTTGAAAAGATATGATTTGAAAAAGATTTGATTTTGAAAAATTATGGAAAGTTGAAAAAAAATTTGAATTAAAAACAAAATCTTCCCTCTTGTGCCATCCTGGCGTTAAACGCGGAGAATGGTATACATTCTCGCGTTTAACGCCCAAAATGCTACCCTTTTGGGCATTAAACGCCCAGCCAGGTATCCTGGCTGGCGTTTAAACGCCAGTTTTCCTTCCTCACAGGGCGTTTTGAACGCCCAGCTTTTTCTGTGTAATTCCTCTACTGTATGTTCTGAATCTTCAATTCTCTGCATTATTGACTTGAAAAGACACAAATTAAACTTTTTTGGATTTTTAATGATGAGGAAAAATCAAAATGCAACTAAAATCAAATGAACAATGCATGCAAGACACCAAACTTAGAAGTTTGTATACTATTGACACTAACAAATTGAGAATGCATATGAGAAACAACAAAACACACAAAACAAGAGAATTTAAAGATCAGAGCAAGTAAATCATCAAGAACAACTTGAAGATCAATGAAGACACATGATAAATGCAAGAAGAACAGAAACATGCAATTGACACCAAACTTAAAATGAGACACTAGACTCAAACAAGAAATATTTTTGGTTTTTATGATTTTGTAAATTTTTTTTTTCGAAAATTATATGGAGAAGAAAATAAAGAGATTCAAAATTTTTAATAAGAATTCCAGGAATCATGGAATGTTAGTCTAAAGCTTCAGTCTAAAAAGATTAGACATGGCTAGCCAAGCTTCAGCAGAACATTTCATTCAAGAGCTAAATTGATGAAAATCAATCAGCTTTGGTGATGATAAGAACATCACCTTGAAACACTAGAATTCATTCTTAAAAATAATTCTGAAAAATACCTAATCTAAGCAACAAGATGAACCGTCAGTTGTCCAAACTCAAACAATCCCCGGCAACGGCACCAAGAACTTGGTGCACAAAATTGTGATCATCAATGGCGCCATCAACATGGTACGCTCAATTGCAATCTCAACTCTTTATCACAACTTCGCACAACTAACCAGCAAGTGCACTGGGTCGTCCAAGTAATAAACCTTACGCGAGTAAGGGTCGATCCCACGGAGATTGTTGGTATGAAGCAAGCTATGGTCATCTTGTTAATCTCAGTAAGGCAGATTCAAATGGTTATAGATGATTTATGAATAAAGCATAAAATAAAGATAGAGATACTTATGCAATTCATTGGTGAGAATTTTAGATAAGCGTATGGAGATGCTTTGTCCCTTTCGTCTCTCTGCTTTCCTACTGTCTTCATCCAATCCTTCTTACTCATTTCCATGGCAAGCTGTATGTAGGGTTTCACCGTTGTCAGTGGCTACCTCCCATCCTCTCAGTGAAAATGTTCAACGCGCTCTGTCACAGCATGACTATTCAGCTGTCGGTTCTCGATCATGTCAGAATAGAATCCAGTGATTCTTTTGCGTCTGTCACTAACGCCCCACAATCGCGAGTTTGAAGCTCGTCACAGTCATTCAATCCTTGAATCCTACTCAGAATACCACAGACAATGTTTAGACCTTCCGAATTCTCTTGAATGCCGCCATCAATTCTAGCTTATACCACAAAGATTCCGATTAAGGAATCCAAGAGATAAACATTCGAGCCTTGTTTGCTTGTAGAACGGGAGTGGTTGTCAGGCACGCGTTCATAAGTGAGAATGATGATGAGCGTCACATAATCATCACATTCATCATGTTCTTAGGTGCGAATGAATATCTTAGAACAAGAATAAGCTGAATTGAATAGAAGAACAATAGTAATTGCATTAATATTCGAGGTACAGCAGAGCTCAACACCTTAATCAATGGTGTGTAGAAACTCCACCGTTGAAAATACATAAGAACAAGGTCTAGGCATGGCCGAGAGGCCAGCCCCCATAATCTAAGAACTAAACGTCCAAAGATGATCTAGAGATCTAAAGTGAACAAAAGATTCAAGTGATCAAAAGATGAAAATACAATAGCAAAAGGTCCTATTTGTAGAGAACTAGTAGCCTAGGGTTTACAAGGATGACTTCCGGGCCCACTTGGTGTGTGCTTGGGCTGAGCATTGAAGCATTTTCATGTAGAGACTCTTCTTGGAGTTAAACGCCAGCTTTTGTGCCAGTTTGGGCGTTTAACTCCCATTCTTGTGCCAGTTCCGGCGTTTAACGCCGGGCAGTTTTGAGCTGATTTGGAACGCCAGTTTGGGCCATCAAATCTCGGGCAAAGTATGGACTATTATACATTTCTGGAAAGCCCAGGATGTCTACTTTTCAACACAGTTGAGAGCGTGCCATGGAGCTTCTATAGCTCCAGAAAATCCACTTCGAGTGCAGGGAGGTCAGAATCCAACAGCATCTACAGTCCTTTTCAGCCTCTGAAGCAGATTTTTGCTCAGGTCCCTCAATTTCAGCCAGAAAATACTTGAAATGACAGAAAAATACACAAACTCATAGTAAAGTCCAGAAAAGTGAATTTTAACTAAAAACTAATAAAAATATAGTAAAAACTAACTAAAACATACTAAAAACAATGCCAAAAAGCATACAAATTATCCGCTCATCACACACCATGCAACCTTACTATCTCCTTGATGTACAACCTTGCTAACTCCTCCATAGAACAGTTCACTCGAATAGGCAGAAAATGAGCAGATTTGGTTAAGTGATCAACGATCATCCAAACCGCATCAAATCCCAACCTATTCCTCGGTAAACCAGTCACAAAATCCATCACAATTCCTTCCCACTTCCACTGAGGAATCTCAAGTGGCTGTAGCTTTCTCGACGGTTTCTGATACTCTATCTTTACCTTCTGACACATCAGGCATTTAGATACCACTGTAGCTACATCACCTTTCATCCCGGGCCACCTGAACATCTTCTTTAAGTCAAAATACATCTTTGTGCTTCTGGGATGAATGGAAAACCCATTATTATGAGCTTCTGACAACAAGTCTTGTCTCAAACTCCCGACATCCGGTATGAAAATTTGCCTTTTATATCTCCACAACCCTTCATTATCCTTAGTGAATTCTCCATGCCTTTTCTTGCCAACTGGTTGAAACAATTGCTGAAGCTTTTGCTCATCTTGCTGAGCCCTCTGAATCTTTGTTTTAAACGTACTTGAAATCTGCAACTGATTCAAGCAAGCTCTTCTGGCAACTTCACCAATATCCAGCTTAAGATCCACAAACTTATCCACTGATGCCAGGGCATCTAGGCCAGTTTCACTGACCTTTTCTTTACTGTTTTAGGATAGTTTCATGCATTTTTCCTAGTAAACAAGGCAAGTTTTGGGTGAAAATACACTTACACCTTCATTCAAGCAACTATTGTGAATTTTGCCTGATTTTATGAGATTTATGCTAGAATTACATGATATTTTAGTGATGCATGATCTCATGATTTTGGCTACAGCTTTGATGCACTTTAATTGCTTGATTTCAGGACAAATGAAGCATGGAAGAATCACGTTAGCATTCACGTTAACTTAGTTAACGTGACTACTAACGTGGGATGGCAATTGACTTGCAACATTAATGAGAAAAATGATCACCAATAACGCCTGTGAAGCCATTTCATAGCATATGTTAAGAGCCACGTTAACTAAGTTAACGTGGTACTTAACGTAGAAGGAAAGAAGGACTCCACGTTAATGAGAAACGTGAACTCCAATAACGTTTCTCCTCAACGTTAGTGGTAAAAGTGAACACCACTAACGTTGGGAAACTAGGCAATGCCCCACGTTAAGAGTCACGTTAACTAAGTTAACGTGAACTCTAATGTGGACAAGGATCAACAATGCTAATGTTAGTGACACTCACTTTTGTCACTAATGTTGAATCATTTTCATTGCCTATGTTAACTCTCACGTTAAGATTGTTAACGTGAAAGTTAACGTGGAGTGGGGTTCAAGGAACCAACGTTAGTGACACTCACTTTTGTCACTAACGTTGGAAGATGGCTTCATTACTACGTTAGGAGCCACGTTAACTTAGTTAACGTGGACTCTAACGTAGGGGATTAAGGCAAATAGAGCGTTAGTGACAAAGGTGAGTGTCACTAACGCTCTCGAAGGTGATAGGTGCCCACGTTAAGAGCTACGTTAGCTAAGCTAATGTAAGATCTAACGTGGGAGGAAAGGGCAAGCAACGTTAATGGGAAAAGTGATTCCCATTAACGTTTGCGAAAAGGGGCACAAGCCAACGTTAATGGGAAAAGTGAGTCCCATTAACGTTGGCCAAGAGTTGAGAAGGAACGTTAGAAGTCACGTTAAGACTTCTAACGTAGAGAATAACGTGGGCATATACGGGTGGAACGTTAGTGGAAAAGGTGAATGCCACTAACGTTCTCGCACCCAGAAATGTATTCCACGATTAATCTCACTAAGTGCCTGAGCCTAATTCATATTTCTCTGCAAGCTGGGCCCACTAAAGATTAGAATTGCTTCAACTCAAAGTCTAAAGCCCACATCCAAGACTTGAAGAACTCACTAGAAGATCATGAAGAGTAGTATATATAGGAGTAGTTTTGAACTAGGAGAGGACTTTTGGCATATTGGGAGAACTACTCTCTGCATATTTACTTTTCTGTACTTCTATCATGGATTCTTCTTTTCTGCCATTTTTGATTCCTAGAGCTATGAACAACTAAACCCCTTTCATTGGGTTAGGGAGTTCTGCTGTAATTTGATGGATCAATATTAATTTTCATTCTTCTTCTTCTATATTTTTTCTTGATTTTACTAGAAAGCTTTCAATCTTAATTCAATTGGTTAGTTATCTTGGAAAAGAAACTCTCCATAATTGGATCTCTTCGGAACCTTGGAAGAGGAATGAAGAGATCATGCTAGAATTGCTTTCTCATGCTGGACCAATTTGGGTTGGGATGGATATGTGACTATAATCCCCTCAATACTTGAATTGGGAAATGTATGTGGTATATTCAGTGACCATACTTCATCTCTTCTCATGAGCAATTGACCAAGGAATTGGCTATTGATCAAGATTTGAGAGATTGAATTACCAAGGAATTGGGATTCAATCAGTTAAGATTGCCAAGGAGATCAATGAATGCATTGATTGAGGAAGAGATGAGAATGAACTTGATCCGGAGAATTGCAACATCTCCTAAACCCAATGATTCCCCCATTTCTGATCTTACCCATTCTCTTTAATTTCTGCCTTTTACTTTTATGAGCATTACCCCAATTCCCCATTTAAGATTCTGCACTTTAATTTCTGCTATTTACCTTCTAGTCATTTAAATTTTTGCATCTCAATCTAAATTCTGTTTAGCTCAACTAGCATATTCTTCTAACTAAAGTTGCTTGACCAATCAATCCTTGTGGGATTCGACCTCACTCTATAGTGAGTTTTTACTTGACGATAATTCGGTATACTTGCCGAAGGAAAATTTGTTGAGAGACAAGTTTTCACGCATCATCTACTAGCTAATCTTCCTTAATCCTCATCCAAGCAATGGATAAGGACTTTCGACTCAACGCGTCTGCTACCACATTTGCCTTTCCAGGGTGATAACTCAATTCAAAATCATAATCTTTCAGCAACTCCTTCCACCTTATCTGACGCCTATTAAGCTCTTTCTGATAAAAGATAGTACTTAAGACTCTTATGATGAGAAAAAATGCTAAACCTCACTCGGTACAAGCGGTATCTTCAAATATTCAAAGTAAATACAATCACTGCTAATTCCAAATCATGAGTTGGGTAGTTTACTTCATGAGGTCTTAGCTGACGCAATGAATAAGCCACCACATTCCAGTGTTGCATTAACGCGCAACCTAAACCCTTCAGTGATGCATCATAATATACTTCAAATGGTTCATGCAGATCTGGCAAAATCAAAACAGGCGCTGAAGTTAACTTTTGCTTCAAAGTTTGAAAACTTTCTTCACACTCTGACGTCCACACAAACGGTACTTCTTTCCTTGTCAACTTAGTCATCGGTAGTGCAATCCGGGAAAATCCTTCAATCAATCTCCGGTAATATTCGGCTAAGCCTATGAAACTCCTAACTTCCGTCACCATTGTCGGCCTTTCCCATTCTATCACCGCTTCTACCTTAGAAGGATACACCGATATTCCTCCTTTGGTTACAACATGACCTAAAAACTTCACTTCCTCCTTCCAGAACTCACATTTAACAACTTAGCATACAATTTCCGCTCCTTTAAGATTTGCAACTCAATCCTCAAGTGTTCCTCATGCTCCATTGCCGTCTTAGAATAAACTAAGATATTGTCTATGAAAACCACCATGAATTTGTCCAAAAATGGACGAAACACTCTGTTCATGTAATCCATAAAAACAGTAGGTGCATTCGTTAACCCAAAGGACATCACCGCAAACTCGTAGTGCCCATAGCGCGTCCTAAATATAGTCTTAGGGATATCATCCTCTTTCACCCTTATTTGATGGTAACCAAATCTCAAGTCAATCTTAGAAAACACTCCAGCTCCTTGTAGTTGATCCATCAAGTCATCTATCCTTGGCAGTGGGTACTTGTTCTTCACAGTCACTTTGTTCAACTATCGGTAATCCACACATAGTCGCATTCCTCCATCCTTCTTCTTCACCAATAAATCTGGCGCTCCCCACGGTGATACACTCGGTCGAATAAATCTCTTATTCAGAAGTTCTTCCAACTGAGTCTTTAATTCGGCCAGCTCTATCGGAGCTATCCTATACAACGCAATTGAAACTGGTCTGGCTCCTGACACCAATTCAATCGTAAATTCAATCTCCCTTTGTGGTGGGAACTCAGGGATATCTTCCGAGAATACCTCAAGAAAGTCTCTAACCACCGAAATCTGATCTAAGTTCTGGGCATCACCCAACGCATTAGCAGTCCACAAGAGATAACCCTGATACTCTTCCCCACTACAATGCACCGTTATAGAGTTCAGGTAATAACCCTCAGCTATTACTACTCCCTTTTCTCCTTCTGGCATAAATTGAATTGACCGCTCAAAGCAATCCAACAAAACTCGGTTCTTTGACAACCAATCAAACCCCAAAATCATCTCCAATCCAACCATTGGTAAATAGATTAAATCTTGCACAAAGTCTCTAACCTCAAGTTTGAATCATCCTTTCCTACAACCTGACCTAGTCATAACTATCTGATGCGGAGTATGTACATGCAAATCAAATGCTAACTCTGACACTTTCAAGCCTAATTCCTCAACTTTAGCAAATGAAATAAATGATTGCGAAGCTCCAGTATCATACAATACAACTAAGCTTTTATCACTAATTAGACATATACCTCTCATCAAAGGATCTGCCTTAGAAGCATCCTTGGCATTCATAGCAAAAACTCAACCTTGGTGCTGACTCTGACCTGCATTCGGGTTCTTTTCATGAGTGCAATCCCTCGCCATATAACCAGGCAAACCATAGTTGAAGCAACCACCTAAACCAGTCTTGTAAGAGTCATATGGATGAAATCATCCACAACGCACACAAGTCAAATCCGAAGAATTCTTACTCTGATTTCCTCTTCCTTTAGCATATTGAAATTGATTCTGAGTATTCTTCCTGAAGCCTCCTTGCCCTTGAGGTGCGTATCCTCCTTTCGTAAAACTCTGACCCCTCAGATGAAAATACTTGCCATGTCCCTTGCTAATGTTCCCTCCATGAGTGTCCTTGGACGCAGCTACTGTCTTGGCATACTCCTCAACCACCCTTGCTTTGTTCACCAAGTCAGAGAAGGTATGAATCTCCATAGGAGCCACAACGGTCATTATGTTGTCCTTCAAGCCCCTCTGGTACTTGATGCACTTCCAGTTTTCATAGGTTTCCGGGGCACCCTGACACAGCCTAGAGAACCTACAAAGCTCCTCAAACTTGCTTGTGTAATCTGTCACCAACAAGGTGATGTGTGGAAAACGATCCAACACAAAACTCACCGGCAAGTGTACCGGGTCGCATCAAGTAATAATAACTCACATGAGTGAGGTCGATCCCACAGGGATTGAAGGATTGAGCAATTTTAGTTTAGTGGTTGATTTAGTCAAGCGAATCAAGTTTTGGTTGAGTGGGTTGTATTTAACAGAAGCTAAATTGCTTGAAATGTAAAGGGAGAAGGGAAATTGCAGTAAATTAAAGGACAGGAAAGTAAAATAGACTGAATCTTAAAGAACAAGAAATTAAATGACTGAAACTTAAAGTGCAAGAAATGTAAATTGCAGAAACTTAAAGTGCAAGAAATGTAAATTGCTTGAATGTAAAAGGGATTTGAGGACTGGGATTGCAGAATCTAAACAAAGAGAAAGTAAATTGCAAAAATTAATAAAGCAGAAATTGAATTGAAAGCAATGAGAATTCAAACAGAAATTGAAATTAAAGTGCAGCAAGGTTCACAGAAGAACCAAAAGTAAAATGGGATCTCAGGTCTCAAGAGACTAGAAAGCAAAGTCTAGATCTCAATTTGCCTTCCCAGATCCAAGTTCACAAAGCAATTGACAAGAAATTAAAGAGGAAACAGTAAAGAGAATGTAAATTGATTCAATTATGCAGAAAGAAAACTAAAGAGTTCTTGAGTGGAGATTGAGACAGAATTTCCTCAATTC
>NC_029777.3:39831449-39832952 GCF_000817695.3 Arachis duranensis | reverse complement strand
AAAAAAAGAAGAGAAGCATCAAGGAAAGAATGGTTCAAGGGTCATGTGCTAAGGTATAAAAGAAGTCTAGTGAAGTTAACCAATTTAGTATTGAAGCAAGCATTTTAATTGAAAAAGTTGAATGGTTGTGTTCAATTACAATAAATTAATGACCACACAAGTGAGGATGACATGCTCAATGAAAAATTACTCTCTGGAAGAACATTCAAGTCTTACATCTTAGATTCTTGTGACAAAGTCCTTTATACTTTGCTTGAGGACAAGCAACACTTTAAGTTTGGTGTTGTGATGCAAGTGCATATTTACTATATTAGCTAGTTAGTTTAGTTGGTTTTAGCTTAATTTCACTCATTTTCTCTAAATAAACAAGCTC
The DNA here is from genome assembly GCF_000817695.3 of Arachis duranensis. Taxonomy (NCBI): domain Eukaryota; kingdom Viridiplantae; phylum Streptophyta; class Magnoliopsida; order Fabales; family Fabaceae; genus Arachis; species Arachis duranensis. Next base: position 39,832,579 of record NC_029777.3, on the reverse strand, counting down.
TTTTATGAGTTTTGTCTTCATGCATGAGAATACCAAGGAACATGTTGATTCTAGCCAAATTCATGCAAATGATTTAAGGAATACATACATGAATGAGTATGAATGAATCTCATGAAATTTATTGCATGAATTGGTAAGACTTTGAAGCTATTTCCTTTGTTGATGATAGGTGATGAAACAAGAAAGTATGGAAGCAAGAATGATGCAAGCTGGGCAAGAAGAAGAGAAGTTGGCGTTGCCAACTTGGAGAAAGGCTGCGTTGTTGGAGGCAACGCCAGGCAGCCTTGGAAGAGCATAAGTTGGCGTTGCCAACTTGGAGAAAGGCTGCGTTGTTGGAGGCAACGCCAGGCAGCCTTGGAAGAGCATATGTTGGCGTTGCCAACTTGGAAAAATGGTGCGTGTTTGAAGGCAACGCCCAGGCAAGCAAAGAGCTGAGCCAAGGAGAGCTCGAGGGCGTTGCCAATGCCAAGAACTATAGGCGTTATTCAAGGCAATGCCAAGCAACAAGAATGAAGCCTTGAAGAGGAGCTCGAGGGCGTTGCCAACGCCAAGAACCATAGGCGTTATTCAAGGCAACGCCAAGCAACAAGAATGAAGCCTTGAAGAGGAGATCGAGGGCGTTGCCAACGCCAGGAACCATAGGCGTTATTCAAGGCAACGCCAAGCAATCTTGGGGAGCTAGTTTTGAGTCTCGAGCATGTTGCCAACCTAGAGATGAGGGGCGTGTTTGATGACAACGTAGGAGTGAATGGAAGACTTGGCCCAGGAAAGGGAGGTGCACGTTGCCAACGCCAAGTTATGAAGGCGTTTTCCTTGGCAACGTAGCAAGCAACTTTGGCACCATAGGAAACAACCTCGAGCACGTTGCCAACGCCAGTATCATTGGCGTGTTCCTTGGCAACGCCAGAAATGGTTGCTTGGCTAGGCACCAAGTCTTGGGTGCCAACCAAGTTGCCAACGCCAGGAAGCCTTGCCAACCAAGTTGCCAACGCCAGGACGTGCTGCCAACCAAGTCTTGGTGCCAATCAAGTTGCCAACGCCAAGTCTTGGTGCCAACCACGTTGCCAACGCCAGAAAGAGCTGCCAACCACGTTGCCAACGCCAGGAAGAGCTGCTAACCACGTTGCCAA
>NC_029777.3:39829210-39830919 GCF_000817695.3 Arachis duranensis | reverse complement strand
CTTCAATGGAAGATATCTTGAGCTACAGAGATCCAAATTGAGTACTTCCAGTTGCGTTGGAAAGCTAACATTTAGAGCTTTCCAACCATATATAATAGTCTATGGTGGAGCACAAAATTGAAGCCAAACTAGAGTCATCTTTAGGCCCTAAAAACAAGAATATGAAGTTGAAATTCAAGAAGGCTAGAGATGAGCCCTGGAGGGGGGCACGAGCACGTTGCCAACTTGGGAGGATAGGTGCGTTTTTGGCAACAACTTGGCAGCTTGACCTTACCTTCTTTGAGGAAGCATAACTTGAGCTAGGAAAGTCCAATTGAGGTGATTCCAGTGGCATTGGAAAATAGACATCAAGAGCTTTCCAATGATGTATAATAGTCCATATTGAAGCAGAAGGTTGACACTCAAATTTCTGGGCTACATTTAGCATGAAAGTAGAGCCAAGAAGAGGAAAAGCAAGTTGTTAGCAACAACTTGGGCTAGCAACGCCCAAGTCTGAAAGTTCACTCCCAGGAAATTGTGATGCACGTTGCCAACGTGCAGTAAGGCCAGCGTTATTGACAAAAACGCCAAGCCATTGGGCCAGAAGCATGATGAATGAACTCTTCCTTTCTAAGTCTAGCAACACTTCTTCTAATTGAGCCAAGAATTCAACAAAGAGGAAGCCCATATTACTAACCCAATTAAAGATCTTTGAAGGAGTTTTGGGGACTAATATAAATAGAGTCCTTGGTTGAGATTATGGGAGTTGTGTGGCTGGATTAGATTTGAGCTTCATCTCTTCTCATGAACAATTAGATCACGAGAGTGGCAGTTGGTTATGTTGAGAGAAATTGAATCACCAAGAGATTGGGATTCAATTACCCACTTGCCATGGATCTATACCCCTGATTGAGAAGGATTTGACTAACATCAATTCATGAAAACTTGCATCTCTGATCCTTAATGATCCTCTCTATCATTAATTCTCATTTCTTTTGCTCTTAGTGTTTGAATACCCATCGCCCAATTCCCTTCTACACTCTTGCAATTTATTATTCTTGTCATTTACATTCTGTTTCTTTATTTCTTGCTATTTACTCTTTTACTCTTTAGAATTCAGCACTTTATTTCCCTGCAATTTACTTTTGATGTCATTTAAGTTTCTTGCAATTTAAGTTTCCGTTATTTACTTTCACTTCATTTCTCTCTTCTAGTTCTTTACATTCTTTGCCATTTAAATTCTTGCAATTTTGTTCAAAAACCAAAATGCTCATGAAATCAAAACTATGTTTGCTTGACTAAATCTACCATTTAACTAAAGTTGCTTAATCTACCAATCTCCGTGGGATCGACCTCACTCTTTGTGAGTTTTATTACTTGATACGACCCGGTATACTTGCCGGTTGTACGTGAAATCTAGTTTTCACGTATCAAAGTTTTTGGCGCCGTTGCCGGGGATTGGAAAAGATTGACAATGATTAAGTGAAAGGTGGTTTAGATTAAGAATTTTCTTTGTTTTTGCTTTGTATGGTTCTTTTAATTTTTTTGTTTTCTTTTTGACACTAAGGTGTTTGTGTTATTGCCTCACTAAGAAATCCTCATCTAAGACATGCATTTCAATTGCTTTGGTGATTGTGTTTTACAAAACTTAAATGGAGTTTACCTCATCTTTTGATCAAACAAACTTTCTGGGATATCACCCACCACCACCAATCTCTAATGGTGGCTGG
>NC_029777.3:39826659-39828628 GCF_000817695.3 Arachis duranensis | reverse complement strand
CCTTCAAGAATCTGTGCTTGAAATTCTTGCTGCTGAGTTATCATTTGTTGTTGCCATCTCTCCTGTTTCTCCTCCATTTGATGCTGCCAAGCTTCTTGTTCCTCTTTTTCTTTCAAAAATTGCTCCATAAATTTTGGATGGGGCTCTAGATATTTCTCTTGGCCTCCTTGATTTTGGCCTTGTTGAGCCTGCATGAGTTGCTGAGATAATTCTTCAATTGATCTTTGTAACTGGTTCATGTCTATGGCATCATAAGCTTGATTTCGTCCTTCCTCTCTTTGTGATCTCCTTTGTCTAGGAGCTACTACCCCTTCTTGGTCTTCTTCTTCATTCATTCCTTCCATGCTCTTCTTAGTGATCCCTTTTCCTTTTTTCACCTTTTCTGTATCCTCATCTTCAAAGATTACTCCAGCTTTGTCACAAAGCCTTTGGATGGTGCTTGGATGTCCAAGACCTTTTGATTTGCTTGTGCTATCGGCCATTTCTTGAATACTGTCGGCTATGAGTTGTGCGAGGTTGATCTCACCTCCATGCAAGATGCAGTATGTCAAGAGTGCTCGTTTGATTGTGACCCAAGAGGCATTTCCAGTAGATAGATCTCCTCACTATTTCAAACCATCCTTTAGCCATAGGAGTAAGATTTATCCTCCTTATGTGACTTGGAATTCCCTTTGAATCTCTTTCCCAATCTGTATTCTCCACACATAACCCCTGCAAGATCTCATCAGGATTGTTTTCTATCTGCAATCTGGTTTCATAACTAGGCTCTGCATAGGTTATGGTTCTCAACTTGAGGGCTCTTGTGATAGCAGCTGGGCTAAAACTCACTTCAACCCCTCTGACATAACTTGTGTAGGGAGCACTATTTTTGTTTTCTTTTGCAGCATTTGCATAGAACTCCCTAATCATAACTGCACTGATATCAACAAGAGGAGCACATAAAAGTTCCCACCTTCTTTCTTTAGTGATTTGCCTCATAATGGGATATTCCCCGTCTCTCAACTCAAGGCCTTTCTCATAAATGACATTCTTTGTCTCCATGAACCTATGATATCTCCCTTCATGGAATTGGGATCTAAATTTGGTTGCATCAAAGGATGGAGGTTCGGTTACCATAGGTTCCTTTCCTGGCCTTCTTTTTGAACTTGAAGAGGCCATCAGATTTGAGGTAAGAGGAAAGAAAAAGTGAGAGTAGAAGAAATATGTGTTGTGTTTGGGAAGAGTTTTGGTTCGGTTTTGATGTGTGAGGTAAGGGAATTATGTTGGTTTTGGAAGTGGAAGAGAGTATGGTTTTCATATGAAAGTGGCTTGAATGAGAATGTGTATACCGTGTTGGTGCCAACGGCTACTTATAGGTGAGTTCTTCAAGCCTTCCAACAAAACCATAGAGAGAGAGAGAGACTCGTTGGTGCTCATGAAGGGTTGAGATTGATTTGCTCATCCAAGGAATGCATGAGATGGACGGCTTGCATGTGTTGTTGAGGCTTTGACGAGGATCCTTCTTCCATTAGCTGCATGTATCTCGGTGTTCAATGTTGCATGCATGCAAATTTTGTTCCCCATGAGCGCGTTCTCCTAGGCACATGTGACCTTCCTTACATAGCTTCTCCTAGCCGTGACCTCTCCTAGCTTTTGTCTTAATCTTTTTCTCCCACCTGAATCAAAACAGCTAGCTTAGAACATTAATATAATCGTTGGCAACTTATTTTGCAAGGATAAACTAAATTGTTTTGGTTTGTTTAATAGTTATTTAAATTTTTTTTTGTGATCAATTGTGTCCCTAAATAAAATACTAAAAGTTGGTGAACACCAAACTTATCTTTTATTGAGGGGACGGCTTAACAATGCAAACCGTTCTCACAATTGATGCATTTTTTAAAAAAAAATTTGATGTATGATCCCTTGTCCGTATGGTTTTGAGTCCATGATTGGGAAATGATTTTCTGAACATTGTTGCACATGCAGACAC
>NC_029777.3:39824099-39825857 GCF_000817695.3 Arachis duranensis | reverse complement strand
ACTCCCTTTAGGGTGGTTGATGTTGGTGATGTCTCAACTTGTCACCTCTCACTGTCAGCTTTCTCTGTGTGCCTTGATGCTCAATTTCCATGTGCTCAAGAGAAAGTATTTGGTTGACAGTGTAATAATCTTCTGCTCCCTGTTGTTGATATACTAGTTGCACTTTATCACCTTTAGAAAATCCTTCAGTTGGGATTTTCTTGTTCTTCCACCCTTTGTGAGCCTTTTTCTTGCTCTTCATCTTTTTCTTGCTTGTTAATCTCTCTTTCTTGGCAGTTACTTGAGTTGTGATACCTTCCTTCTTGCTTATCACCCCTGCTTCCTTGTAAATCCCTTTTTCTTCTTGCATCTGTTTGTTTTTCTGTTCTACTTCCTTGTCAGTTGATTGCTTTGGAAGGAGATCATCACTCATTTTGCTTGTTTCTTCATCCCTTTGTAATTCTGGAAAGACTTTCAGGATGATGCTCTCCTCATGCATCCTGAGGGTTAATTCTCCTTGCTCTATATCCACAATGGCTCTAGCAGTGGCCAAAAATGGTCGACCAAGTATTATGGAGTCATTTCAATGTTCTGAAGAATCCAGTGGAGTCATTTCCATGTTCTGAAGAATCCAGGATCACAAAATCTGCTGGATAGATAAACCTGTCAACCTTAACTAAAAGGTTCTCAATCAGCCCTTTAGGATATACTATTGATTGGTCCACCAATTCCAATGACATCCGTGTTGGTATCACTTCCTCTATGCCAAGCTTTTTCACTAAAGAGTATGGGATTAGATTTATGCTTGCTCCTAAATCGCACATCCCCTTGTTGATGAATAGGTTTCCAATAGTGCATGGTAAGAAGAAACCTCCAGGGTCTTCAAGCTTGGGAAGGAGTCCCTTTTTAATGAGTGCACTGCATTCTTCACTGAGCATTACGGTCTCCTTTTCATTCCACTGTCTCTTCTTGTTAATGAGCTCTTTTAAGAACTTGGCATATCAAGGCATTTGTTCCAAGGCCTCTGCCAAAGGTATGTTGATTTCCAATTTCTTGAAAGTCTCAAGGAATTTGTGGAAGTGCTGATCCTTTGTTTCTTTGTGAAATCTCTGTGGATAAGGCAGTGGTGGTGTTGGGCTCTTCTCCACTTGATGTTGTCTTGGGGTTGGTTCTTCCATGATTTGCTTTCCTTTCTTCAAATTCTGTGGGTTGTTGTCTTCCTCTGTGAGTTTTTCTGGAGCATTCTTGCTTATCATGTCTCTGTTGATGTTGTCCTTGTTGATGGCTTCATCATTCTTTGTTGGCTCAGTGTCATTATGCTTGGTTGCACCTTGGTTACCATCTGTTAACATTTTTCCACTTCTTAGTTGCACGACCTTGCATTCTTCCTTTGGGTTGGGAATGGTGTCACTAGGTAGTGAACTTGATGGCTTTTCAACAGAGATCTGTTTGGAGATTTGTCCAATCTGCCTCTCTAGATTCTTCATGGAGGCTTCTTGGTTCTTTGTTGTCAATTCTTGGTTCTTCATCATCTTCTCCATGAGCATCTCTAGATTAGTAATCCTCTGAGAGTCTTGTGAGATTGGTTGGTTTTGGGGTGTTGATGGATGATGGTAGGTGTTTTGGTTAGTTGGGTGGTTTTTGGGTGGATAATGGTTATTGGGATAAGTGTTTTGTGGTTTTCTGTATGTGTTTTGGTTAGTGTTTGGCTGGTTGTTGTGGTTTGTGTTTTTCCAATTGTTTTGAGTTGAGTTCCTTTGCCATGGTTGTTGGATTTGG
>NC_029777.3:39811773-39823292 GCF_000817695.3 Arachis duranensis | reverse complement strand
AACGTTCTTCCCTCTTTCGGCTCTTCTTATTCTCCGAAGAGTTCTTTGATCTATTTCAGAGATGATAGGGGAAGATCTTCCTGTACCTGACATACAAACACACAACAATAAACACACAAACCCAAAAAGCCAATGAAACTTCAATCTATAGCTAGAATGAAGTTTTAGTTAGTTTAAGCAAAAATTCAAACAGTTAGTGTGTTAGTAGGAATTAGAATAACAGAAAAGAAAAAGTGCTTAATCTAGACCTCCACTTCACTTAATCATTGTCAATCTATTTCAACCCCCGGCAACGGCGCCAAAAACTTTATGTGTGGAAAACGATCCAACACAAAACTCACCGGCAAGTGTACCGGGTCGCATCAAGTAATAATAACTCACATGAGTGGGGTCGATCCCACAGGGATTGAAGGATTGAGCAATTTTAGTTTAGTGGTTGATTTAGTCAAGCGAATCAAGTTTTGGTTGAGTGGGTTGTATTTAACAGAAGCTAAATTGCTTGAAATGTAAAGGGAGAAGGGAAATTGCAGCACAGAAAGGAAATAAGGTGCAGCAGAGGTTCACAGAAGAACCTAAAATAAATTGTGATCTCAGGTCTCAAGAGACTAGGTAGCAGAGCCTAGATCTCTATTTGCCTTCCCAGATCCAAGTTCACAAAACAATTGACAGAAAATTTAAGAAGAAGCAGTAGAAGAACAGAAATCAAACTCAATTATGCAGAAAAGGATTTAAAGAGATTTTAGATGGGAATTGAGACAGAATTTCCTCAATTTCACACACCCAAAACTCAGAAACAGAAGAGTAGAATTGCCCGAGTAGGAATGAGGAAGGAGATCAGTCAATTCTCCCTTAATCCTCTGAGCTCTCGGTCAAGTCTCTCAAGAGCAATTACAAGAAATTTAAAGCTCAAAGAAAGTGCAAAATTCAAAAGCCAAGCTAAAGGTAAGTCCAAAAGGTCCTAATTACATCAAACTAGCTTCTATTTATACACTTTCTATTCTTGGATTTTGGGATTTGGATGGGCTTTTGATTTGGTGAAGAAATGAATTCAAATGGATTTTTAATTTTGAATTTTTGGCCCAAAATGTTGCTCCAGGAGGCTGCCCTGCCCTTGTGGAGGGCAGGGCAGAAAAATGAAGTTGCTCCCAGGAGGCTGCCCTGCCCTTGTGGAGGGCAGGGCAGGATTTGGTGCATGTTGGTGCGGCCTTGGTGCGGTCTGGTGCGTGTTGGTGCGCAAAACGCTGCCCTGCCCGCGCCAAGGGCAGGGCAGGAAAAGTTGGTGTGCCAGAATTTGCCTTGGTGCGCTGTTGGTGCTGCTAGAATCAAGAATTGGTGCGCTAGAATCAAGAATTGGTGCGCCAGAAATTTCCTTGGTGCACAGGATACTGCCCTGCCCTCGCGGAGGGCAGGGCAGGAAAATTTGGTGCTGCCAGGATTGAACTTGGTGCGTGCTGGTGCTGCCAGGAATGAGCCTTGGTGCGCCAGATTTGAGTTTTGGTGCGCCAGCTCCATGCATCAACAAAATGCTGCCCTGCCCTCGCGGAGGGCAGGGCAGTGTTTCCACTTTGATGTCCCGTGTTCGAAACACGGCTCGGACACACCCTCAATTAATTTCCTTGGTTTCTTGGCACGGCACTCAACCTTAGTTCCTTGCTTCTTCCTTGGTCCGTGTTCGATTCTTGTGGCATGCATGGGTGACATTTTTCCTTTGATTTTCTTCCTTGGTGAGCCCGATACTGCCCTTGTGGAGGGCAGGGCAAGGTTCTCTTCTTCTTGGTTCCAAGGCACACTTTTGTGCTCTGCCCTTGTAGTGGGCAGGGCAGAGTTGCCTTCCTTGTTTGGTTCCCTTATGTTGCCCTCCTAGAGGGCAGTGTGCCCTTGTGGAGGGCAATGTTGCCTCCCCCTTTGCATGCGGCACACTTCCTCTTACTTTGACCACACTTTCCTTTCCTTAGGCTACACTTCTTAGGCCACGCTTTTCCTTTTCTTTTCTTTTCTTCACCTATAATAAACCAAAACAACCACTCCAAGTATCACTAAATTCAAGAGGCTTATAAATCAATTAAAATTCAATTAAAATTAGCTTAAACCTCATGGATTGTCATTAATTTCATGGTGGTTGCTTGATTTAGAGAAGTTATGCATTTTCACTCCAAATCACTTACTTAGGATGCAAGAAAGTGCATAAATGCTAACAAAACAAGTGAAATTAGCTTGAAAAATGGGTATATGATGACTTGTCATCACAAGGAACCTTGCTTCAACTGTATAAGTTTTATCTCCTTTGCTTCCTTTGCATATTCAGGAAAGTATTTCTTGTAAAAGGCCGTCTGAAATACATCACAAGGAACATCAGCATTCTGGACCTGTAGCAACTGGCATGCTACTTGCCACCAGTGCTGGGCCTCTCCCGCAAGCTGATAACAAGAAAATTTAACATATTGGTTATTCAGAACGTGCTAGGCTTGTAAAGCACGCTCCATAGCCTGGAACCAGTTGTCCGCTTCTGTAGGATTGGTTTATCCTCAGAAAATTGGTGGATGAACCTTGAGAAAAGTCGCCAAGGTCATCGGAGCACCTCCCATGTTATCGCCATTTCCTTCAGCATTGTCATGTGCATTTCCTTCACCATTTTCGTTTTCGTTTCTAGCCGGTTGGCCTAATCTCTGTATAGCTTGCAGAGTCACAGCAGCATTAGCCTCCATAGTGTTCGCAAGGTTTGCCAAGGCTGCCATGAATTCGGCATGGTTGTCAGCCGGTTGCTCATTCCTACTTCTCTCGTGAACGTGCTCGACCTCATCCGCGAGTGGCCATTAGGGTTCGTATCTACACCAAACAATCGATATCCAGGTGATCAGTCTCAATATCAAAAGCCTAGTGCTTCAATTATCCCAATCAAGCACTCACAAACAAGCATGCTAAGCATATATCAAACAGATAACCTAATAGCATCAAGGAAAAGACACATAGAGTATGCAATAAAGCACAATCAGTCCATCCCTTAGGCTCACGAGGATGCACTGCTCTAATACACATTAAATGTAACACCCTAATTACCCTAAGCTTTACCTCACATCGTAAAGCAAAGGTTAATTAGAGATTACGATAGTTTTAATTCATACATATAATATATAGAAGAAATAATATAATTTAGAAGCCCAATGAAGGATATAGTTCAAAAACAGAATTTCAAAAGCGCAAAACGTACTAACGATACTACTAACTTAAATCACAAGATATAGATATAATATAACAAAAGAAAGGAGTATAATATCATAAGAATCTAGCCATGGCTCACGGAGTCTAAGCCGGCTAGCTATATACAGACATACAGAAAACAGACAGTTTAAAACTAGCTTATACAAGTTTTTCTCTCTCAAATACAAGCCTCTAGGCAAAAACAAAATACAAAAGCGAGAGATATCTACAAAAGACATCAAAAGGGCTCCAAAAAGTATCATTATATATATATATGTACAAAACAAATAAAAAAGACTCCATGAGTAATAGCATCTTCCGCTTCTGTCACCATCTAAGCAAGTCACCGACCTGGGTTGTGACCTGCATATGAAAAACAACAACAGAATATGGTATGAGAACCGGAGGTTCTCAGTATGGTAACAGTGCCCAGTGATGTAATATATAAGACCCCGGGACGCCAAAGGCAATCCTAAGCCTCATATTCATCACAAGATTTCAATCTTAAGGCATAACTAAAACAATAAAGCATATATAAAACCTTATCATAATAAAAGTGTAATCTAACTTAGTGGATTCTCTAACTAACAACTCTCTGCTGTCTCAGAGCCTTCAACAACCGATCCTCCATGCGATCCCATCGCCATCGCCTTCCGAACCTCTTCAATCCCAGTAAAAAGCACAATTATATACAATGCAAGTAAAACACAAGTATTGGCATGTAGAGCAAATAAGTCAAGTAGCAATTAGGCATGTTATACAATTAGGTATACAATTTCAAGTCGGCAAAGCACTCAAACAGGTAGAAAATTCACATGATGAATGTCTATCCTACTGGCTATGAAATCACATTGTCGGTTCAACTGCCAACCCGACACACCTCCTTGGAGATGTCGTCCTTCGGAATCATCATTGGGAACCCCCGAGATATGGTGCTCGGATCATCGTCCGGGATTTTATGCTGCACACTCTATTGATCCGAAGGCATGCGAGCGAGATATTCTTACCACAAACCTTACATCTCAACGTAAGTGGGATTAACCACTGTCCTTATGCTGCCACTGCTACCTCGACAGGCGGGATTAACCACCGTCCCTGCTAGGTGTATAGTGTCTCATAATATCAATATAAAACAATAGTTCAGTGGTTTTTCATAAAGCATTTTCAACACATCAATGAATCATTATTTCACATTCAAGTCCTCGACTCGTCTCAACCACTGTCCAATCAACATTTCCATTTCGAGTCCTCGACTCAGCTCAACTATTATCAATTCACTTTCAGTTTCAAACTCAACAGTTCATCAATTCTCATTTCATGTACCAACCTGCCTCTACACGCCATCAAATCCATCCTCAGTACACCCGAAACCTAAGCCTCCGTTTTCTAAATTTTCATAATAATATCAACTAAAACTTTTAGGTTCTTTCCCATGTTCTCATACTAAAAAATAAGCCCAAAAGCCTTAAAACAGTGTTACAGAAGCTTAAAAACTTGTTGGGAAGGAGAAATAGTTGAAAACAAAATTTAAATTTGAGAAGTAGGGCGTGTGCGTACGCACAGAGGTGTGCATGCACACGCACAAATAGATTTTTAAAATGTGTGTGTACGCATAGAGGTGTGCGTACGCGCAGGTACCAAATTTTGCAATTCTGTTCACTTTGACAAGTTGTGCTAGCGCCCTCTACAGATTACCTTTCCCAACGTGTGTGCGCACAGGTTGTAAACGTTCATTGGGTACGTGCGCGCACAAGCTGTGCTAGCGCTCTAAATAGATTGCCTGCCTCTGCGTGTGCGTACGGATAGGTCTGATGTGCGCACAGGTTGAAAATTTCACAGGGGTGTGCGTGCGCACAAGGCTGTGCATGCGCACATACCAGAAATCACAAAATTTTGCACCTTTGAAGAATTTCAGACTTTCACACCAATCTTTGAATGATCATAACTTTCTCTACAAAAATCAGAATTTCACAAACTTTATATCAATTTGAAGAGTTTTCAATAAACTTAATTCTAGACCAATTTCAACAAATTTTGAAAATCGAAGTAGAAGCTATGATCAGACAAAGTTAACCAAAATTCCCTTTTTACCAAATTTTCACAAATACTCACTTTACCCACTTTCACAAACCACATCCAACTAAAACAATACCAAACTTCCATTTGCAACACATTCTACCCTCTTGAGTCACAATTCACCATTCTCAACTATCAAACATCAAATATATGACACTAAGGTCAATTCTCCACCAACACATTCACCAATCATCATTTTATCACTATCAATTTTTATCATCAATCTCATTCATGCTTTATATCAATATCCAACAATATACAATCATTCAAGTCATCAAACATCATACCTCAACATAATTATTTCTCAACATAACAATATCAATTCAACATACATCATCAATCAACCATCATCAACAACCACATAAATCCAAACCTATCCTATTGGTCACTAGCCTAAGTGTCCATGAATATTATATACTACATAGAGAAAACCGAAACCATACCTTGGCTGATTTTCAATATACCAACAACCCAAATTGAACTGAACTCAAGCTTTAAACCACAAGCAAGCCTCCACTTCCGCTCCAACAAGCACCAACAAGTTTCAATAGCTTCAAAACTCACAATAATGAAGCTATATACACACAAATCATCACTAATCAACCTGGGGCTCATCATAATCAAAATTTCACAAGAGTTCAAGATCTTTTACCTTTCCCAACAGTTTTGGAAGCCAAAATCTAATGCTAAGCAAGAGTTAGAGTGAACCTAAACAGCCAAAATCACAAAATTTCACTTAATCAAAACCCTAGGATTCGAAATTTTCGGAGACAAGAACTGAGAAGATTTCGTAGTTATCTCACTACTTTCTTGGGTGGATTTTGTAGAGCTCTTCACGAGGAATGCATGGCCACAAACGGTGCGGCGATCGGAGCTCCGTAGCTCAAGATATGAGCTTGAGAAGTTAGGAATGAATAGTGCTCATGGGGTTTCTCTTCTCCTTCTCTTCTCAGCTGGTGGTGTTGTGTTTTAAGAGTGTTATAGCTGATGGGTCCACTTAATGAACCCATTTATATGTTGGGCTTGGGCCCAACTTGGGTCCGGTCCAACTCGTTAGCGTTTTTAGACCATTTGCCCCAACTTCGAGCCAAACCTTTAAAATTAATGCCCAGTTTCGACTTCTAATATTTTTCTAAGGTTTTTGACTGTTTTCTCTTTTTCTCGCGTAGTATCGGGGAGACTTGAACCGGTTGAACCGGTTCGCGATTTTTCTCAGTTTTTTGCGGAAATTACATTTTCTGACTCAGAAAAACCTATTGAGTCCAAAAATCATATTTAAATCCTCAAATTCTCACTCTAAAATTTCAAAACCTAATTTGGGCAATATTAATTACTTAATTAAATGATTAATTAAGCTTGGTTCTTACACTTTGAGCTTTAATTCCCTTGCATGCTTATTTGCTTTCTTGCATTTTAATTTATATTTTCTTGCAATCTCATACCCCCTTGACCTCATAGCCAATAATATGACACTTAATTGTAATTCCTAGGGAGAACGACTCAGGAGTTTAAATACTCTTGGTTATTTGATTTGAATTATGACTTATCTTTATTTTAAACATTAATTGAGAGTTACTTGTTGGTCTAGACTATGCTTGCAATGAGATTCTATTTTTGTGAATTTATAGATCAACAATAATTCTCATATCAAGTTTATGGCACTGTTGCCAAGGAGTTGCAATGTGTGCTTACTGTTGGCTATTGTGCATATGTGAATATTGTGAATAGCTTAATTTTTGTTTGATGTGCATATATTGCTTGCTTATTTTTGCCTATTGTTAATATGTGAATATGTGAATAGTTTGCTTTTGATTGATTTCTTATTTTTGCTAGTTTTGGGAGTTTATTTTACTTGTTCCTACTATCTTTTATTTTTATTTTCTTTTTATCTTATGAATTCTCACCCATTGCATTATGAGTTTTGTTGCTATTGTGTTATAGGAATTGGGAGTTTCAAATACTTGTACATAGATGGAATAGAAAGAATTCACGACGAGATGTGAGTGCACAAGCTTTGGAATCTCAAAAGCCTTAGAGAATACAAGCATGGGTGGGATTTCAAAGAGCTTCTCAATAAAGTCCAACTTAAGGACTCTAAATAGAAGTGCTAGGTGGGAGACACCGCACCATAGTAACATTGCTCCAACCCTTCTCTTTGTTTATAATTTGGCTTAATTGCATATTTGTTTGTATTGGTTAGTCTAGGATTAGTTTAATTTTGAGTTTAGTAGGTTAATTTGCATGTGGGTCATGAAATTTTGAATGTTTGAAGGTTTGGGGATGAGATTTTGATTGAGCTAACGTTGAGTACCTTAGAAATATTGAGAAATTTTTTTGGAAAACAGGGCATCTGTACTTGCGCACACAACTTCTATTTTCTGCGTCCTTTGCGTGCGCACCAACCTGTGCACACGCACACTAATGGTTATGCCCTCTGTTCGCAGTGCCAGCACAGCTTGTGCGTGGGCGTTCCCCTATTTTTCCTTGACCTGTGCGTGCACACAGACTTGTGTGTGCACGCACACATGACCCTTCCCAAGTAAAAAAAAAGTGTTCTGTGTGTGCGCATAAGCCTGTGCGTACCCACAGATCTTAGCTCCCTCTCTATTTGGAGATTCGCACAGCTTGTGCGAGCGCACACCTTCCTTGTTTAACCTAGTATGCGTACGCCCAAGTGTTGTTTTGGCAAAATTTTTATTGCACCCTGAATTAAGCCCTAACACACTTCCACCCCCTCCACCCTTCTCTTCTCTTGCTTTTCCCTCTTCCCTACTTGCTCTACTTTGTTTTGTTTTCATTTCATTTCCATTTTAGTAATTATATTAGTTTTACTTTAGTTGTTTGTAATTGAATAAGTTGCAAGTGTTTGAGTGATGAATGATTCGGTTGCTTCTTGCTTGAATTTTGGTTTAATTGTTGATGAATATGTGCACTAAGCATCAAGTCTTTGTGTGATTACCTAAATGCTTTTTTGAGTTTGATTCATATGTTGTAGCTACCATATGTGTTAAACTATATCCTTGTTTGGCAACTTAATAATGAATTATGCACTTTTATGTTAGTGAATTGAGTTGAATTACTTATTCATCATGGTTCATAAATCAATACAACCACATAATAAGATACTTGTTTGTTTTTAATGCTTTGCATTTGTTTGAGTGACTTGACTTGATTGTTATCAAACTTGTCACTTTTTGCAACAAGTACCTTTATTATGTGACTATTGCATTATATGTCATGATGAATAAGGAGTTTTCTTTTCATTCTTGGATTGGTTATTATTGATTGTGTCATTTTCTATTCATCTTGTGTTTTCATGTGCACAATATCAATATTCAATATCTCTTATATTCAATTCACTTTAGTTATGGTTACCTAGGTTTGTTTTTGCCTTTACTCTTGCTTATTCTTTTGTTGTCACCTAGGCCACTTAATTGAGGAACACATGCTATTTCTTGTGCTTGTGTGGTTTCTATTTTTACTTGGCCAATGTGTGTGTTCTAAAGTGTGCGCACACTTAGAATACACACATTGTCTTTTATCCTACCACACTACTATGACTTTTTCCTTAATTCTTGTTTAATTGCTTCTACAATAACCCGAGCCCTAGTACTATGGGGGAAGATCCACAATTTTGGGGTGTAAATTTCTCTTTCTCCTTCTCAACACTTTCCATCATTTTCTTATTTTAATAGTATGTTTTTTTGTGAATAGTTATTAGTATTGCATGATATTGCATTTTTGCTTAGTTGCTTGTATATATCTTAGCTTGTTTATAGTTTATTTTTGGTAAATATTTGCATTATGGGAAATAAGTTTGGGTAAAACAACAAAGAATTTTCAAGAAATTCCTTTTAGGGCATTCCATTGATTAGATTTGAAAACTTGTTTTTGAACTTGCTTGAAGTATTTTTATGGAACATAGAAAAGAGCTTGAATAAAATACCTAGTGAGATTTGAGCCTTTACTGTATGGTTGCATATTTTCAACCATAGATTTTGTTCTTGTATGTTATACTCTTTTATAATTGAGATCATAGATTTGCTTGAATCTTTATGTCCTATATTTGATGTTTTGAATGCATTTAGTATGATTGAGGCCATTTTTGAACTGAACTCACTTAACCCATATGGCCAACCCTTACCTCTACCTTTGTAAACCACTTTTGAGCCTTTAATTCCCCTTTGTTCTAATTTTAAGCACATCATTCACCTAAGCGAAAGACCATTATGTCCATGAATTATATCTTTGATTAGCCTGGGTTTGAGTGTGTATGTTATTCAAGTGTGGGGGGGAATTTGTGGAAAAATATTTGTAATTAGTTGTCTTTGGGTATTCATGGTAAAAATTTTGGAAAAATGGGTAAACACTCATGCCTTCATTAATTAAGACATATGCATCTTTTTTTATATGATAAAAGAAAAAAAAACTTTGGTGTACATACTTTGTTTACAAAAAAAAAAGAAAAAAGAAAAAAAGAGAAGAAGAAAAAGAAAAGAAAAAGAAATGATAATAAGAATGTAAATAAAGGATGCATATGTGTGTGAATTAGAAAGAAGATGCATGAGTGAATGTGAAAAAAAAAAAAAGAGGTGAATGGGAAGTTAGGTTGGTTTCTTTAGTGTACATAAGTTGATATAAGATTAGGTGGGATGCTTGAGCTAATCAAAGATCCAATCTATTAGCCCACTTAACCATATTAATCTTACCTTTACCCTGACCCCCATTACAACCCTCAAAAGCCCTCATGATATTTTTATTCATTCATCAAGTATTAGTTGATTGTTAGATGACTTGCAAATCCTAGAAAACATTATTAAAGGAAAATTGAGTGACTTAAACCCTAAACACTGAGCGACTAGAGTGTATACACAACGGTGAGGGATTCAATTGCTCAATTCTATGAATCCATCTCTTACCTTGTATCTTCTTGCAAGTTGCTTGTTAGTCTTTGAAAATTTCAAATCAAATCTTTGGATATTGATCATATTGCATTGATTACTTTGCCTTGGCCCTAATTATCTGCTTTGGATTGATTGAGATTCTTTTGTTTGTTTTTGCCAAACTCAATAGAGACCATAGTATATATATAGATAGATAGCATTTAGTATAGTTGTAACACCCTAATATTCAAATCCTTATGCTCGAGTCATAAGTCAATGATATTACGGTGGTACGACTCTCAGGTGGATTTTTAATATATAAACATAGGTAATTTCGAAAGGAGTATTAATCGAGAAGCCTGAAAAGAGTAGAAATAAAATCGCGAGACGTATCACTCACGATTCGACAACGAAAAGATAAAACGTGAAGCCGAAAGCGATATATGGACAAGGCATAAAGGAGATTAAG
This sequence comes from Arachis duranensis, assembly GCF_000817695.3. NCBI lineage: Eukaryota > Viridiplantae > Streptophyta > Magnoliopsida > Fabales > Fabaceae > Arachis > Arachis duranensis. Next base: position 39,812,666 of record NC_029777.3, on the reverse strand, counting down.
AGATAGATAACAGATGGATATATATATATATATATAACATAAGTAAATAGCCACTAGTCGCGACCCGCGAAGTTTAGGCCGGCTAGGGTACAGTATGAAAGTAGTTGACAACAGTACATCCTAATCTCTCCCAAAGGAAACATGAGAGCCTCTATAGGCAAGTTCCAAAAGAGTTCAACACATAATATAATATCTTCAAAACAAAGGTGGAGAGATTCTAAGCAAAACACAAAGTAGAGAAAATAAAGATCTTCGCCGGCTCTCAAACGAACCACAGCTCACTTCTGAGCACCTGGACCTCTATCTGAAAAAACAAGAGATATATACGGAATGAGAACCCCGGGCCCATGGGTTCCCAGTACGGTAAAAGTGCCAAAGGAATACAATGCACTGCAATAAAAACTCACTAAGCATCCTAAACTCCTTTTCACCAAGTATCCAGCCTAGATTCTCACTAATCCATAAATAGACATCTGTCGTAAGGGGATACTAAATCTAGTTCATGTTACACACATTTCCCAACTCGCTGATTCTTACACGAATCAGACTCAGAATCATAAGCAAAACCATCACCAGTTGTTCTATCTCAGCAACTCTATATCAATACTTCATACCCTCGTCTGGAGCTAGTGAAATCACATCACTGCGTCTACCCAGGGGACTCAAATTATCTCATTCAAAAATCATCATCATCATGCAATCGCATCAACAACAGCCCTCAACATCCACCGACACCAACATGAGGGATCTCTCAGTTGTACAAACACAAGCAATACAGACAAGTAATACACAAATAAGGTACAAGTAGAACAAGTAGCACGTAATCAGGTAACATAGCATGTATGATATAGAAATCCAAAACAAATAGGCAAACCCAAACAATTCAAACATAT
>NC_029777.3:39810316-39811658 GCF_000817695.3 Arachis duranensis | reverse complement strand
AGCTCAACCTGGAGTGAGTGGATTCACCACTACTGCCGCTACTACCCAGGCGTCACAATCTCTGACCTGGAGCAAGTGGGACAAACCACAACCCTTGCTACTGCCCAGGTATCTTAACCATTAACCCGGAGCAAGCGGGACGAACCACAACCCTTGCTACTGCCTAGGTATCTTAAACATATATTCATTCAATCTCAATTCATATTATCAATCCTCAGTGTTATCAAATCTCAAGCATTAACCCGGAGCAAGCGGGACGAACCACAACCCTTGCTACTGCCCAGGTATCAGAGTTACATTCATTCAAAACTCCATAATTAACTCATTTATCATAAACATCCTTTTCTTTCTCATACCCAGAGCAAGTGGACAACGCCACTGCCTACTACCCGGGGTTACACATCACATTTCAACATTTTCCATTATTATCCATTCAACACATTCATTCATTAATCATATATGCATTTATACTTAGCCATAATCAATAATGGCTTTGCCGTGACCCGGCAATAACTCAGCCATCCAACAGCCAATATTCATAGCATACACAGCTATTCCGGCTCATGGTTAAATCCATAACCAACCATTTCATTAACAATTATAGCCTCTCGGCCTATGGTATAACAAGCACTTCCTCCACCATCCTCCACATCTCACATAATCATCTTGATTCTCATTGATCATTCATATTTCCCTTGCTTCACTCGCAAGTTACCACATCCCCTAGCTCCTTTTCTAATAGCTAGGCATATTAACATAATTTAAGATATAAGTGGTGAGATCAGAGGCTTAGAAGTATGAGATTTATCTTTTAGAACTCAAAAATCAACTTTGGGATGAAAACAGGGCCACGCGTACGCGTACTCCACGCGCACGCGTGGATGCCCACAACGCTCATCGACGCGTATGCGTCATACACGCGGACGCGCAGATTGAAACACAGCCAAACGACGCGTAAGCGTCAGCCACGCGTACGCGTGGTTACATTTGCGCCCCAGGCACAAAACTGGCACAACTCTGGCACAACTCTCGGGAAAAAGGCTTGACATTTGGTGCAGCGCATCGACGCGCCCGCATGCACCACGCGCATGCGTGGATGGTGCCTTCTTGAAGAACGACGCGCATGCGCCAAGTGCACCTACGCGTGGGGGGTCATTCTGCTAAAAATTTTCTAAGTTAAAAGCTGCAGAATTCACAAATTCAACCCCCAATCTTCCGATGGACATAACTTTCTCATTTTAAATCGTTTTTCACCCGTTCTTCGAACGGCAGGGACATCCCGGATCCAATTTCATTTCTAAACAGATTTGGTACAAAACAGAGATCCGTAGTCCAAGTTATG
>NC_029777.3:39807237-39807626 GCF_000817695.3 Arachis duranensis | reverse complement strand
CTTGGTTGTGCTCTCTATGACTTCCTTTCTCTGCAACCCTCCTTTTCACACACTCTTCAGTAATTCTGCTCTTATTCACCAACTCTGAAAAAGTTTGGATCTCCATTGGTCCCACTGAACTTAAGATGTCGCTCCGAAGCCCTCCTTCATACTTAATGCATTTCCATTCCTCGAAGTCTTCCGGAGCTCCATGACACATGCGGGAAAATCTGAATAGCTCCTCAAATTTGTCTGTATACTCAGATATGGACATAGCACCTTGCTTCAATTGTAGTAACTCCAATTCCTTGGCTGTCCTGGCGGAATTTGGAAAGTACTTCTTATAGAATTCTACCTGGAAGGCATCCCAAGTGATAGGATCATTCCCCTGTTGCAGGAGACGTCGAGCC
>NC_029777.3:39805505-39806707 GCF_000817695.3 Arachis duranensis | reverse complement strand
TGTAACACCCTAATATTCAAATCCTTATGCTCGAGTCATAAGTCGATGATATTACGGTGGTACGACTCTCAGGTGGATTTTTAATATATAAACATAGGTAATTTCGAAAGGAGTATTAATCGAGAAGCCTAAAAAGAGTAGAAATAAAATCGCGAGACGTATCACTCACGATTCGACAACGAAAAGATAAAACGTGAAGCCGAAAGCGATATATGGACAAGGCATAAAGGAGATTAAGAGATAGATAACAGATAGATATATATAACATAAGTAAATAGCCACTAGTCGCGACCCGCGAAGTTTAGGCCGGCTAGGGTACAGTATAAAAGTAGTTGACAACAGTACATCCTAATCTCTCCCAAAGGAAACATGAGAGCCTCTATAGGCAAGTTCCAAAAGAGTTCAACACATAATATAATATCTTCAAAACAAAGGTGGAGAGATTCTAAGCAAAACACAAAGTAGAGAAAATAAAGATCTTCGCCGGCTCTCAGATGAACCACAGCTCACTTCTGAGCACCTGGACCTGTATCTGAAAAAAAAAGAGATATATACGGAATGAGAATCCCGGGCCCATGGGTTCCCAGTACGGTAAAAGTGCCAAATAAATACAATGCACTGCAATAAAAACTCACTAAGCATCCTAAACTCCTTTTCTCCAAGTATCCAGCCTAGATTCTCACTAATCCATGAATATGCATCTGTCGTAAGGGGATACTAAATCTAGTTCATGTTACACATGTTTCCCAACTCGCTGATTCTTACACGAATCAGACTCAGAATCATAAGCAAAACCATCACCAGTTGTTCTGTCTCAGCAACTCTATATCAATACTTCATACCCTCGTCTGGAGCTAGTGAAATCACATCACTGCGTCTACCCAGGGGACTCAAATTATCTGATTCAAAAATCATCATCATCATGCAATCGCATTATCAATTCATCTCATCAAGAACAGCCACCAACATCCACCGATACCAACATGAGGGATCTCTCAGTTGTACAAACACAAGCAATACAGACAAGTAATACACAAATAAGGTACAAGTAGAACAAGTAGCACGTAATCAGGTAACATAGCATATATGATGTAGAAATCCAAAACAAATAGGCAAACCCAAATAATTCAAACATATGCAAATGATGTATGCCTGCCCTATGGCTGATGATATCATCTGTCGGTTATATAGCCAACCCGACA
>NC_029777.3:39756076-39803031 GCF_000817695.3 Arachis duranensis | reverse complement strand
TGTAGAGGATGAGAAGAGCGACGCGTGGCCGCAAACGGCTCGTCAATCGGAGCTCCGTAGCTCAAGTTATGGTGGTTTGAAGATCAAAGAGAGTTAGGTTTTCTCTCTTCTCTTCTCTCTTCTTAATTCAGCGCCCCAACCCTTCTTTTTAGGGTAAAATGAGCTGAAATGCTCATAACTAATGTTTATATATGTTGGGTCTTGGGCCCACTTAGGCCCGGTTCACTTATTTTTGTCCGTTGGCCCAATTTTGAGCCAAAACCTTTAAGATTAGCGCTCCAAATCGCACTTTAAATATTTCTACCTCCCCTAATCATAATTTCTCATTTCTTAATCTTATTTACTCATAATCAATTTTCTCAGCTGCAGTACCAAACAGGTCTCAGCCGGTACTGTCGGTCAAAATTCCACTGCGCGCTTTTACGCAGAAAACTATGTCTTCCGACTCGGAAAAATTCACTGAATCCAAATATTATATTTAAATCATCAAATTCCAATTGCCAAATATTCCAATCATATTCGCTCCTACTTAACTCATTATTTAATTAATTTCGGTTAGACCGGGTATTACAATAGTTGCATGCATGTAAGTATTTGCATTGAATAAGTTGCTTGTCCTCTTACCCTTCTCCTTTGATTATGATTAGCATCAGGACATGCTATTGTTTAAGTGTGGGGAAATTGATGAATCCATGTTTGACGATGTATTTTGGTTTGATTTGAGTGAATTTCAACATATAAACCCACATTTATTCACCTAAATAACATGCTTTTGTGTTTTCTCTCTAAATTAAGCTTAATTGTGAAAATATGCTATTTTGTGCTAAATTTAATCAATTTTATCCCACTTTCATTCCATTCGATGCCTTGATGGTTTTGATGAGTGATTTCAGGTGTAATAGGTTGGAATGGCTTGATAAAAGTGGAAGAAAGGCATGGAATTGGGAGAAAATATGAAGAAATCAAAGGAGAAAAGCATTTAAACCTGTGCCCATGCATAGGTCTGTGTCTACGCACAAGGGTCAAAATCAGCACCTATGCCCACGCACAGGTCCGTGCCCACGCATAGAATGGAAATCAACAAGTGTGAGATGTATGATTTATAGCCTTGATTTTAGAAATCATTTTATTAAAGATAATTAAGGCAAGTTTTGATTTATTGAATTTGAGATGAGTTATGATTATTATCCAATTTTATAATTATTGGATTATTTTCTATATTTGAATTATAAAGTTGGTAGTTGTGAAATAATAAAGATTTTATATGATTTGGATTAGACAAGTAATATTTTAAATATTAGTACTACTATTTTGAAAAATGAAGAAATTAAGTATATTATTTCTAATTATTTGATTTGGACATTTTATTGAAAGTAATTTGTCAAAATTGACAAACAAATAGTATTTTCTATATATGATTAGTGTTGAATTTAATTTGGGTTTCAATTATTGTATCATTCCTAATTTTATGTGAAATTACCAAATTACCCTCAGTCCTAATTTTAAAAAATGAAACCCTAACCCGACCCATTTCACCCACACCCAATTCCCTAATGTTACAGCAGCAACAGCTGCTACCCCTCTCTATGCTAGACACACACACACAGTTATTTGAGGGAAAGGAAAGAACAAAGAGAAAGCAAGGGAAGGCAGAATCGGGAAAGGGTAGAAGGACTTGGCGCCGCCGCTGTTTCTGTGTTCCCCAACGGCGCTGCCGGCGAGCATGAAGCTGCCCTACTACTTGGGACCGTCGGACCCTCCTTGCTGGCGCCGTTCATATCGCGACCAGAGGGGAGCGAGATACCAAGAGGGAGGCATCGCGCAGAGAGGGAGCTCGCGGTGAAGAGAGAGGGGCGCTGCCTTGTGCGCCGCTGTCGCACCTGGATACCGCCGCTGCTACTGCGAGCTCGCCGTCGCCGGAGCTGGGTAGCCATTGTCCTTGCCAGCTGTGAAGAAGAAGCGAGATGAAACCCCCTCCATGTCTGCTGCTTCGGTCCGCTGAGTAAGAGCCTGGCGCCGCCGGACTACCATACGCGAGGAGTGTCGCCGTCAGAACCACCACTGTCTTTGCCAACTTCTACCTCCATTGTGATTGATTATGGAGGAGAATGGAGGAAACTTCACTACCGTCGCCGGAGAACTCTGCCGGTAAGGGTTTTAATTTGTGGTTTCGGTCATTTTGGATTTTGAGTTTTGATGCGGCGTGGTTTTTATAGTTCATCCACCAGAGCTTCTGGCCACCGCTGGGGCTGTTGCTGGACTCGTTAGAAAACCACAGCTGCTTCGTGTTGTTATTCCAGTAAGAAATTATGTTTCGAAAAGCCTCGCATTAGTTTTCGGTTGTGTTTGGTTAATAAATGAGTTTTGGTAACGTAGGGTCGACTCCTGATTATTATATGTTGCGAATAGTGTTGCTATGATTATTATATGTTGCGAATAGTGGATTACGAAATTTGCGTTTTGAGGTAGGGGCGCTTTCCGAAAACTATATTTTATATATTGGAATTATTACATACGGATACTGATGTGAGATGGTGTATTTGGTGATTGTATAAGCCTTATGTGATGTTGATTGTCCTGGATGAATGTAATTATATGTTTGAATGGATTATTATTTGGTCTTGATGAATGGAATGTTGTGCGGTTTGTGAAACGGAATGCTTTTCAAGTTGATTCTTTTAAAGAGTTAAGATCGAGTTTAATCCGTTGAGAATTGATTTGAGTTGAATGGATTTTCTTAAGAAGGTGAAAAATAGAATACACTCTTGAATTCAGCCCGACTTGCTTTAAATGATCTGGTTTTTGATAAATGGTTGTTACTGAACCATTTCCTTAAAACTTTAGAAATGAGTTTATTCGGCTGATAATGACTTGATTTTTGAAACGATTTTCTTGAAATATGGTATTGAGATTGAATATTGGATTTTGGCTTGCCTTTGAATTGATTTTAGGATTTTGGGCTGTTAAAAAGGACTGTGAAATAGTTTTGTTGGGACCCAGACCGGGTGGCAAAGTCCAAGTTTTAGGGGAGGTGCTGCCGAAATTTCTATAAAATCCGAGTCTTTATTGAATGTCATCTGAAAAAAATGATGAGTTAAAGACTTTTACTGTTTTATTTGAATTATCAAGAAAAGGATGATTCATGCTTTTGAAATGAACTATTAAAGAGAAAATTGTGATTTAGTCTTGCTCCTTAAGAAAGGCATTGTATCTCTTTCAGGAGAAAGTTATTTAGATGAAACTTGTGTTTAAAAGCTATTTTAAATGTGACAAGGGAAATGCCTTTGAATTTGACTTGAGGGTTTCAATTAGAAGTGTTTTAATGACTTTGAAAGAACCTGAATGTCAATTGACAAGTTTCATTTTGAAATGTTTTGAGAAAGGTTTTAAGTACTTTTTGAATTTTGAATTCTTGCAAGACTAAAACAATTTTGAACGGTTGAAATGTTCTAGAATTTATCATAGAGGTTGAAGTTGGTTTTGCCTAAGTAAAGGAAATGGCTTTGAAAGAAGTAAATGATTACGTGACTCGGTTTGGCTTAGACCCTATTTTATTACTCAAATCAGGAAGGCAAGGTTTTAATGATTTTAAGTGTATTTGGCGAAATAAGATATGTTATTCTCCCCTAAATACTTGAGACTCTGCCGATAAACTTTTGTTATAAAATTTCATTGTTGGATGGATGATTTTGAATATTTCAAGATAAATCTTTAACTTGCCATGGTTATGGAAGTTTTGGAAAGAGGATGCCGAGAGTGGCATTGTTTTCAAAGGGGATTTTACCTTGAGTAAAAGTGGCTTATGAGCCTGAGATGATGTGAGAAATGAGATCTTTAAAGCCAAGGATGAAAAGAGTTGAAACTTGATTTCAAAGTAAAATGACTTGAGAAAAAGTGGTTTATGGCTTAAATGCCGATTTTATGAATTTGATGATGTTGAATAGTGGAAGTGCTATTTTTGTCGTGAGCCGAAATGGTTGTGTATGATTATGAATATTAGCTAGTTCTGGATTGAACTGTGAGCCAGAATCGCTGGGTATGATATGAATATTGGCTAGTTCTGGATTGAACCGTGAGCCGGATGGCTGAGATGGATGTTGATCCATGGCTGAGAATGAAAGCATATATGCTGAGATATTGATAATTTGTGATATTGCACTTCCACTACGGAGATATGAGTTTTCCTGGGAGAAAGCAGTGGCTAGCCACCACGTGCTCCAGGTGGAGATTCGTAGCTCTGTTGACCCTATGTCGTCAGGGTGGCTGGGCACTCTGAAATTCCTGGATGAGCTCACCCCCATAAATATTCACCAGTGAGGGTGATAGATATATATCATGATTATGATCAAGTTTATATTGAGTATAACTCGAGTTGGGGAGACACGACAGAGGGACAGTCCAATAGTTAGCTACCAGGACTTGTCGGGTTGGCTCTATAACCGACAGATGATATCATCAGCCACTAGGACAGGCATGCATCATATGCATCTATGTGACATTGTTTGAGTGTGCATATTGTACTTGGTTTGCCTATGTAATTATTTGTGATTAACTGCTAATTGCCCTACTTGCTGTAACTATTTGTTTATGCTTGAACCTTCCTACTTGTGTTTGCAACTGAAACTCTGTTAGATTGTGGTGGATTGGTTGTGGTTGGATTGTTTGGGCCTAGGGCCATGGTTGAATGAGATGGGCCGATGGTTGATTTTGGTTTTGTGTTTCTGGTTTGGAAAAATATGAAAGGCTATTTTGGTTCAGCATACATAAACCTTTTTGAAAGGCTTTTGATGTTTTTGAGAATTGAACGGTTCCTCTTTTAGAATAGATTTCCGACTTTACTTTTATTGAAAACTGTTGTTTTTGAAAAGAGGCATAAGACGATTATTAATCACTGGTACGGTTTATCTTCACGTATCCTATTACAGTAATTCCCAAAAACCCTCTACTGAGAACCCTTTCGAGGATGATGTTCTCACCCCTTATATTTTTATATATATATATATATGGTTTTACTCTTTATGAGTTTTGTAAGTTGTATGGTATCTATGGATGTAAGTTATCGAACGAAAGTATCTTGGGAGCGGTTTTGCGGTTTAAAGTTTTAAACAGGCTCATAGTATAAGTGTCATCATAATGTCCGAGCTATCAGAGTCGCGCAGCCGGAAGCGTGAGCTTTGGTAGTTAGGGTGTTACACCAAGTATTTGATAAAATGCATGGTTTAGTATTTACCTAGTTTTTCACACTCTTGGCTTTGAATTGGATAATTAGGTGACCTTGAGTCATAGATGTCCATTCAATATTGTGATTAGGATTGTTAGTTGGTTTGGTTTTCACTAATGTTGGTCTTTCACTAAGTTAATTAGTAAGTTGATTAGGACTTGTAGATTGAGATCAATTATGTTTTTTTGACTTATTCTCGATGTTAAGATAGACTAATTGGGATTAATACTTAGCAATTATCATGTTTGTGGTCTAAGATTATGATAGGAATCATTAATTTCCAGTCCATGCTAAGAGTTCCTCCTTTTTGCCACTTGAATTCCATTTTTGATTTACTTGCTTTGAGCTAATTCCCTTGCATGCTTATATGCTTTCTTGCATTTTAATTTCTAATTTCTTGCAATCTCATACCACTTTGACCTCATAGCCAATAATATGACATTTAATTGCAATTCCTAGGAAGAACGACCCGAGCGTTTAAATACTCTTGGTTATTTGATTTGAATTGTGACTTATCTTTATTTTAAACATTGATTGAGAGTTGCTTGTTGGTTTAGACTATGCTTGCAACGAGATTCTATTTTTGTAAATTTCTAGATCAATAATAATTCTCACATCACATGCCATGCATCCCCATCTTCCTCTCCATGCGAAGACGTCACACGTTCGCCTTCCAATGTCGCACTATGAGCCATTGGCCAATAGCCCCATTTCCAACTACACACAAGACACGCCCAAGCCTTCATCCTTCACCAACATGGGACGTGGGTCATGCCAAGTCTTCTCCCAGTGATGCCCAGACACATGAAACCATGAATGCATCGCAAGTGTGTTACGTCGCCCACACCCCAGACACGCCCGTTTCCCCCTCCCAGACTCCTCGTCGTAGGCGTGCGATGGTCTTCATGCCAAGAGCACACCTAGCCCCTTTGTCATCGCAGGCGTGCGACAGTCCTCACGCCAGTAGCACGCCAGCTCTCTCTTTCTCTTCTCAATTGTCCAGCGTGCCTCACGCCCAAGCTTCCTTCTACGTGGATGGCTCCCTCACGACCCACTTGCTTCACACCAGTCCCACATTGGGCCAAGCTCCAGAGGCTACAAAAGATTGGTGCATTGAAGGCGTGGCATATCACTCACACTTATTCTCTTCCAAAGTAGACATGAGAAGTCCCTTTACGTAGCTTGCATGCCAAAATTCCTGGGAGATACCTAAGATTAAATTCAAGCCTATAATGCATAAGGAAGTAATCAAGCATCAATGTGTAAGCCCTAATGACAAGGAAGATCACTAGTTAATCAGGAGTTATTAGAAATGATTTGATTTGATTTGATTTGATTTTGTTTTGATTTAGTTTGAATTTAAATTTAAATTTTTAGTGTTGTTTAGGTTTTAAATAAGTCCAAGAACTTATCCAGGGACATCACGTAACAAACTACACCATAGAATCCTATTTTCCATTCTACTATGAGCAACTAATCTCCCATGTTAAGATTAGGAACTCTATTTATTTTGATGGATTAATATTATTGTTTTCCTACCTTTTATTTATACATTAATGTTTTATTCAAGAGGTGAGTTTCGTTCTTCATCCCAGGGTTAGATTGTATTAGAAAATAACTTTAATCTGAATTGAATTCTTTTATTATCGTGCAAGAGTTAATCTTTGGAATTAAGTTAGAAACTCCTTCCCATAATTCTTTGAGTGTTTGAGACTAATTTTGATAAGTGACCTAAAATCAATTAGGGTTAGTTCTTAAGAATTGTGTGGTTTTTTTAAATAAAAAAGTGTGCTTAAACTCTTTTCATAGTTAATTGATTAAGGAATTGATGGTTAATTAAGTTAAGGGAAATTGAATTATGAAGGGATTGGAGTTTGATTATTTAAGGTTTTCCATGAACGCATCTTTGTATGATCAAAGTAGATACCAAGATATATTGTTCCCAAAATTTAAATATCTATGAAACGTTAACATTCTCAATACTTTTGTTTTCACTCACTTTTTGCTATTTTATATGCCCCTTGTTCACGTTTAAATTCTTCGTTCCTCTGATTTTGATTTGTCTAATTAAAATAGCCAATTAATCATTGTTGCTTAATCCATTAATTCTTGTGATGACGATAACTCACTCACAGTGGTATTACTTAATACGATTTGATGTACTTGTCAAGTTGTGATTTTGAAAAATTCCACATCAAATAATTATAAAATAAATTTTTTACAGAAACGAAGCTTTTTCTGTCAAGTAGTTAAAATACTTAGTAGTGTAAATAGACAAAAATACACATAAAAAAGTTTGATGTAAATAAAAGAGCATATTAAAAATTGTAAATACGAAAGTATACATAAAGAATTGATTTTGAAAGACAAAAATACATCTTAGATATTACAAATTCACTAGCGGCACAATAATTTTCTCTATCATAAATATTTTTTCGAATATACTTTAATATTTATAATATTTTATGTATACTTTTGATCAACTTAAACTCTTTTTTGTATACTTTTGTTCATTCTATTTAATGTCTTAATTAACTATACTTAAATTAATTTTCAAAAAATTTTAAATATATATTTTATTACTCGTAAAAAAATTAATTTATTTTATAATAATAAATTTTAAAATCAAATTATTTTATAATAAATTTGATTAGAAAATTCCAGTATGCATATTAAAAGATTTATTGTTAAAGCAATAGAAGGGTTAATATGATCTATCTGAATATTTATAAATATTTTTAGGATAATAAAAATTTTTTTAAAATGAAAAATATTCTATTTGGGATTTATTAATGTCCAATTTAAACGTTTACTCTAATTATTTCGTATGTGAATATTTGTCCTTTACTATGTGTATGTACGTGGCCATAATATATAATGATCTCTCATCAGGTGGTCTAGTTAGTTTTGTCTAGTTTTGTATAAGTATTGAAGGAGTCAGATTGTTTAACCGGTAAAAGTAAAACAAATGCCTAATTATCTTTTATGGCTATGGATGAAGACATATAATTGACCATAATTAAGATATTTGTTGAGTATTTGAATGTGACAAATAAATGAATAGCAGCAGATATGATACGGTTGTAGACCTCTAGTGGAACAATACCAACTGGGGCAGAAATGATCAAACTTTAATGTCCACTTTAGACTCATTAATCACCTAAGAATAAAAGCGAAACATTCTCAAGGTTTGAGAAAGTCTTGGCTCCTTCACTCAAATAATCCCATACTTCTACATTGAGTTTTATTAATATTTAAAAAATATTATTAAATCATATTAAAATATTATTTATATATTAGTCATGTTTTAACAAATATTAAATATATTATATGTTACTAAAGAATTTTACTAATATTCTTTTAAATATTCAATAATATTTAATAAAAGTATTACAACATATATTCTATAGTAATATTATAAAAAATATTACAATAAACTTTATGGTAACACTTAGAAAAATGTCATAATAAATTTTTTTTAACACTTAAAAAAATGTTAAAATAAATATACTTTTGTAACACTTATAAAAATATCATAATATATATATTTTATAATATTTAAAAAACATCACAATAAATCTTTTTAATAACACTAATAAAAAATGTTACGAAAAATCTTCTTTGTTAATAGTAAAAAAGATATTACCATGGATTTTTTTTTAAACATTTATAGCTATAATATCTGTTTCGAAGGTTACCTGAAATTAGATTACTTTTGGGCCTGAACGTGAGGTCCAAGCTCCTTTAGGAGTAGTGTCTGACTTATTCTGATGTCGAGGTGCCGCTATCCGAGTTCCTCGTGAGGAGGTGAGAATGGTACCTGCAAGACACTCCGATGCTTAAATTAGCAAGGGTTTTATGTACGTTTTTAGTAGATAGAACATGAATATAATTATGGGGTATCAGTGTATTTATAGTAGAGTTGTTAACCACCTTTATTGGTGGATAACTGTTTCCTTTATCTTGAGAGTTTGTTAGAATCTATCTTTTAGTGGAAATAGAGATAGTAAGAGAGATTTGAGAAAACAGTTACTTATTTAGATAAGTACAAGCCAGTCTCTTTCATCGTGCCCGACCTCTTTAAAGAGGTTGGATATGAGTAGAGGTCACCCCCTTTTAGGTGGGCCTTTCATTCTTATTGGGCCTAACTTTATGTGTTTGGACCAGGGTATGAACAATGCCCTTGCTTGAGTCCAGGCTTGCCCCGAGGTCAGATTCAAGCATTTTATGGCTTCAGTATCGAGGTCAAGTACACCGCCTTCAAGAGGTTGGGTACTCGATGTGATTTGAAAAAAAATTTAAATGTTGCCTCGTTAAATGAGGGGTGAACGTTACATGACAGTTCCCTTAAAATCCGTGCATAGCTTTAAAGAGGGGGTATGAAATGACTGTTTGGTCCCTTCTTTCTTATAAAGTGTTTCGCACTCTTCTTCTTCTCCTTTTTTCATTTCTGAAAAACGCTCCTTTTGCCTTCTTCATCACAAAACTCCTTCAACTTCTTCCTCTGTTTCTTGCTTCGTAACCATTTTTAGATTTCTCCATCTTAAACCCTTTGAAGATATTGTTTTGTTGTAAGGAGAGGAACGCTCGTGTTTTTTGCTGTTTTGCATGCCACAATATTCTTCGAATCTCATCAAGGTTGGTACTTCTTGACTTCTTTTTTTTGTGTGATTGTTCTGGGCCTTTTGAATCTGTTTTTTGTATTTGGGTGACATTATAGTAGCAGAGATTATTACATTGTTGGTTTTGTTCGTATCTTTAAACTTCTTTGGGAAAAGTTGTTGACTGATGCTGCTTTTTTTACTAAAAGCCCTTTTTGAAGCCATTTTTGTTGTCTAGTATTACTGTTACGAACATTTGGCTGTGTTTTTAGAATTTTGAGAAACTTGCTGCCATTTTATTCCTATAGAACATGATTGTGTTGCCCCCCTGATGGTGTGGCTACTGATAGTGCAGGAGTGACGCCATTGGCATTTCTTGAAAAAACTTTTTGAAATCGCATTTTTGCTGTGTTGCACTTACCCTACTTCTTTTGATTGGTGTCCGAGCTTTTTAGTGACGACTTCTTTTTGTTGCATTTGTAGGTATAGCTTTATGTCTCGATCTATTATTCACAACATATCGACAAAAGTCCCTCCTTCCCTTTTAACTCGGGTAGATACTTCTGTCCTTACTGTTGTCCCTGTAGTCGATAAAGAATACACCAGACCTTTCGTAGGTATCATAGGCTCTATGAGAATTGAGAGGATGAGCAAAATTATGAAATAGTGGTAGCTGATCCCCAAGAGAGGGTATGCTTTCCCTCTTTAGATAGGTCGGAGCATCCTTTTTTCTATGCTTATGATTGTTTTTTCTCAAAATTAGATGTTAAGCCTCCTTTCTCTAATTTTAAGAGCAATGTTTTTTGGACTTTTAATGTTGCCCATATCTAGTTATACCCGTATTCTTGGGCCTTTTTGAAATTTTACCAACTTTTGTCGAGAACTTGATGTCCGACCTTCCCTCAAGGTCTTCTTTTACCTCTTTGTTTTGACCAAGACTTTTGGTTCAAAAAAGCTAGCTTGGAGGGTGTCCAACCTTCTTTTTTGGATGAGAATGATGAACCCTTTTTCTTTTTATACTGGGAGGTAAAACCCGTGATAGCCAAGTATAGCGTAGATGACCTAGATGACCTTGAGAAGGCCGTAGTTGACTTTTTCCAAGAGTGCTGGGGCCGAGCTTTTTACTTGGATACCAAAAGTTTTTAAGGGACCCCGGTCAGCTTCAGTTCAAACTAGGTAGTTTTCTTACCTTTAGCTTATTTATTTTGGTTGTGATTTGTGTTGGCAATAAAGCTACTTTCACTTTTACAGAGAAGATGGCTCCAAGGAAGAACATTGTCGCATAAGGTATACAACAAAAAGAAGCTAGGGGTGCTTTTGCCTGACCTTCACCAAAGAAGTCAGACGCGGGTTCCTCGGCTCAAAAGAAGGTTATTCTTGCTCTCTTTAGTCGGCTGATATACTATGACAATGATTTAATTTTCTAATTGATGAAAATTCTAGACCGGCCATAATAGCATCAACACTTCCTCAAGCATTCGTTCATAAAAATCTTAATCATCAAATCATTTCAAAATCTCTACTTTAGCAGTCTTAACTCAAACCAACTTTAAAGCTATTTTCCAGTTTAATTCTCTTTCAAAAGCTCAAGAAAATCATTTATTTCAATTTCAGTAAATACTTTTCAAAACATAACCCTCTCATTAAAAGAAATTAATAACTCTTCCTCAAGTTTACTAACTTCCCAAAGACTCAAAAACCATCTTTCTCTTTACTATTCCAACTCAAATGTTATAATATAAATTCATAAATCTCCTAAAAGGTAATCCTTTACTTCAAGCCAAAAAATAACTCTTTCTATATCGAATCGAACTCAAAACATAATTTCTTTCTTAAATAATTCAAATTCGAAACATAAACCTTTCCTCGGTAAATTGAATTCAAAATAGTATAATTCTTTTTTTTAACTAAATAAAACTCAAATAATATAATTTTCCAAATCCAAATCTTCTAAAATAACTTTTCAACTAAAACCTCAGATTTTATAAAATTTCGGCCGCACCTCTCCTAAAACTCGGACTTTCCACCCTTCCGAGTTTCCTCTTTCTCAACAATTCATCCACCTTTTTCTCAACAAGTATCAAATAAAAGGTTCTCAATCAAGAAAATCCACAATTCGCAATTCCCATATAATCCATCAATCCAACTTCCATCTCATTAATTCATCACTAATTTTCATAAATCACATAATCCTTTAACAGTTCTCAAAATCAATTCCGATTAATCATAAATCAATAATAATAGTTGTTCATACCCTGACCCAACACTAAGGCCCAGATCCAAACGAATGGCTCAATCCAAAGATTAGCCCTCATTCGACACCGACCTTCTCTCAAAACGTCGGATCTAACCACGACTTGCTCTAGGGAAGTCGAGAGTAAAGATTAGCTGGCAGATAACACCCATTCAAATAAGCAAATGCCCCTAAAATCTCTCAACCCACTTCTAGGAGCCATATCCCAACTTCCTTAAGATAAAGAGACGTTATCCTCCTTAAAAGGTGGAACTACTCCAACGGTAGTTATTGGTTCACCACTATAAATATACTAACACCCCTCAGGTATCTCTAAATTCTAATATTCTATAAACTTGCTTAGACCCTTGCTGACTTAGGCATCAAAGTGTCTTTATAGGTACCACCCCCCATTCTCTCGTGCATACACAAGTCAGACGGAGGCTCCGAGACACGAACTTAGTCAAAGGGCTTCCTCCTTCAGACGATTGGGCCAACCCAACGAGTCCAGCTCACTAATCCCCGGTTACCCATTGTAACATTAGTGCCGTTGCCGGGAACCCGAGAGATCAACCAATAATTGCGGATAATTCGCCCGAAGATGGCCACACAGCGTCTAATTCTAAGCAAGAGAATCTGGACATCGGAAACAACAATGAGGATGTCGACGCTCACCAAGGGGTGACCGATCAACATAAAAAAGGCACCTCAGGACTGAAAAATCCGAAAACAAACTCTTCTGAAGGGCGCAAACCAGGAAAGGAAGGACAACCCCACGCAGCAGTTTTTATGGGATTGTTCCACGGCCACCAAGGGCACCTTGAGTAGTTGGAGCAAGAGTTAGAACGATAGCGAGAGGCAGAGAGAAACTTGTGGAACGAGATAGAGCAACGAAAAGAGTTAGAAGAAAAGCTCTTAAAGTTGGAGTCCACTCTAAAAAGTCAAAGCTCCCATAGCGACCGAGAGGATTCCTCCTTGGGAGGAGAAAACCCATTCAGCAAGGATATAATGAGGGCAAAAGTTCCAAGGAACTTCAAAAGCCCTGATATGGAACTCTACGACGGGACCACAGATCCAAAGCATCATTTAAGCAACTTTAAAAGTCGGATGTACTTGGCCGATGCTTCCGATGCTACTCGCTGCAAGGCTTTCCCGACCACCTTGACAAAAGCAGCGATGAAGTGGTTCGACAGTCTTCCCCCAAGGTTGGTCACTAGCTTTGATGACCTCTCGCAAAAGTTCTTGATGCGATTCTCCATCCAGAAGGACACCGTAAAGCACGCACCGAGCCTCTTGGGAGTAAAACAGGAGGTCGGAGAACCTTTAAGGGACTACATGGAAAGGTTTAATAAAGCGTGCTTGGAGATTCAAGATTTTCCCATGAAAGCAGTAATTATGGGCCTAGTAAATGGACTTCAAGGAGACCCATTCTCCCAGTCCATATCAAAGAGGCACCCGACCTCCTTAAGTGATATACAGAAGAGAGCTGAGAAGTACATCAACATGGAGGAAAATGCTAGACTACGAGAGTCGAGCTGGCGACTTGGGCACTCTCAGTCGTCGAAAGAGAAATAAAGATAGCCCAAGAAAAAAGAGGAAGTCGGCCCCGAAAGGCCTAGGAGATATCACTCCTATACTCCTTGATAAAACCATATTTCATGAGATATTTTGTGCTTAATTTGAGTGATTTATACAATCCTTCACCTACTTATTCACATTAATTGCATGGTTTTACTTTCCCTCCCTTATTATGTCATATCGTGAAAAACATGTTTCCTAAGCTTTGAAAATTAATTATTTTAATTACCTTTATTTCCATTCGATGCCATGATTATTGTGTTGAGTAGTTTCAGAGTTTCTAAGGCAGAATGACTTAAAGGATGAAAAAGGAAACATACCAAAGGGAAAGGAGAAAGCAAGACGGAGCTTTAAGGAAACTGGTATCCACCCGATCGCATGGACGACGTGATCGCGTGCCAAGCACGAATCAGCAGCGACGCGGCCGCATGACTGACGCAACCGCGGGCCTCTAGTAGAACGCACATGACGCGGTCGCATGACTGACGCGACCGCGTGGCAAGGAAAAGCTCTGAATGACGCGACCGCGTGATCCACGCGGACGCGTGACAGAGGCCACGCACCAGAAAATTACAGAACACGCACCAGGGAGTTCTAAAGCCCTTTTTGGCCCAAATCCAAGTCCAGAAGGCATAGACCAGAGGTTATGAAGTGGGGGAATGCATCCATTCAAAAAGCTCGCATAATTCTACTTTTCCATGAATTAGATTTAGTCTAGAGAGAGATTCTCTCTCTCTTTTTAGGATTTAGGATTTCTTCTTGTTTTAAGAGTAACTCTGGATCCAGGTTTTAATGTTCTTCTATTTTAGTTCCATAATTATTTATTCTGGCATTTGAATTGATCATTTACTTTTATAATTTAATTTATGAATTATTCCATGTTCCAGATTATTATTTGAATTAATGATATTGAGGTATTTTTAGTTTATTATTGCTCTTGTTAATTTATGATTATCATTGTTTACGAATTGAAGATATTTTATTCCCGCAATTTTACTTTTTCCCCTTTTGGTTCTGATTAAGAATTTAGTAACTTAACAGTTATTAGACTCAACATAATTAATAACCGTTATCTTGCTAATTGAGCTGAACCTGAATAATCCCAACCTTTTCTTCGGAAATAATTAGGATTCAAAGGTCAATTTAATTAGTCCTTTGACTTTCCTTGCCCTGGTAAAGGTTGACCAAGTGGAGTTTAGATTCAACTTTTATTATAGTTGAGAGAGATAACTAAGTTAGACCTCTAAATTCCCTTATCTTGCCAAAAGTTATTTTACAGTTATTTATTTATTTTTAATTGCCATTTAATTCACTCATCATTTAAATTACTTGCTTCTCACCTTCTAAACCCCGATTACAACCTTTATAACCAATAATAAGAACATACTTCCTCGCAGTTCCTTGAGAAGACGACCCGAGGTTTGAATACTCGGTTAACAATTTCTAAAGGGGTTTGTTACTTGTGACACCCAAAACGTTTGTACGAAGGGATTTTTGTCAGTTTAGAGACTATATCTATAACGCAAATGTTTTTATGACATTCTTTACTGGCAAAAATCCTAACGTCAAAATGGCGCCATTGCCGGGGAACTGCTAACGTGTGACTTATTATTGGTTATTGTAAATATTTTTCTTTTGCTTGTTTATTTATTTTGTTCTTCCTTTTTATCTTTATTTGCTACTATGAACTCTCACCCCTCTCGCTTTGAGTTTGGTTCTAATATTGTTAAAGGAAATAGAAGTTACAGTAGGAATGTGCATCAAGGTCAGACCAATCAAGGATGGATGGAACAAGAGGATCTAATCAACCCTTTTGGCAGCAACACCCTCCGAGATATCCTGGACAAAGACCATTCTACCGTGCATACCCAGTTGAAAGACATGGTGGACAACCTTGTAACTACCAACAAGCCCCACCTCGTGCATACGAACCGTCCTTTCAACATAACCTGAACCACCACACTCACAAGCTTCTCGTCACCATTCGCCATCATATGATCCTTCCTTACCCCAATACCAATCCAATCATTCTCAGTCATCACCACTTCCCTATGTACCATGTCTAAGTCCAGCAAACCGCGAAGCAGAAGATCGTCTAAAAGAAACAATAACTAAATTTCAAACAACCATTCAACAATTGGAGCACGCACTAATCCAATGGGCCACTAAACGCTCAAATATACAAGGATCAACCACAGCTCCATGTGGACAACCCGATGAAGAGCGTAGCATGAAAGAAATACTAGAGACTTCAGTGGACAAGGCAGAGAATGAATTCGTACTAGAACAAGTGGAAGAAGCTGTCATTGTTCAAGAAGAAGAGTTGGTTGAAGATCTAGGCGATGCTGAACTTCCTTGGGAATCCAGAATTGAGGAAAACTCCATCCAGGATGCTACAGTTGATGCTAAGGAAGATACTGTACAATCTCCAAGGCAAGTTGTTTACGAGGAATCAGACGGAATAATCCAAGAAGCAAATTCCCTTGATGATGATATTCACAAGTCTAGCTCTCTTGGTGATGAACTTGCGTCCGCAAGTGAACTCTCTGAAACCGAAGAATCTTCCCCAAGTGAATATGAAGATAATGCGGAGGTGGATTTCTCTCAACCTCCAATCTATGACTTGAGTCATGACGAAGACATAGAAGACTTTGACTCGGACACAGATACAATTGAGGACTATTGCAAAGAAGTAGAGGAATTCACAGAAGAGCACAAGGGAGTAGAACTTACAGAACCACCAGAAACACCTATCCCAAGGCTACTACCACCTAATACAAGCTTCAAGTGGGTACAATCCTTAACTTACAATTTTACTTATTCACTTAAATATGGTTTACTTGAAACAGATGGCCAGCTTAGACTCTCTGCGACTTTAAGAGTAAGAGGAAAATGGCTCGTACTCAGAGCTGGTGCACAAGGTTCAATAAGGTTCCACGCTTCACCTCGAAGTACACGGATTGGTATCATACTCAATTGCACGGATCATAGAGAACGTTTGGTCACCACGGTGAGATTCTACTTTTTAAACCGCCCGGATGGAGACATGTAGATCAGGACGGAGGCAGATTTAAAAGCAAGGCTTGGAATCCTGGAGTTTATTCTGACATTTATCACCCCGGGAACCTAAAAATCTGTTTGAAGCTGTTCAGAAGCTTCACATGCCTAGTTTGGGACCCCGGAGGCTATTGGCATTCCAAGCACTGGTGGAAATTTTTGGACGAATTTAAACATAAACCACCATAACAGGATACTCTTCCAATGTCCAACTTAAGGACTTTAACTAAAAGTGCTAGGTGGGAGACAACCCACCATGGTATGGTCGCTTCTTTTTTTAATTTATTCCTTGTTAATTGCTTTCATTTTTCCTTTTTCGTTTTAATTTATTAAACCTGGAATCATGCAAAACATTCATGATAGTCATTGTATTCTGCATTTTTTTTCATGCATAAAAAAAAGGTTTGCACGACGCGACCGCATGCCCCATGCGATCGCGTCATATTGCGAAAACACCACCCACGCGACCGCGTGAGTCACGCAGCCGCGTGATATATATATCGGCGTAAGGATCCAACGAACAGAAAGTTAGGCTGGAATCGTGCGGCCCTTGTGCATTTCGTGCAAATTGGCCCACGCGATCGCATGCCCCATGCGATCGCGTCACTTGCACAATACCAACCCAACGCGACCGCGTGAGCGACGCGATCGCGTCGCATGGATTGCACATCACCCCAAAAAGAGACAGAGAGTTGCGCTGAAACGGCGTTGGAGTCGTGCGTTTAGCACGAATTCCGGTGACGCGATCGCGAGCCCCACACGATCGCGTCAACCTTCTTTCCCCCCTCTCATGCGATCGCGCGCCCCACGCGATCGCTTCACTCCCATTTTCGCCCCAACTACGCGACCGCGTGCCCCACAGCCAACCACCCAGAAACCGCCGACCACCCCGTACGCCGCCGCCCCAATAACTTTCCCTCCCTTCTTCTCACTTCCCCCTCTTCCTCTTCCCTCTTCGCCACTGCCACCGCGAGCACCGCCCTCCATCGCACCGGACGCTGCCGCAGCCACTTCTTCCCTGTTCCACCCCTTCCGCTTACCAGGTTCCGCAACACGCAACCATTTTTATCCGTTCGATATTTTTTTTCTGTATTTTTTCCGTTTCTGTTCATAATTAGGATAGCTAGACTTGCATGTTGTAGTGGATTTTTAGGTTGTTAGGTAGCTTAGGCTGTGGTTAGTGGATCTGGGTCTGTCTCCTTGCACTGTTCTTACTTCTGTTTTATCCTATGTGCAAATCTGTTGCTGCTATATTCATGATTCATCTGCTGCTTTCTTGTATGTTGCTGCTGTTTACATTGAGTTTTTTTATGTTTCTTTTATATCTATGTACATGCAGCTTGCTTTATTTTAATTCATATGAACTGATATGATTGCTGTTTATTTTCTGGGATAATCCAATTTTAGCCGGAATGCTGCCCAAATTTTTTTGAAAATTATTTTCATTCATGTTTTGGTTTGGCATTTCTGAACTCTGTTTTACTCTGCTTTGCCCAGCCCATTTCATGAATGCTATGGCAGACTTTCTTATCCTCTTTGATTTCTTGGTTCATAAACTGCATTTGTGATTCACTGATTCCAATTTTTGCTTTTTTTTTATTTTATTATTTCTATTCGAATCAGCATCACCCTGTTTCTCTTGTTCGACTATAAGTACTTCTATTCTTACCTGTGTATCACTGTTATATGGAATTTTTCTATGCCACTTACTTTAACCCGCACTTTACTAATTCCCTAATTTTAATTTACTAATTTCTTTTTCAAAACTCTAACCATACTAACCCTTTTGATATCTTTTCTGATTATTTTCACTTTCCTCTAACTTTTTCACTATGGGATTTTTCTCTTTCCATTTAACATTAATTCACTCACTTTTCAATTCCTCATTTCGATTCGGTGGAGGTGGCCTTACAAAGTCATCTCGCAAGAGGCACCTGAAGGAAGTCTACCAGGTCGGGAGCGAGGCTCCCGACCTCCCAACTATCTCATTCACCAAAGAAGATGGGCAAGAAATCATTCCTGGACATGATGATCCAGTGGTCATAACTATGGTCCTTGCCAACTCTCATCTTCACAGAACCCTGATAGATCAGGGGTGCTCAGCTGACATCCTTTTCAAACCAGCATTCGATCAGTTGGAGTTGGATGAAAAGGAGTTAAGAGCTTATCCTGACACCCTATTTGGACTGGGGGATACACCAATAAAACCACTAAGATTCATACCCCTTCACACAACTTTTAGAAAAGGGGAAAAATCCAAAACTCTGAGTATCGACTTCATAGTCGTCGATGTGGGGTCAACCTACAATGCCCTAATCAGCAGAAGTACCCTAAATTTGCTCGGAGCAGAGGTATTCACCCCTCACCATTGCATGAAATTCCAAACATCAGAGGGAATAGCAACCATCAGGAGACACCAGAAATTGGCAAGGAAATGCTACAATGAATGCTTAAACCTGAGAGGAAAACGCAAAGAGGTGCACACAATTGAGCTCAGAGAAAAAACTGAGGAAGTACAGGTCGGAGAAGAGGAAGGAAAAAACACCAACATAGGAGCCAATCTGAAAGAAGATTTGAAGAAAAAACTTATAAGACTCTTACAAGAAAATTTCGACCTCTTTGTCTGGAAAGCTTCTGACATGCCAGGGATAGATCTCGAACTCATGCCGCACAAACTATCAGTATACCCTGATCCGCGACTTGTTCAGCAAAGAAGAAGGAAGCTTGGACCTTAATAAGCTCAAGTAGTGGAAGAACAAGTGCAAGCCCTCCTAGAATCCGGGTTCATTAAAGATGTCAAATATCCGGCGCGGCTGGCAAATGTGGTGCTAGTCAAAAAACAAAACGGCAAGTGGAGGATGTGCGTCGATTACACCGACCTGAACAAGGCATGTCCCAAACACCCATATCCACTCCCAAGCATTGATACCTGTTCATACCCGGGGTCGAGCGGTCCGACCAGGGATGTTCTGCAGACAAAGCGACTGACCTGTTCAGGTCAGGACAAACCGACCTCTTCTCAAAGAGCTCGGTCAAATCACGGAAAAGCCCAAAAAAGGGCCCAAATAGAGGAACATGCCCCAAATCCTAAGGCAGCCCAAGCCTACAGAGAGAAGGGTGGTTCCCTTGAAGATAAGATAAAGATAAGACGAGACAAAAGATAAGATAAGATAACTAACTTATCTTATCTAAGAAGGTCACTCTACGCCATTATAAATACACTGGAGCACCTAGGTATAACTCATACTCTAATTCTACTCAATACCTGCTTAATACCCTTGCTAACTTAAGCATCGGAGTCCCTTGCAGGTACCCCCACCCTCCGGAGACGAAGGAATCAGTACCTCCATTAAGTCCTACAAATCGGATACCTCCGTTCCGACCAGTACAGAAGATCTTGTCTGAGATCGACCTACAGTTTCAGGTAACCGCCGAATCATTGGCGCCGTTGTCGGGGTCCCGGAAGTCATCCCATTACCATGGCGGACGATCATGACAATGATCATACCTCAGATCTAGAAGAAAGAACGCCGCATAAAAATGCGGACTCCACACCAAAAGATACTCCCCAA
Organism: Arachis duranensis; assembly: GCF_000817695.3. NCBI lineage: Eukaryota > Viridiplantae > Streptophyta > Magnoliopsida > Fabales > Fabaceae > Arachis > Arachis duranensis. The sequence continues at coordinate 39,782,769 of NC_029777.3, read as the reverse complement.
ATCAACAATAAGAACTCCCCAAACGAGGGAGCCCTGGATGCATTCAAGATCGGTTAAAACAACTTGAGGAAGATGCTCTACGTCAACGAGAGGCTGAGAAGGATCTAGAAAGAGAAATAAGGTGACGCCGTGAACTGGAAACCAAACTCCTAAAACTTGAAGCTGATGTCAAGACCAAAGCCAGCCGATCCACTCCCGAAGATAACACACGAAAGGAGCAAGACCCATTCACCAAAGAAATCATGAAGACGAAAATCCCAAAGGACTTTAAACTCCCAGACATGACCTTATACGACGGTACTACAAATCCTAGCCATCATCTCAGTAACTTCAGAAGCAGAATGTGTCTCACCGACGCCTCAGGTGTAGTTCGTTGCAAAGCCTTTCCAACTACTTTAACAAAAATAGCAATTAGATGGTTCGACAATCTCCCTCTTAGGTCCATCTCAAGTTTCAACGACATGGCTAAAAAATTCCTGGCCAGATTCTCCATCCAAAAGGACAAAGCTAAACATGCTCCGAGCTTATTGGGAATCAGGCAATGAGAACGGGAAACCCTGCGTAACTACATGGAAAGATTCAACAAGACATGTATGGATATACAGAACTTGCCAATAGAAGCCGCTATTATGGGCCTCATTAACAGCTTGTGAGAAGGGCCCTTTAGTCAATCTATATCAAAAAAGTACCACACATCTCTGAACGAGGTGCAGGAACAAGCTGAAAAATACATCAACATAGAGGAAAACTCCCGGTTAGGAGAAACCTCAAAGGCCGGGTTCACCCCCTAGGATAAAGACAAATATTCCAGAAAGAAGGAAGATCGACATGGAGAGAAAATAAAAAAATACCACAATTATACCCCTCTTCGGGTGTCTCTTGTGGAAGTATACAGAGAGGTTTGCAACACAGAAAAAATACCACTAGCTGGACCACTCAAAGGCAAAAAAGGAGGAGGAAAATGGGCTGAATATTGTGAATACCATCGAATCCGCGGTCATTCCACCAATGAGTATTTTGACCTAAAAATGTCATAGAAAAGCTCGTACGAGAAGGAAAGCTAGATCGATACCTGGCCACCCATGATGATAAACAAAGGAAAAGAAGAAGAGCAGAAGATGTCAGACCAACCGCGCAATCATCCCGGATGCCAGAAAGACATGTCCACATGATACACGGTGGATTCGCCGGGGGAGGAATCTCCAAATCATCCCACAAAAGACATCTCAAAGACGTATATCGTGTCGTAGAAAAGGAGGAAGCACCCGACATCCCGGCGATCACTGTTACCAAGGAAGACGCATCCGGCGTCGCATCAGGGCATGACGATCCCATGGTCATCACTATTATATTGGCAAACACAAATCTTCACCGCACGTTGATAGACCAGGGGAGCTCTGCCGATATCTTATTCAAAACTGCTTTCGACAAACTCGGCTTGGAAGAAAAAGAACTCAGAGCATATCCGGAAAACCTGTTCGGGCTAGGAGATACCCCAGTTCAACCGATGGGATACATCTCACTCCACACAACTTTTGGAAAAGGAAGTCAGTCAAGAACACTGTCGACGTAAGCTTAGCCTACAATGCCCTAATAGGTCGGGCAACGTTAAATCAGCTCGGCACAATAATCTCGACTCCGCATCTATGCATGAAGTTCCCAACTGCAGGATGACTAGCCACGATAAAGGTAGATCAGAAGATGGCGCACCGCTGTTACAACGAAAGTCTAACCTCAGAGGCAGAGGAGAAGAATTCCACACAATTGAGCTCGGTGAAGTTCGGAGGCAGGAGGAGCTCCGCCCACAACCTGAAGGAGAAATAGAGAAAATCCAGATCGGGAACACCTCGGACCAAACAACCAACATCGGCACACTCCTAAAAGGGGACATAAAAGAATCACTCATACAGTTCCTACGCGACAATGCCGACCTCTTTGGGTGGAAGGCCACAGATATGCCAGGCATAAATCCCAAACTCATGTGCCACAAGCTAACAGTCTACCCAGGATCTTGGCTGGTACAACAAAGGCGCAGAAAGTTAAGACCAGAATGCTCTCAAGCGGTGGAAGAACAGGTATGAGCTCTACTAGAGGCAGGCTTCATAAGAGAGGTCAAATACCTGCTATGGCTTGCTAATGTCGTTTTGGTAAAAAAGTCAAATGGGAAGTGGAGAATGTGCACCGACTATACCGATCTCAACAAAGCTTGCCCAAAAGATCCTTATCCGCTCCCAAACATCGACACACTGGTAGATGCCTCCTCCGGATACAAATACCTCTCCTTTATGGACGCATACTCGGGATATAACCAAATCCCAACGTACCCACCCGACCAAGAAAAAACCTCTTTCTTAACCCCAAAGGCAAATTACTGCTACATTGTTATGCCCTTCGGTCTCAAAAACGCGGGAGCCACTTACCAAAGATTAATGAAAAAAGTTTTTTCGGATCACATCGGAAAGATCATGGAGGTCTACGTAGATGACATGCTAGTGAAGACACAAAACGAAGAGATGTTATTATCCGACCTGACACAAGTATTCGACACCATAAGACGACACGGCATGCGACTCAATCCCACGAAATGTACCTTCGCAGTAGAAGATGGTAAATTATTGGGTTTTATGATCACACAGAGAGGAATCAAGGCAAACCCGGACAAGTGCAGGGCCGTACTCGACATGAAAAGTCCGACTTGTATCAAAGAAGTACAACAACTCAATGGGCGGTTGGTAGCCTGATCAAGATTCCTGGCTGGATCAGCAATAAGATCTCTCCCCTTCTATGCCACTCTAAGGAAGGGAAAGGAGTTTGAATGGACAACTGAATGCAAGCAAGCCTTCCAAGATTTCAAAAAATTTCTGGGACGGCCACCTATATTAAGTCAGCCACGAGAAGGAGAACCACTCATTTTGTACCTCATAGTGAGAAATCGGGTAATAGCTTCAGCACTGGTCCGAGAAGACAACAGTGGACAACAACCCATATACTTTATCAGTAAAGTGTTACAAGGATCCGAGCAGAACTACCAGAAAATAGAAAAGTTCGCTTACGCTCTCATAATAACATCTCGACATCTTCGCCCATATTTCCAGTCTCACACCATTAAAGTTCGGACCAACTAGCCCATAAAAGGAATCTTACAGAAAACAGACTTGGCAGGTAGAATCTTGCAATGGGCGGTCGACTTGTCCAAATTTGACCTTCAATACGAAGCTCGGACGGCCATCAAATCTCAATATCTGGCCGACTTCATCGCGGAATTTACAGACACACCGGAAATCCCCGCAGAATGGAATCTATATGTGGATGGCTCCTCAAATAAAGCACGAAGTGGCGCAGGCGTAATAATTGAATGCGACCAGGGGACCCAAATCGAACTCTCCCTCAAATTTGGGTTCCTTGCCTCAAACAATCAAGCGGAATATGAAGCACTAATAGCTGGTTTGAAGCTGGCTAGGGAGGTTGGAGCTCAAAAACTTATCATCTTCAGTGATTCACAGGTAGTTACTTCATAAATAAGAGGAAGCTACACAGCCAAAGATCCCACTATGAAAAAGTACTTGGACAAAACCAAGGAACAGCTCGAACAACTCGGAGAGTACGAGGTTCGTCACATGCCCCGAGAACAAAATGCCCGGGCCGATGCAATCTCAAAACTAGCCAGCATCAAACCAGGAGGCAACAATAGAAGCCTTATACAAGAAATTCTACAGAATCCATCAGTCTCAGAAGAAGAAAAAGTCCTAGCCATAACAGGTCACGATCAGGGATGGATGACTCCCATTATTAACTACCTCAGAACAGAAGTTCTCCCACAGATGAGAAAGAGGCAAAGATGTTAAAACGAGAAGCACAGTACTACACCCTCATAAATAATACTCTATACAAAAGAGGGATTTCGATACCACTGCTAAAATGCATGCCGACTTCCAACACAAAAGACGTCCTAGAAGAAGTACACAGTGGCATCTATGGCAATCACCTCGGAGCGTAGGCACTCGCCAAAAAAGTACTTCGGGCAGAATTTTATTGGCCAACTCTACAAAAAGAAGCCACAGAATTTGTAAGGACACGCTCACCATGTCAGAAGCATGCCAACTTTCACACTGCTCCGCCAGAGGAACTCATCAGCATAACCTCACCTTGGACATTCGCAAAATGGGTACTCGATCTCCTCGGACCTTTTTCTCAAGGATCAAGACAAGTCAAATTCCTCATAGTAGGAATAGACTACTTCACAAAATGGATCGAGGCAGAACCCCTGGCCAATGCCACATCTCAAAGAAGTCAAAAATTCCTATATAGAAATATCGTCATAAGGTTTGGAGTTCCATACTCCATCACTACAGACAATGGTACCCAGTTCACAGACGCAGGATTCAGAAAACTAGCGGCCGACCTGAATATAAAACAACAATTCACATCTGTTGAGCACCCCCAAGCCAATCGGCAAGCTGAAGCTGCTAACAAAGTTATATTAGCAGTGTTAAAATGGAGATTACAGGATGCAAAGGGAGCCTGGGCTGAGGAACTCCCACAGGTTCTATGGGCATATCGAACGATGCCACATTCCACCACAAAGGAATCACCCTTCCGATTAGCATATGGAGTGGACGCGATGATCCCAGTGGAGGTCGAACAAGGGTCACCCAGAGTGATCCACTTTAGCGAGAAAGCCAATCACCAACTTCAAAGGGAAGAGCTCGACTTACTTCCGAAAATCTGAGAAAGAGTCTGGATAAGGGAAGAGGCGCTAAAATGACGAATGGCCTCCAGGTATAACCAAAAGGTAATACGACGGACCTTCACTGAGGATGACCTCATCCTAATACGAAATGACATCAGAACAATTTGATTGGGACAAAGAAAGCTGGCAGCAAACTGGAAAGGACCCTACCGAGTCGTAGAAGTGCTGGGAAAAGGCTATTACAGGCTTTTCGAACTAGACGGGTGAGAGCTTCCCAGGTCATGGCACGCCTGCAACCTAAGACGGTTGATGAGCGGATAATTTATACGCTTTTTGACATTTTTTTAGTATATTTTTAGTATGTTTTAGTTAGTTTTTATTATGTTTTTATTAGTTTTTAATTAAAAATCACATTTCTGGACTTTACTATGAGTTTATGTGTTTTTCTGTGATTTCAGGTATTTTTTTGCTGAAATTGAGGGACCTGAGCAAAAATCTAATTTAGAGGCTGAAAAAAGACTGCAGATGCTGTTGGATTCTGACCTCCCTGCACGCAAAGTAAATTTTCTGGAGCTACAAAAGCCCAATTGGCGCGCTCTCAATTGTACCTTCTACGGCATGAGTCTCTAAACCCCATGGTTGGGGGTGAGGAGCTCTGCTGTGTCTTGATGGATTAATGCAATTACTACTGCTTTTTCATTCAATCACGCTTGCTTCTATTCTAAGATATCACTTGTTCCTAAACTTGATGAATGTGATGATCCGTGACACTCATCATCATTCTCACCTATGAACGTGTGCCTGACAACCACCTCCGTTCTACCTTAGACAGATGAATAGCCGTGCTGTGACAGAGCGCGTTGAACATTTTCACTGAGAGGATGGGAGGTAGCCATTGACAACGGTGAAAGCCAACATACATCTTGCCATGGAAGGAGCCTTGCGTGCATGAAGAAGAAGACAGTAGGAAAGTAGAGATTCAGAAGATATAGCATCTCTAAAACCTCAACCTGTTCTCCGTTACTGCAAAACAAGTATTTATTTCATGTTCTTTTACTTTTTACAATTAAATCTGAGAATTATTGATATCCTAACTAAGAGTTACAAGATAACCATAGCTTGCTTCAAGCCGACAATCTCCGTGGGATCGACCCTTACTCACGTAAGGTATTACTTGGACGACCCAGTGCACTTGCTGGTTAGTTGTGCGGAATTGCAAAAGTGTGATTGTGATTTCTTGCACCAACGGTACTATAGCTACGGGTGATAAAAGATCTTGGACAAGGCACACTCTTTTTCCTGAGAAAACGTTTTTTAACAAGGCGCCCCGCCAAGACTTACAAATCACCCGATTTAGGAAATTAACTCCTCATGTATATTTGCATTCTTTCTCAAAAAAATTTGTTCAGATTCTCTATAAATGCTCTAGTCGTATTATTCTGAAAACATTCATCGCCCGATTATAAAGCTACAGATCGACAAAAAGTGAAAACAGAATTCACGGCGCGATCATGATAAAAACGAGGGTTAAAACCCAAAATCTACAAAATCGGCAAAGATGAAAACAGAATAATGCAAGAAGTTATAGAAAGTGATCCATAGAAAGGACCTGACGAGGTCCTAATAAAATGGATGCTATAAAATAACTTAAAGACTGGCCGACACAAAAGTCGTACCAGCCAAAACAACTCAAGTTATAAGTATAGCCTTGGAAAATGGTCTGGCTAACCCTATAACAGAGGATTACTATAACTTTGAAGAGCCCGACATGAGGAAGTCGGACTCCTACAAAAAGTTACAAAAGATAATCCCTAAAAGAGATCTGAAACAAGGTCCAAGAAAGAGGATTATCAAGTAACTCGACAGGGCCCGACGTGACAAAGTCGGCCCGGAAAGATAAGTTACAAAAGATAATCCCTGAAAGAGATCTGAAACAAGGTCCAAGAAAGAGGATTATCAAGTAACTCGACAAGGCCCAACTTGACAAAGTCGGTCTGGAAAGATAAGTTACAAAAGATAAATCCCTGAAAGAGACCTAAACAAGGTCCAAGAAAGAGGATTATCAAGTAACTCGATAAGGCCCGACGTGACAAAGTCGGCCCAGAAAGATAAAGTTACAAAAGATAAATCCCTGAAAGAGACCTAAACAAGGTCCAAGAAAGAGGATTATCAAGTAACTCGACAAAGCCCGACATGACGAAGTCGGCCCGGAAAAAATAAAGTTACAAAAGGTAAACCCCTAAAAGAGATCTGAACAAGATCCAAGAAAAAGGATTACCTAGTAACGGAACAGGGACCGACATGAAGAAGCCGAACTAAAGCTACAAAAAGTTATAAAAAGTACACCCGAGGGGTTACTAGAAATAATTCAAGAAAAGATCAACTGAGAGAATCAACCAACAGAGGGGAGATAACTCGACCCGAAAGACCTCGACCTCGCCAAAATCGATCTATAAAGTATTCTATCAAAGAATACTCAAACAAACAACTAGCCTTAAAAGGGACACTTCAACTAAGGCAAAAAATAAACAAAGCACAAAGGCAATCGAAAGAGGTCAAATAAAAAACACTCTGAAGATTCCAGGCAAAGTGCTAAAGAAAGCTGCAAGCAAGCATATCACAAAGAAACAAGGCAGTTACCATAAAAGAAGACTCAAGAGGTCACTTGAAACTGACCCCAAGAGCAAGAGAAACTATTTTGTTTTTCAAAATAAAGTTGCTAAAGTAGCAATTGGAGCATCCAAAGTCAGAGATCACAAACTTACAAAAGTAAAGAGTTCAAAAGCCCACAAAAACCGGGCTATACATAAGCATATCAGAAAAGTTATAGAGGATCCAAAGGCTTCCCAGTAGCAGCATCTTGGGGAGAAGGAGGGCAAGTCTGAAGGGGAAATGCGTCCACTGTCCCATCATCCCGGTTCAAAATCTAGACGTCTGGATCAGATTCCAGCTGTGTAGCTTCAACTGCCAAGGTTGAGGAAGGCGGGACAACAGAGGCTTTGGCAGAAGTGACCGGAGGAGGCACGACATCATCATCATCATCGGGATCGTCAAGGACAATCTTACCATCCTTCACAACATTATCCAAGCTAAATAAGGCAAGATCAGCTCCCGGGGCGATAACCCGAACTTGTTCTTTCAGATTCTCATAGGCCGCAGTAACACTACCTACGAGATGACTTTGAAGTTCAGAGTAATTGGCCTGAACATATTCTAACCTACTCCTGAGCTCCATAACCTCTCTATAGGTAGTAACATAGCTATCCTTGTGTGTTTGAGCCGTATCCTCGGCCAGTTGCGCAGCAGCCGCCAGGCCAACAGCCCGGGCCTTCTCCCCCTTCAACTCTTTTTTCAGCTCGGCCACTTTCACCTCGACCTCCTCCTTCAAACCCTTAATTCGGTCAAATTCTGATTTCGCCTCCTCCATAAAAGCCTTGGTAGCATGAATAGGAAGATCTTGAGCAGTTCGGTATAAAGCCACTCCCATGTGTGCCAGAGTAATACCACTCTGAGTAATAAATTCTAAATGATGAAGAATGGATACATCGTGGTAGGCATGACACAATAAGGAGCAATCTGTTGGTCTACAAACCCAACCGCATCAAAATCCGGAGCACCAAGATTAAATGGCTCGACAGTCCGAGGTCTTTTTGGAGGAGGAACAACTGGAGGAGAAGATGTACCCAGTGAAGACAAAGGCGGGTCAACCAAATGAACCCAGGGAGTCGGGATCATCCTCCTCGGCCCAGGAGAGCTCGGGACAGACGGCTTCAATAAAACTTGGGAGGACCCTTCCCCAGTCACTTTGGCCGGAACGTTCTGAGCCGCAGTAGCCTTCCTCGCCTTCTTAAAGGCCTTCAGTGAGTCATTATTCTTCGACATCTCTGAAAAATAAGAAAAATACAAACGACTTATAAATACCCAGAAAGGAAAGCAGAAAATAAATGACATAGGAGTACACTTTATAAAATACCCAGCACATCGCGAATCAAGGATGGATCCCCCAGAAACTTCTTGGTCTCAAGATGAGGAGGCTCCCCCCAAATATCCTCTAAAGCAGCGACAAAGGCCTGCTCGACCTCGTCTAACATCTCCCAGGTATACCTAGACACAACTACATTCCTCTGCCACTCTAAAGGAAAACGAGGCTCGCCTTTCTCATCCAGGAAGAGAGGACGAGCTCCTTCAACAGCTCGGATCTTGAAAAAGTAATTCTTAAAATCACAGAAAGACTCATCATACATAGAGAAGACTTTATGTCCCTGGGCCGACCTAAAAGAAATCCAAGAAGCTTTCTTTTTTGTAGTCCCAGGCTTGGTCAACATAAAGAGATACAGAAAAAGGGTTAAAGAGGGTTTAACACCAAACTCATGACAAACCATTTGAAAAATTTTGATAAAGCCCCAAGAATTTGGATGAAGCTGAGATGGGGCCACGTTGCAAGACCACAACAAGTCAGTCTCAAAGGAAGTAAAAGGAAGGGTAATATCCATCTGGCTAAAGAAGAAATCGTATGCATAAAAGAAAGGACGCTCTCCCTGGATCGAAGTAGGAAAACAGACCCTGTCATTCGAATCGGGTTCCACCAACTCATAGTTGCGTTCCTGATTCTCACTACTACAGATCGGATGGTGTTTTCTAAGCTCTGTGCAGAATTCTGCATTAGCTAGGGATACACACAGCAACACCAGGGAATCCAACCACTCGGACATCCCCTCAGGTACCTTAGAGGATGCCTCGACAATGTTTTTGTGAGACGACATGGCCAACTAATCCTACAAAGAAAAGGAAACGGGTTACTAACCCCTCAAAAAGCAAGTTCGGACAAAAAGGAAGCAACTCGAATAAATGCGACCTTAAGCACACAAAAATAGTAAAAGGAAAACCCCAAGACGCACACAACAGGGTCCAGAGGCATCCTTTGGAGGCAATGACAGAGTGAAGTCCCAGAAAAAGCTACAAAGATAAAACCCTCTTTTCAAACAAAACAAGCATTCCGAGAAGAAAAAGGCGAAAACTCAGAAAAAATTCATCAAAAACCATCATCTCTATCAAAGAACAATCATCAACCAGTATAGCAAAATCATCAATGAAGCAAACAAGTTATCAAATGAGCAACCTTTTTCGAAACAGCAACACAGAAATCAACCCTAAAAAGAAGCTAGAATCAGGAAAATCACCCAAAGCATACATAAGGACGAAAGAAGACCAGGAAATAGGCATCACAGCAATAAACCAAGTACAAAAACTAATGAAAAGGTTCAAAACTTTCCAATATACAAAATCAGAGCGTCATCAAAGAATCAAAAACAAATCCAACCTGGAAGAAGGAGGAAAGCTCTTGAAGGGAAAGGCTGAAGAGCAGAGTAGCAAGGATTGACCGCGAAGCAGAAGCACCAGCGAATGCCAAAATGTCACAGGAAGAAAATAAGTAATGCAGAACATGAAACGGCAAAAAAGAAGGGAAGTTACGGGAAAAGGAAAACCGTCTCTTGGATACAAAATTTGAAATAAAGAAAACAAAGAGAAAATAGGGGCATTAAAAACCAATTAAATAGGGCATTTAAACCCTCACACATTCCAAGGGCTAGGACGCTAATACAAAAGCGCACGCTCTCAAAGGAAGCGAAATGTTTCACATTCAAAAGAACTCTACAAAGATGAAGTCGACAAAATTCTCGAGTTCGGCTCCATCCGAGAAGGTTCGAAGTCCTAAAAACTAAGGCTCTACCTCCGAAGGAAGACCGAGCTCGAGGAGGGCACTGTTCATACCCAGGGTCGAGCTGTCTGACCCGGGATGTTCTACAGACAAAGCGACCGACCTGTTCAGGTCAGGACAAACCGACCTCTTCTCAAAGAGCTCAGCCAAATCACGGGAAAGCCCAAAAAAGGGCCCAAATAGAGGAACACGCCCCAAATCCTAAGGCAGCCCAAGCCTACAGAGAGAAGGGCGGTTCCCTTGAAGATAAGATAAAGATAAGATAAGAAAAATATAAGATAAGATAACTAACTTATCTTATCTAAGAAGGTCACTCTACGCCATTATAAATACTCTGATTCTACTCAATACATGCTTAATACCCTTGCTAACTTAAGCATCGGAGTCCCATACAGGTACCCCCACCATCCGAAGACGAAGGAATCAGCACCTCCATCAAGTCTTACAAATCGGATACCTCCATTCCGACCAGTACAGAAGATCTTGTCTGAAATCGACCTACAATTTCAGGTAACCTCTGGAACAATGCCTATTCTAAGGGTTACCTGAAACTGTAGGTCAATCTCGGACGAGATCTTCTGTACTGGTCGGAGCTGTTGTGTCCGACTTGATGATGGTGGACGGAGTCGCCGTGTCCGACTTGTTGGACTTGGTGGTGGTGCTGATCCTTTGTCACCGGAGGGTGGTGGTACCTGCAAGGGACTCCGATGCTTAAGTTAGCAAGGGTATTAAGCAAGTTTTTAGTAGAATCAAAGTATGAGTTATACCTGGGTGCTCCAATGTATTTATAATGATGAGGAGTGACCCTTCTGGAGATTAGTTATCTTATCTTATCTTATCTTATCTTCAGGTGAAGTCATCTTATCCTATCTTATTTTGAAAAAGGTTACTCCTTTGATGACTTTCGCCCTGTTGATAGTTTTGCTGATAGATTTGTAAGAGACGACGATTTTTTGATGATTTTGCTTTGATTTTCATCTTTTTCTTCTCGGGACGTTGCTTGTTGGAAGAGAGTTATTTTCTTTGCTGAGAGTTTTGTTGGGATGTTAGCCTTGTAGATTTTTTCTGAGCTCTTACTCTGTCACTGCCTCCAAAGGATGCCCCTGGACCTTGGTGTGCTTCTTGGGGTTTTCCTTTTACTATTTATTTGCTCGAAGTCATATTTGTCCGAGATGTTTTCATGTCGCCCAAGCTGTTTTGGTTAGTAATCCATTTTCTTTTTCTTGCTGTAAGACTAGTTGGCCATGTCTTCTCGCAAAAATATTGTTGAGACGTCTTCCAAGATTCCTAAGGGTATGTCCGACTGGCTGGACTCCCTCGTGTTGATGTGTGTCTCCGTGGTAAATGTTGAGTTCTGTGTAGAGCTAAAAAAATGTCATAGAATTTGTAGTAGTCCTGCCCAGGAGACAGATTTTGAGCTTGTAGCACCTGATTCTGATGAGAAGGTTTGTTTCCCGACCTTGGTTTAGGGGGAGCGTCCCTTCTTTTATGCCTATGACTATTTTTTCAGCCAGCTGAACATTACTTTCCCTTTTACTTCCATCGAGACTGACTTGTTGTGGTTGTGTAACGTTGCTCCATCCCAGCTCCATCCGAACACTTGGGGTTTTATCAAGATCTTTCAGTTGCCCTGCCAAGAATTAGATGTCACACCTTCCCAAACTCTCTTTCTATATCTCTTTGCTCTAACCAAGCCTGGGACAACCAAAAATAAAACTTCTTAGGTTTCTTTCAGGTCTGCCCATGGGCACAAATTCTTTTCCTTGTATGATGAGTCCTTTAGGGACTTTAAGAACTACTTTTTCAAGGTTTGAGCTGTTGAGGGAGCTCGACCTTTTTTCTTAGAGGCGAATGGTGAACATGCCTTCCCTTTGTGTTGGCAAAAGAATGTTATAGTGTCCCGATACTCATGGGAGATGCTTGATGAGGTCAAGCAGGCCTTTGTAACTGTGTCGGAGGATATTTGGAGGGAACCTCCCCATCTTAATACAAAGAGATTTTATGGGGACCCTTCTGCTTGTCTGTTGGCCTGGGGGTGTTCTACGGATGTGAACTGGTGTTTTATGTTCAGATCAGCCACCAATTTCCTAAAGCATGCATCTGTAAATTGAGTGTCATTGTCTGTGGTGATGGAGTTTGGGACCCCAAACCTTGTGACAATGTTTCTATATAAGAATTTCTGACTTCTTTGGGCAGTGGCATTAGCTAGGGGTTCCGTCTCAATCTATTTTATGAAATTGTCTACCCCCACGCTGAAGAATTTGACTTGTCTAGATTCTTGAGGGAAAGGACCGAGAAGGTCGAGTCCCTATTTTGCGAATGGCCAGGGTGAGGTTATGCCGATAAGCTCCTCTGGCAGGGCGATGTGAAAGTTGGCATGTTTCTGACATGGTGGACATGTCTTTATGAATTATGTTGCTTCTTTTTGTAGAGTCAGCCAATAGAATCTGGCCCGGAGTACTTTTTGGTAAGAGCCTGTGCTCCGAGATGGTTGCCACAGATGCCACTGTGTACTTCTTCTAAAACTTCTCTTGTGTTGGAAGTCGGCACATATTTTAATAGTGGTGTTGAAATCCCTCTCTTTTATAGAGTATTGTTTATGATGGTGTAGTATTGTGCCTCCCATTTTAACCTCTTTGCCTCCTTTTTATCTGTAGGGAGTGTTTCTGTTTTGAGGTTGTTAATTATGGGAGTCATCCATCAGTTGATCCAGAAGTGTTATGGCTAGGACCTTTTCTTCTTCCGAGATTGACGGGTTCTGCAACATCTCCTGGATGAGGATTCTATTGTTGCCCCCTGGTTTGGTGCTGGCTAGTTTTGAGAGTGCATCAGCTCGAGCATTCTGTTCCCGATGTATATGGTGGACCTCATATTCCCCGAGTTGTCCGAGCTGTTCCCTGGTTTTGTCCAAGTACTTTTTCATGGTGGGATCCTTGGCTTGATAGTTCCCTGTTATTTGTGAGGTGAGTACTTGTGAGTCGCTGAAGATGGTAAGCTTTTGAGCTCCAACCTCCTTAGCCAGCTTTAAACCAGCTAGTAGTGCCTCATATTCAGCCTGGTTGTTTAAGGCAGGGAACCCAAATTTGAGTGAAAGTTCGATTTGAGTTCCCTGATCACTCTCTATTATCACGCCTGTGCCACTTCCGGTTTTGTTTGAGGAACCGTCTACGTAGAGATTACATTTTGTAGGGATTTCTGGGGTGTCCGTAAACTCTGCAATGAAGTCGGCCAGATACTATGATTTGATGGCTATCTGAGCTTCATACTGAAGGTTGAATTCGAATAACTCGACTGCCCATTACAAGATTCTTCCTGCTAAGTCTGTTTTCTGTAAAATGCTTTTTATGGGCTGGTTGGTCCGAACCCTGATGGTGTAGGCCTGGAAATATGGGCGAAGTCGTCAAGATGTTAGTATGAGAGTATAGGTGAATTTTTCTATTTTTTGACAGTTCAATTTAGACCCCTGTAGTGCTTTGCTGATGAAGTATATGGGTTGCTGTCCGCTGTCATCTTCTCGTATCAGTGCCGAAGCTACTGCCCGATTTCCTACCGCGAGGTACAATATAAGCAGTTCTCCTTCCCGTGGCGAGGTTAAAATAAGTGGTTGTCCTTGGAATCTTTTGAAATCCTGGAAGGCTTGTTTGCATTCCACTGTCCATTCAAACATCTTTCCCTTCTGTAGGGTGGCATAGAAGGGGAGAGATCTTATTGCTGATCCAGCTAGGAATCTGGACAAGGCTACCAATCTTTCATTGAGTTGTTGTACCCCATTAACCCATGTCGGACTCTTCATGTCAAGTATAGCTTGGCATTTATCTGGGTTTGCCTTGATTCCTCTTCGTGTGAGCATAAAACCCAAGAACTTGCCAGCCTCTACCGCGAAGGTGCACTTTGTAGGATCAAGTCGCATGCCATGTTTTCTTATGGTATTGAATACTTGGGCGAGGTCGGACAGTAGCGACTCCTTGTTTTGTGTTTTTACTAACATGTCGTCTACATATACCTCCATTACTTTTCTGATGTGCTCTACGAAGACTTTGTTCACTAACCTTTAGTAGGTAGCTCATGCATTTTTTAGTCCGAAGGGCATGATGATGTAATAGTAGTTTGCTTTGGGACTTAAAAATGAAGTTTTTTCATGATCGGGCTGATACAATGGGATTTGATTGTATCCTGAATAAGCGTCCATAAATGAGAGGTACTTGTAGCCGGACGAGGTGTCCACCAAAGTATCGATACTTGGGAGTGAATAGGGATCTTTTGGGCAGGCTTTGTTGAGGTCAGTGTAGTCGGTGCACATCCGCCACTTCCCATTTGATTTTTTCACTAAGACCACGTTGGCTAGCCATAATGGGTATTTGACCTCTCTGATGAATCCTGCCTCCAGTAGGTCTTGTACCTGTTCTTCGATAGCTTGGGATCTTTCTGGTTCGAGCTTTCTACACCTTTGCTGTACTGGTCGAGACCCTGGATATACTGCCAGTTTGTGGCACATTAGTGCGGGGTCTATGCCCGGCATGTCTGCAGCTTTCCATGCAAAGAGGTTGACGTTAAATTTTAACAACTGTATGAGGGACTTTTTTACATCTTATTTAAGGATTGCGCCAATGTTGGTTGTTCTGTCCGAAACATCTCCGATCTGGACTTTTTCTATCTCGCCTTCTGGTTTTAGACGGAATTCTTCTCGACCTCGGACTCCTCTGAGTTCGATGGTGTGGATTTCTTCTCCTTTGCCTGTGAGGTTTAGACTTTCGTTGTAACAGCGGTGAGCTGTCTTCTGGTCTCTCTTTATCGTAGCAATCCCGTCTCCGATTGGGAACTTCATGCATAGGTGTGGAGTTGAGACTACTGCTCCGAGCTGGTTTAGAGTTGTCCGACCTATTAAGTCATTGCAGGCTGAGTTCACGTCGACCACGATGTAGTCTATGTTGAGGGTCCTAGACCGGTTCCTTTTTCCAAAGGTTGTGTGTAGCGAGATGTATCCAAGTGGTTGGATTGGGGTATCTCCAAGTCCAAACAAGCTGTCTGGATATGCTCTAAGCTCTTTTTCTTCTAGGCCGAGTTTGTCGAAGGCTGTTTTAAATAAAATGTCGGCCGAGCTTCCTTGGTCCACCAGTGTTCGGTGGAGATTAGCATTGGCCAATATGATAGTGATGACCATGGGATCGTCATGTCCCGAGATGACGCCAGCTACGTCCTCTTTAGTAAAGGTGATAGTAGGGAGGTCGGGTGCCTCTTCTCCTCCCTCGACGTGGTATACTTCTTTGAGGTGTCTTTTGCGAGATGATTTGGAGATTTCTCCTCCCGCGAATCCCCAAGGTATCATGTGAACATGCCTCTCCGGGGTACAAGGTGGTCGTTCTGTTCAGCCGACCTCTTCGTCTCTTCTTCTCTTTCTGGGCTCATCTGCCTTGCTGGCTAGGTACCGATCTAGTCTCTCTTCTCTTACCAATTTCTCTATGAAATTCTTCAAGTCGAAGCACTTGTTGGTGGGATGTCCATATATTCGATGGTATTCGCAATATTCCGTCCGATTTTCTCCTCCCTTTTTGCTTTTAAGTGGACAAGGTGGTGGAATCTTTTCCGTGTGGCACTGTTGCACGAAATTGTAATCATCAATAATGGCGCCAAAAACTTGGTAGCGCTCTCAACGTGAATCACACTTAGTCACAACTCCGCATAACTAACCAGCAAGTGCACAGGGTCGTCCAAGTAATACCTTACGTGAGTAAGGGTCGATCCCATAGGGATTTTTGATATAAAGCAAGCAATAGTCATCTTGTAAATCTCAGTTAGGCGGATAATAAATGTTATGGAGTTTTCGAATATTAATAATAAATAAGCAAAAAATAAAGATAGAGTTACTCATGTAATTCAATGATGGGAATTTCAGATAAGTGTATGGAGATGCTTGTCCCTGTTGGATCTTTGCTTCCCTACTGCCTTCCTTCAATCCTTCTTATTCCTTTCCATGGCAAGCTGTATGTAGGGCATCACCGTTGTCAATGGCTACATCCCATCCTCTCGGTGAAAAAGGTCCAAATGCTCTGTCACAGCACGGCTAATCATCTGTCGATTCTCGATCATGTTGGAATAGAATCCCTTGATTCTTTTGCGTTTGTCATCACGCCCAACAATCGCGAGTTTGAAACTCGTCACAGTCATTCAATTCCAGAATCCTACTCGGAATACCACAAACAAGGTTAGACTTTCCGGATTTCCATGAATGCCGCCATCAATTCTAGCTTATACCACGAAGATTCTGATTAAGGAATCCAAGAGATATGCGCCCGGTCTAAGGTAGAACGGAAGTGGTTGTCAGTCACGCGATCATAGGTGAGAATGATGATGAGTGTCACGGATCATCACATTCATCAAGTTGAAGTGCAACGAATATCTTAGAATAAGAACAAGCGGAATTGAATAGAAAATAGTAGTAATTGTATTGAAACTTGAGGTACAGCAGAGCTCCACACCCTTAATCTATGGTGTGTAGACACTCCACCGTTGAAAATACATAAGTGATGAAGGTTCAGGCATGGCCGAATGGCCAGCCCCCAAAACGTGATCAATAGTCTCCTAAGATGAATAATAAAATAAAACTGAGACCAAAGATATCTAATACAATAGTAAAAAGTCCTATTTATACTAGACTAGCTACTAGGGTTTACAGAAGTAAGTAATTAATGCATAAATCCATTTCCGGGGCCCACTTGGCGTGTGCTTGGGCTTAGCTTGATCTATCCACGAGCTGAGGCTTCTCTTGGAGTTGAACGCCAAGCTGTAACGTGTTTTGAGCATTCAACTCTGGTTTGTGACGTGTTTCTGGTGTTTGACTCGAGAATGCAGCATGGAACTGGCGTTGAGCGCCAGTTTACGTCATCTAATCACGAATAAAGTATGAAGTATTATATATTGCTGGAAAGCTCTGGATGTCTACTTGCCAACGCCTTTAAGAGCACACCATTTAGAGTTCTGTAGCTCCAGAAAATCTATTTCGAGTGCAGGGAGGTCAGAATCTAATAGCATCAGCAGTCCTTTGTCAGCCTTCTATCAGAGTTTTGCTCAGGTCCCTCAATTTCAGCCAGAAATTACCTGAAATCACAGAAAAACACACAAACTCATAGTAAAGTCCAGAAATGTGAATGTAGCATAAAAACTAATGCGAACATCCCTAAAAATAGCTAGATCCTACTAAAAACTACCAAAAAACAATGCCAAAAAGCATATAAATTATCCGCTCATCAACTCCCAACACCAAACTTATAGTTTGGATGTGGGGATTCAACACCAAACTTAGAGTTTAGCTATGGCCTCTCAACACCAAGCTTAGAGTTTGATTGTAGGGGCTTTGTTTGACTCTGTACTGAGAGAAGCTTTTCATTCTTCCTCCCCATTGTTAAAGAAGAAGATCCTTGAGCCTTAAACACAAGGTAGTCCCCATTCAATTGAAGGACTAATTCTCCTCTGTTAACATCTATCACAGCTCCTGCTGTGGCTAGGAAAGGTCTTCCAACGATGATGCATTCATCCTTCTCCTTCCTAGTGTCTAAGATTATGAAATCAGCAGGGATGTAAAGGCCTTCAACCTTTACCAACACATCCTCTACCAATCCATAAGCTTGTCTTACTGACTTGTCTACCATTTGTAATGAGAATATGGCAAGAAAGAACTTAGCCAAGAAGGTCGTGACCAGCTTATCCCAGGAGTCTAGGCTATCTTTAGGTTGAGAGTCCAACCATGCTCTAGCTCTGTCTATTACAGCAAAAGGGAAAAGCATGAGCCTGTAGACTTCAGGATCTACTCCATTAGTCTTAATAGTCTTACAGATTTGCAAGAACTCAGTTAAAAACTGGTAGGGATCTTCTGATGGAAGTCCATAAAACTTGCAGTTCTGTTGCATTAGAGCAACTAGTTGAGGTTCAGCTTAAAATTGTTTGCTCCAATGGCAGGAATTGATATGCTTTTTCCATCAAACTTGGAAGTAGGTGTAGTATAATCACCAAGCAACCTTCTTGCATTATTGTTGTTGGGTTCGGCTGCCATCTCCTTTTCTTGTTCAAAAATTTCAGCAAGGTTGTCTCTGGATTGTTGTAATTTAGCTTCTCTTAGTTTCCTCTTCAGAGTCCTTTCAGGTTCTAGATCAGCTTCAACAAGAATTCCTTTTTCCTTGTTTCTGCTCATATGAAAGAGAAGAGAACAGAAAAAGAAGAGGAATCCTCTATGTCACAGTAAAGAGGTTCCTTATTATTAGTAGAAGAAGAAAGGGGATAAAGAAAGGAGAATCTAAACACAAGGGTGAGGATAAGGGCAATGATTTGAGATGAAGAGAAGTGTTAGTAAATGAATGAATAAATAGAATAATATGAGAGAGGGAGAAATTTTTGAAAATAAATTTTAAAAAGGAGTTAAATGATTTTTGAAAAATAAAGATAAGAAATAAAATTAAAATTAAAATTTAAAACAATTAATTAATTAAAGAAAGAATTTTTGAAAAAGAGGGAGATATTTTTGAAAATTAGAGAGAGAAAATTTGTTAAGTGGTTTTGAAAAAGATAAGAAACAAACAAAAAGATTAATTAGTTAGTTGAAAAAGATTTGAAAATCAAATTTGAAAAGATAAGAAGATAAGAAGATAAGAAGTTAGAAAAAATATTTTAAAATCAAATTTTTGAAAAAAGATAAAATTTTGAAAAAAATATGATATAAAAGATAAAATGAAAAGATATGATTAAAGAGATATGGTTAGAAAAGATTTAATTTTTAAAATTAAAATTAATTACTTAACTAACAAGAAACTAAAAGATATGATTCTAGAATTTAAAGATTGAACCTTTCTTAACAAGAAAGTAACAAACTTCGAATTTTTGAATCAATCATATTAATTGTTAGCATAATTTTCAAAAATAAAGATAAAACTAAGAAAAAGATTTTTGAAAAATATTTTAAAACATTAAATTTTTAAAAAATGAAAAAGATTTGATTTTTGAAAAAGTTTTAATAAGATAAGATTTTTAGAATTTGAAAATTTGACTTGACTTACAATAAACAACTAATTCTAAAAATTTTTGACTAAATCAATCCAAATTTTCGAAATGTTGAGAGAGAAAAGGAAAGATATTTTTTTGATTTTTGAATTTTTTATTACGAGAGAGAAAAACACAAACATGACCCAAAACATGAAAATTTTGGATCAAAACACATGATGCATGCAGGAACACTATGAATGTCAAGATGAACACCAAGAACACTTTGAAGATCATGATGAACATCAAGAACATGAATTTGAAAAATTTTTGATGCAAAGAAAACATGCAAGACACCAAACTTAGAAATATTTAATGTTTAGACACTATGAATGCAAAAATGCATATAAAAAACAACAAAGAACACAAAACAAGAAATTATCAAGATTAAACAAGTAGACTTACCAAGAACAACTTGAAGATCATGAAGAACACTATGAATGCATGAATTTTTTCGAAAAATGCCAGAACAATATGAATATGCAATTGACACCAAACTTAAAACATGACCCAAGACTCAAACAAGAATCACAAAATATTTTTGATTTTTTTTATTTTATATATTTTTTTTTGGATTTTTGTATATTTTTTTTTCGAAAACATATAGGAAAAAGAAAATAAGAAATTCAAAATTTTTAAGAAGAATTCCAGGAATCTTTCAATGTTTAGCCTAAAGCTCCAACCCAATGGTTGGACATGGCTTAATAGCCAGCCAGCTTTAGGATATAAATCAGTCATACAACAGCTGATATTTCAATTAACTTGCCTTTATGCTGATGGTTGGAAGCCTCAATCCAAAAGAATTTGGATATGGCTTTACAGCCAGTCAGGCTTCAACATGTTACTATGAAACTCTAGAATTCATTCTTAAAAATTTTGGAATAATTTTAGAAAACAAAGGGAAAATTTTTGAAAAATATTTTTGAAAACTTTTTGAAAAGAAAATAAAAAGAAAATTACCTAATCTGAGCAACAAGATGAACCGTCAGTTGTCCAAACTCGAACCATCCCCGGCAACGGCGCCAAAAACTTGGTGCACGAAATTGTGATCATCAACAATGGCTCCAAAAACTTGGTAGCGCTCTCAATGTGAATCACACTTAGTCACAACTCCGCACAACTAACCAGCAGGTGCACTGGGTCGTCCAAGTAATACCTTACGTGAGTAAGGGTCGATCCCACAGAGATTGTTGGTATGAAGCAAGCTATAGTCATCTTATAAATCTCAGTTAGGCGGATAATAAATGTTATGGAGTTTTTGAATATTAATAATAAATAAGCAGAAAATAAAGATAGAGTTACTCATGTAATTCAATGGTGGGAATTTCAGATAAGTGTATGGAGATGCTTGTCCCTGTTGGATCTCTGCTTCCCTACTGCCGTCCTTCAATCCTTCTTATTCCTTTCCATGGCAAGCTATATGTAGGGCATCACCGTTGTCACTGGCTACATCCCATCCTCTCAGTGAAAAAGGTCCAAATGCTCTATCACAGCACGGCTAATCATCAGTCGGTTTTCGATCATGTTGGAATAGAATCCCTTGATTCTTTTGCGTTTGTCCTCACACCCAACAATCGCGAGTTTGAAGCTCGTCACAGTCATTCAATTCCAGAATCCTACTCGGAATACCACAGACAAAGTTAGACTTTCCGGATTCCCATGAATGCTGCCATCAATTCTAGCTTATACCACGAAGATTCTGATTAAGAAATCCAAGAGATATGCGCCCGGTCTAAGGTAGAACGGAAGTGGTTGTCAGTCACGCGTTCATAGGTGAAAATGATGATGAGTGTCACGGATCATCACATTCATCAAGTTGAAGTGCAACGAATATCTTAGAATAATAACAAGCGGAATTGAATAGAAAATAGTAGTAATTGCATTGAAACTTGAGGTACAGTAGAGCTCCACACCTTTAATCTATGGTGTGTAAAAACTCTAACGTTGAAAATACATAAGTGATGAAGGTTCAGGCATGGCCGAATGGCCAGCCCTCAAAACATGATCAATAGTATCCTAAGATGAATAATAAAATAAAACTGAGACCAAAGATATCTAATACAATAGTAAAAAGTCCTATTTATACCAGACTAGCTACTAGGGTTTACAGAAGTAAGTAATTGATATAGAAATCCACTTTCGGGGCCCACTTGGTGTGTACTTGGGCTGAGCTTGATCTTTACACGAGCTGAGGCTTATCTTGGAGTTGAACGCCAAGTTGTAACGTGTTTTTGGCGTTCAACTCTGGTTCGTGACGTGTTTCTGGCGTTTGACTCCAGAATGCAGCATGGAACTGGCGTTGAGCGCCAGTTTACATCGTCAAATCTCGAATAAAGTATGGACTATTATATATTGCTGGAAAGCTCTGGATGTCTACTTTCCAATGCCGTTGAGAGAGCTCCATTTGAATTTCTGGAGCTCCAAAAAATCCCTTTCGAGTGCAGAGAGGTCAGAATCCAATAGCATCAACAGTCCTTTGTCAGCCTTCTATCAGAGTTTTGCTCAGGTCCCTCAATTTCAGCCAGAAATTACCTGAAATCACAGAAAAACACACAAAGTCATTGTAAAGTCCAGAAATGTGAATTTAGCATAAAAACTAATGAAAACATCCCTAAAAGTAGCTAGATCCTACTAAAAACTACCTAAAAATAATGCCAAAAAGTGTATAAATTATCCACTCATCAGGCATACTTCTCTGTAAACTTCCACAAGAGACACCCAGAGAGGGGTGTAATTTTGGTATTTTTTAATCTTCTCTCCATGCGGATCGTCTTTTTTCTTGGAATCTTTGTCTTTATCTCGGGAGGAGTTGGAGAATCCGGATTTTGGGGTTTTTCCTAGTCGAGAGTTTTCCTCCATATTGATGTATTTTTCTGCTCGTTCTTGTACTTCATTCAGAGATGTGGGATGTTTCTTTGATATATATTGACTAAAAGGTCCCTCATGTAGGCCATTGATGAGACCCATAATGGCTGCTTCGGTTGGCAGACTCTGAATGTCCAAACATGCTTTGTTGAATCTCTCCATGTAGCTACGAAGACTTTCCCGATCTCCTTGCTTGATCCCTAGTAGACTTGGGGCATGTTTAGTTTTGTCCTTCTAGATGGAGAATCTGGCTAGAAACTTTTTGGCTAAGTCATCAAAGCTTGAGATGGACCTGGGGGGCAGATTATCGAACCATTTAATTGCTGCGTTTGTTAAGGTGGTCAGGAAAGCTTTGCACCGAGTTGCATCTGAGGCATTAATGAGATACATTCTGCTTCAAAACTTGCTGAGATGATGGCTGGGATCTGATGTGCCATCATATAAAGTCATATCGGGAGGTTTGATGTTTTTTGGGATTTTAGCCTTCATGATCTCTTTGGTGAATGGGTCTTGGTCCTTACGGGAATTATCCTCGTGACTGGATTGAGTAATTTTAGTTTTGAGATCAGCTTCGGGCTTTTGGAGCTTGTCTTCTAATTCGCGGCGTCACCTAACTTCCCTCCGTAGGTCTTTCTCGGCTTCCCGCTGATATTCGACCTCTTTTTCGAGTTGTTTTAGGCGATCCTGAAGTGCTTCCATGGGTCCCGTGCTTGGGGAGTCCTTGTCTTTGTTAGGTTGAGAAGTATTGTCTAGTGCAACCTGCACATTCTTATGTGGTGTTCTATTCTCCACATCAGAGTTGTGGTCGTTGTCCAGGTTGTCTGCCATCATGGTGGGATGACTTCCAGGTTCCCCGGCAATGGCGCCAATATTTCGAGGGTTACCTGAAATTGTAGGTCGATCTCGGACGAGTTCTTCTGTACTGGTAAGAGCTGTTGTGTCCAACTTGATGATGGGGGCCAGAGCCGCCGCGTCCGACTTGTTGGACTTGGTGGTGGTGCTGATCCTTCATCACCGGAGGGTGGTGGTACCTGCAAGGGACTCCGATGCTTAAGTTAGCAAGGGTATTAAGCAGGTTTTTAGTAGAATCAGAGTATGAGTTATAGTTGGGTACTCCAGTGTATTTATAACGATGAGGAGTGACCTTTTTCGAGATAAGAAAGTTATCTTATCTTATCTTATCTTCAGGTGAAGTCATCTTATCTTTAAGGGTACCGCTCTTATCTCTATAGGTTTGGGCTGCCTTAGGATTTGGGTCGTGTTCCTCTGTTGGGCCCTTTTCGGGCTTTTCTTGGTGATTTGGCCGAGCTCTAAAAGAAGAGGTCGGCTAGTCGTGACCTGAAGAGGTCGGTCGACTTGTCGTCAAGCATCCCGGGTCGGACAGCTCGACCCAGGGTATGAACAATACCCTAGTTGACTCCAGCTCAGGGTATCAGTACTTGTCATTTATGGATGCATACTCGGGATACAATCAAATCCCGATGTACAAGCCGGATCAAGAGAAAACATCATTCATCACGCCTAGAGCAAACTATTACTATCTGGTTATGCCCTTTGAACTAAAAAACGATGGAGCCACATATCAAAAGCTGATGAATAAGGTGTTTGCACCTCACCTTGGGGAATTGATGGAAGTTTATGTAGACGACATGCTAGTAAAAACCAAGGATGAAACCAACCTCCTAACTTACCTTTCACAAGTCTTCAGCACCATAAGGACGTATGGGATGAGGCTAAACCCTGCAAAATGCACCTTTGCAGTGGAGGCAGGAAAGTTTCTAGGATTCAAGCTTACACAAAGGGTAATTGAAGCAAATCCCAACAAGTGTAAAGCAGTTTTAGAAACGAAAAGCCTGACTTGCATAAAAGAGGTCCAGCAGCTGAACGGCCGACTTACCGCCCTTTCCAGGTTCTTGGCGTGGTCAGCATTGAGATCCCTACCACTCTTCTCTCTACTAAGAAAAGGATGCAAGTTCGAATGGACTCCTAAGTGCGAATAAGCATTCCAAGAATTCAAAAAGTTTTTAAACCAACCTCCCATTCTGACCCGACCTAAAGTTGGGAAAGAACTCGTCATGTATTTGTCCGTAACAGACAAAGCTGTAGCATCAGCTCTAATACGGGAAGACGAGGTCAGGCAGCATCATGTATATTTCACTAGAAAAGTCCTACAAGGCCCTGAATTAAGGTACCAAAAACATGAGAAGTTTGCATATGCCTTAATAGTAGCCTCTCGGAGATTGCGGCCTTATTTTTAAGCTCATACAATAAAGGTTCGAACGAACCAACCCGTGAAGAAAATCCTCTAGAAGACGGATATTGCGGATAGAATGGTTCAATGGTCAATAGAGCTATCCGAGTTCGACTTACAGTATGAAACTCGGACGGCAATAAAAGCCCAATGCCTCACCGACTTCGTAGCAGAATACGCAGGACATTAAAAGGAAGAATCCACTACATGGGAGCTATATGTAGATGGATCTTCTAACAAAATCGAAAGCGGTGCATGCAAAATACTAGTCAATCAAGGGGGAACGCAAATAGAAGTCTCCCTCAAATTCGACTTTCCAGCTTCTAACAATCAGGCAGAATATGAAGCATTGATTGCAGGATTAAAGTTGGCAGCAAAAGTCGGTGCAACCAAGGTAGTCATGTTCAGTGACTCTCAGGTGGTGACCTCTCAAATGAATGGAGAGTATCAGGCTAAAGACTCCAATATGAAGAGGTACTTGGACAAAATCATGGAGTATCTTGGACGCTTTGCAGAAACCGAGGTCAAGCATATAACTCGGGATCTCAATAACAGAGCAGACGCCATCTCCAAGCTAGCAAGTACCAAGCCAGGGGGAATAATAAAAGCCTGATCCAAGAAACTCTCAAAGAACCCTCTGTGTCAAAAATAGAAGCGAAGCAAGACGTCCTTGAAGTCTCTGGATTAGACCTCACATGGATGAACCCATTAATCGAATACCTAAAATTTGACATCCTATCGAAAGAGGAAAAAGAGGCCAAGAAAATCCGGAGGGAAGCACAAAACTACACTTTGGTGAAAAACATCCTCTATAAAAGGGGGATATCAACACCATTATTAAAGTGCATCCCAACCTCAAGGACAGTAGAAGTCTTAGAGGAGGTCCGCAATGGTATCTGCGGAAACCATCTCAGAGCTAGGTCTTTAGCCAAGAAACTCATCCGAGTCGGGTTCTACTAGCCGACCTTGCAGAAAGATGCCACAAAATTTGTGAAGAAGTGCCAGCCATGCCAATGCATGCAAACTTCCACGTCGCTCCCCCCGAGGAGCTCATTAGCATAACTTCTCCATGGTCTTTCGCAAAATGGGGATTGGACATATTAGGACCCTTTCCCCAGGCACCTGAACACGTAAAATCCCTAATAGTGGGAGTAGACTACTTCACGAAGTGGATCGAGGCAGAACCATTGGCCACCATCACCGCCAAGAGAAGTCAGAAATTTCTCTACAAAAAATTATCACAAGGTATGGAGTACCTCACTCCATTACCACTGATAATGGCACACAGTTCATCGACTCAACCTTCAAAAACCTGGTAGCCATTATGAAGATCAAGCATCAGTTCACCTCGGTAGAACATCCACAAGCGAATGGACAAGCCGAGGTAGCCAACAAAGTCATACTAGCACGGTTGAAGAAAAGGTTGCAAGATGCGAAGGGAGCCTGGGCTGAAGAACTCCCACAAGTACTATGGGTTTATCGGACTACACCTCAGTCTACCTGATAGCACGAAATTGTGATCACTAGAACTTCGCACAACTAACCAGCAAGTGTACTGGGTCGTCCAAGTAATAAACCTTACGCGAGTAAGGGTCGATCCCACAGAGATTGTTGGTATGAAGCAAGCTATGGTCACCTTGTAAATCTTAGTCAGGCAGACTCAAATGAATATGGTGATAAACGCATAAAGATAAAGATAGAGATACTTATGTAATTCATTGGTAGGAATTTCAGATAAGAGTATGAAGATGCTGGTCCCTTCCGTCTCTCTGCTTTCCTACTGTCTTCATCCAATCCTTCCTACTCCTTTCCATGGCAAGCTTAAGCAAGGGTTTCACTGTTGTCAGTGGCTACCTCCCATCCTCTCAGTGGAAATGTTCAACGCACCCTGTCACAGCGCGGCTATCCATCTGTCGGTTCTCGATCAAGCCGAAATAGAATCCAGTGATTCTTTTGCGTCTATCACTAACGCCCAGCCTCAGGAGTTTGAAGCTCGTCACAGTCATTCAATTCCAGAATCCTACTCAGAATCCCACAGACAATGTTATACTTTCCGGATTCCCATGAATGCCGCCATCTATCTAGCTTATACCACGAAGATTCTGTTAGGGAATCTAAGAGATATGCGCCCGGCCTAGAGT
>NC_029777.3:39754748-39755580 GCF_000817695.3 Arachis duranensis | reverse complement strand
CACAGAAAAACACACAAACTCATAGTAAAAATACTAAAAACTAATAAAAATATACTAAAAACTGACTAGATCATACTAAAAACATACTAAAAACAATGCCAAAAAGCATACAAATTATCCGCTCATCACAACACCAAACTTAAATTGTTGCTTGTCCTCAAGCAACTGAAAATCAAATAAGATAAAAAGAAGAGAATATGCAATGAATTCCAAAAACATCTATGAAGATCAGTATTAATTAGATGAGCGGGGCTTTTAGCTTTTTGCCTCTGAATAGTTTTGGCATCTCACTCTATCCTTTGAAATTCAGAATGATTGGCTTCTTTAGGAACTTAGAATCCAGATAGTGTTATTGATTCTCCTAGTTAAGTATGATGATTCTTGAACACAGCTACTTATTGAGTCTTGGCCGTGGCCCAAAGCACTCTGTCTTCCAGTATTACCACCAGATACATACATGCCACAGACACATAACTGGGTGAACCTTTTTAAATTGTGACTCAGCTTTGCTAGAGTCCCTAATTAGAGATGTCCAGGGTTCTTAAGCACACTCTTTTTGCCTTGGATCACAACTTTATTTCTTTCTTTTTCTTTCTTTTTCTTTCTTTTTCTCTTTTTTTTCTTTCTTTTTCTTTTTCTCTTTTTTTCGAATTTTTTTTTTGTATTCACTGCTTCAAGAACCATTTTAATGATTTTTCAGATCCTCAGTAACATGTCTCCTTTTTCATCATTCTTTCAAGAGCCAACATTCATGAACCACAAATTCAAAAGACATATGCTGTTTAAGCATACATTCAGAAAACAAAAGTATTGCCACCACATCAAAATAATC
>NC_029777.3:39752944-39753739 GCF_000817695.3 Arachis duranensis | reverse complement strand
AAAGAAGAGAGTAGAAGAAGAAGAAATGAGGAAGAAGGGAATGGCTTTGTGTTCGGCCAAAAAGGGGTTGAAGTAGTGTTTAGGTTGTGTGAAAATGAAGGAGTGAAGATGGGTTTATATAGGAGAGGGGGAGGGTTGATGTTCGGCTATGTATGGGTGGGTTGGGTGGGAAAGTGGTTTGAATTTGAATGGTGAGGTAGGTGAGGTTTTATAAAGGATGGATGTGAGTGGTGAAGAGAAAGATGAGATTTGATAGGTGAAGGGTTTTTGGGGAAGAGGTGTTGAGGTGATTGGTGAATGGGTGAAGAAGAGAGAGAGTGGTGGGGTAGGTGGGGATCCTGTGGGGTCCACAGATCCTGAGGTGTCAAGGAAAAGTCATCCTCTTTGTGCCAAATCTGGCGTTAAACGCCGGGCTGGTGCCCATTTCTGATGTTTAACGCCAAGTTCTTGCCCTTTACTGGCGTTTAACGCCAGTCTGGTGCCCCTTTCTGGCGTTAAACGCCCAGAATGGTGCCAGACTGGGCGTTAAACGCCCAACAGCTAGCCTTATTGGCGTTTAAACGCCAGCACTCTCTCCTCCAGGGTGTGCTGTTTTTCTTTCTGCTTTTCATTATGTTTTTGCTTTTTTTATTGATTTTGTGACTTCTCATGATCATCAACCTACAAAAAATATAAAATAACAAAGAAAAATAGATAAAAACATACATTGGGTTACCTCCCAACAAGCGCTTCTTTAATGTCAGTAGCTTGACAGAGGACTCTTATGGAGCCTCACAGATACTCAGAGCAATGTTG
>NC_029777.3:39752068-39752844 GCF_000817695.3 Arachis duranensis | reverse complement strand
CGTGCTTCAAACTCCTAGCAGGCAGGGCGTTAGTGACAGACGCAAAAGAATCGCTGGATTCTATTCCGGCCTGACCGAGAATCGCTGTGACAGAGCATAGGAACATTTTCACTGAGAGGATGGGAGGTAGCCACTGACAACGGTGAAACCCTACATAAGCTTGCCATGGAAAGGAGGAAGAAGGATTGGATGAAGACAGTAGGAAAGCAGAGAGACGCAAGGGAAGGCATCTTCATGCGCTTATCTGAAGTT
Source organism: Arachis duranensis (assembly GCF_000817695.3). Taxonomy (NCBI): domain Eukaryota; kingdom Viridiplantae; phylum Streptophyta; class Magnoliopsida; order Fabales; family Fabaceae; genus Arachis; species Arachis duranensis. The sequence continues at coordinate 39,752,592 of NC_029777.3, read as the reverse complement.
CCTACCAATGAATTACATAAGTACCTCTATCTTTATCTTTATGTTTATTTCGTTCATCACCATATCCATTTGAGTCTGTCTGACTAAGATTTACAAGATGACCATATCTTGCTTCATACTAACAATCTCCGTGGGATCGACCCTTACTCGCGTAAGGTTTATTACTTGGACGACCCAGTGCACTTGCTGGTTAGTTGTGCGAAGTTGTGTAATGCCATGGTATTGAACACCAACTTTTTGGGGTTCATGACCGGGGATTATGAGAGTTGTGAAAAGTATTGTTCACAATTTCGCGCTACCAATGAACCGTCAGTTGTCCATACTCGAACAATCCCCGGCAACGGCGCCAAAAACTTGATAGCGCGAAATTGTGATCACTACAGCACTGATGTTACCGGACCAAAAGCTTGCTCAAAACTTGAACAATCCCCGGCAACGGCGCCAAAAACTTGGTGCTGTTGCCGGATCAGAAATTTGGCACTGATGTTACCGGACCAAAAGCTTGCTCAAAACTTGAACAATCC
>NC_029777.3:39750231-39751910 GCF_000817695.3 Arachis duranensis | reverse complement strand
TTGATGTGTGGAAAACGATCCAACACAAAACTCACCGGCAAGTGTACCGGGTCGCATCAAGTAATAATAACTCACATGAGTGAGGTCGATCCCACAGGGATTGAAGATTGAGCAATTTCAGTTAGGTGGTTGATTTAGTTAAGTAAACAGTTGATTATTTGAGTGATTTGTAACCAACAGAATATAAATGACAAGGAATTTAAAGTGCAGGAAGTAAAATTGCAGAAACTTAAAGTGCAAGAAAGTAAATGACTGAAACTTAAAGTGCAAGAAATGTAAATTACAGTAACTTAAATGGCAAGAAAGATAAATGGCTTGAATATAAAAGGGGTTTGAGGACTGGGATTGTAGAATCTAAACCAAGAGAAAGTAAATTGCAACAATTAAGAGAGCAAAAATTGAATCAGAAGCAATAAGCATTCAAACAGAAAGGAAATAAAATGTAGCAGAGGTTCACAGAAGAACCAAAAGTAAAATTGGGTCTCAACTTAAGTAGCAGAGCCTAAAACCCAATTTCCTTCCCAGATCTGAATTATCTAAGCAATTGACAGAAAATTAAAGAAGAAGCAATAGAAGAACAGAAATAAAATTGAATTATGCAGAAAACAAATTGAAAAGAGTTTGGATGGGAATTGAGACAGAATTTCCTCAATTTCACACACCCAATACTCAGAAACAGAAGAGTAGAATTGCCCAAGTACGAATGAGGAAGGAGATCAGTCAATTCTCCCTTGATCCTCTTAGTGCTCCGTCAAGTCTCTCAAGAAAGCTCAAAGAAAGTGCAAATTCAAAGGCTAAACCAAAAGTAAGTCAAAAGGTAAAAAAATTTCAAAAAAAAAGGTCCTAATTACATCAAACTAGCTTCTATTTATACACTTTCTATTCTTGGATTTTGGGATTTGGATGGGCTTTTGATTTGGTGAAGAAATGAATTCAAATGGATTTTTAATTTGAATTTTTGGCCCATTAAAAGTCACTCCCAGGAGGCTGCCAATTTTTGGCCCATTAAAAGTCACTCCCAGGAGGCTGCCCTGCCCTTGTGGAGGGCAGGGCAGAAAATTGGTGCATGGTGGTGCGTCCGTGGTGCGGCTGGTGCGGCCTTGTGCGAGTTTGGTGCGCCCTGATGCGTGGAACGCTGCCCTGATGCGTGGAATGCTGCCCTGCCCGCGCCAAGGGCAGGGCAGGAAAAGTTGGCGCGCCAGATTTGTCTTGGTGCTGCCAGAACGTGTCATGGTGCTGCCAGAATCCAAAGTTGGTGCGCTAGAATTGAGCTTGGTGCATAGGATGCTGCCCTGCCCTCGCGGAGGGCAGGGCAGAAAAAATTGGTGCTGCCAGGAGAGGATCGTGGTGCGCCAGACGCTGCCAGGAGAGGATTTGGTGCGCCAGATTTGTGTGTGGTGCGCCAAGATCGTGCGCCAATCCAAATACTGCCCTGCCCGCGCCAAGGGCAGGGCAGAGTTCCCTCTTCCACGTCCCGTGTTCGAAACACGGCTGGGGCACAAATTCAATTAATTTCCTTGGCTTCTTGGCACGGCAATCAACCTTAGTTCTTGGCTTCCTCATGGTTCCTTGTTCGATCCTTGTAGCATGCATGGGTGACATTTTTCCCTTGAATTTCTTCCTTAGAGAGCCCGATTCTGCCCTCCACAAGGGCAGGGCAATGTTCTCTTCCTCTTGGT
>NC_029777.3:39745891-39747031 GCF_000817695.3 Arachis duranensis | reverse complement strand
AGTGCCTTTCCTGTCCCTTACCTCAATGTCAAATTCTTGTAAGAGTAGAATCCACCTGATAAGTCTTGGTTTAGCATCCTGTTTTGACATCAAATACTTGAGAGCAGCATGATCAGTATAAACCACAATTTTAGATCCTATCAAGTATGATCTAAACTTATCAAATGCATAGACTACAGCTAGCAATTCCTTCTCTGTTGTAGTGTAATTTTTTTTAGCTTCATTTAATACTTTACTTGCATAATATATGACATGATGCAAGTTTCCCTTCTTCTGTCCAAGTACAGCACCAATTGCAATTTCACTTGCATCACACATGAGTTCAAATGGTAAGTTCCAATCTGGTGGTGTGATAATTGGTGCTGTTGTGAGTTTATCTTTTAAAGTTTCAAAAGCATGCTGGCAATTTTTATCAAAAATAAAAGGTTGATCAATCATTAAAAGGTTACTCAAAGGTTTGGCTACTTTAGAAAAATCTTTGATAAACCTTCTATAAAATCCTGCATGCCCCAAGAAACTTCTAACAGATTTCACATTAGTTGGTGGAGGGAGTTTTTCTATTATTTCTACTTTTGCCTTGTCAACCTCTATTCCTCTTCTTGAAACTTTATGACTAAGAACAATCCCCTCAGGTACCATGAAATGGCACTTCTCCCAGTTCAAAACCAAATTAGTTTCTTGGCACCGTTTCAAAACAAGAGTTAGATGGTTTAGGCAAGTATTGAAACTATCACCAAAAACAGAGAAGTCATCCATGAAAACCTCTAAAAATTTTTCAACCATATCTGAGAAAATGGAAAGCATACACCTTTGAAAAGTGGCTAGGGCATTGCATAATCCGAATGGCATTCTTCTATAGGCAAAAACTCCAACTGGGCATGTGAATGAAGTCTTTTCTTGGTCTTTTGGATCCACCACTATCTGATTATACCCAGAATAACCATCCAGGAAGCAATAATAAGCATGGCCAGCCAACCTTTCAAGCATCTGATCAATGAAAGGAAGTGGGAAGTGATCTTTGCGTGTGGCATCATTCAACCTTCTATAGTCAATACACATCCTCCACCCCGTCACAGTTCTTGTGGGAATGAGTTCACTCCTCTCATTAATAATGACTGTCATCCCACCTTTCTTTGGTAC
>NC_029777.3:39735585-39738122 GCF_000817695.3 Arachis duranensis | reverse complement strand
GACTATCATATATTGCTGGAAAGCCCAGGATGTCTACTTTCCAACGCCGTTGAGAGCGCCCCAATTGGGCTTCTGTAGCTCCAGAAAATCCACTTCGAGTGCAGGGAGGTCAGAATCCAACAGCATCTGCAGTCGTTTTTAGTCTCTAAATCAGATTTTTGCTCAGGTCCCTCAATTTCAGCCAGAAAATACCTGAAATCACAGAAAGACACACAAACTCATAGTACAGTCCAGAAAAGTGAATTTTAACTAAAAACTAATAAAAATATACTAAAAACTAACTAGAACATACTAAAAACATACTAAAAACAATGCCAAAAAGCGTACAAATTATCCGCTCATCACTACCACAGGGGAAACACCCTTCCAATTTACTTATGATTTAGAAGCCATAATACCAGTTGAAATCAATGAGCAAAGTCCAAGGGTGAGCTTCTACGACGAGGTTCGAAACATAAAAGGGTACAAAGAAAAACTTGAGCTACTCCCTGAAGTCCGAGAACAAGCCCAGATAAGAGAAGTAGCGTTGAAACAAAGGATGACAAATAGATATAATAAAAAGGTCATTTGAAGAAGTTTTACCCCAGACGACCTAGTTTTTATTAGAAATGACATTGGAGTCAACAAATCTGGGGATGGAAAGCTTGCTGCCAATTGGAAAGGACCATACAAAATTAGTGAGGTCTTAGGAAAAGGCTACTATAAGGTGACCGACTTAAACGGCACCGAGCTACCTAGGTCGTGGCATGCTTGTAACATGAAAAGGTACTATAGTTAAAAGCGAACTCCACTCCCTAATGTACTCTTTTCCCAACTTCAAGGTTTTTTCCCAAAGAAAGGGTTTTTCTAAAGGGGGTTTTTAACGAGGCATCAATGTGGGGACTAAGGGGCAACAAACTGTCAAAACCCTTAGTAGCCAGAAGTACCTTTGTGACTAAATAAAGTTCTTTTTTCCACATCTCTTTATAAATTCCTTTTCTGTTATTTTCACTCTTTCTACGAAACACGCCGACTTAAGCTCGACAAAACATGAAAATCCCATGAACCGACCTAGAAGGTCGTCAGGATAAAATGACGAGGTACAAGTCGGTGTAAAGAGGTTATAAAAGTAGATCATGATAAACTCGGAAATTAATTAACCTACAAGTCAAAAAAGCTGAGAAAAAAGGAAATGCATCGCAAAAATAACCTAAGTTACGGAAACTCAATAAAACAAAAATTGAGTACGAAGAATACCAAAAAGAGATAAGAAAATCCATCAAAAAATCAAAGGCAGAGGTTGTCCCAAGTCTTTGAGAAAATTCAAAATAACTTAGACAAAAGATACCTAGCCAAGATAAAATATTATCAAAGCAAAAAGATCAAAAAGGTTTTTCAAAACCTAAACAGAAAGCATGCATGCAATAAGGATATCCCAAAACCTTTTCCAAAAGAGGGTATTTTTAAGTAAAATATTTTGTTTACGGCCACAAAGGGCTAGGAAATGTCAACAAACCACCACAACAAAGCAGAATAATAAATTCTTCAAAAAAAAAGGGATCCACAGGCAGGGCCCCAATAACCAATTTTCAGTTATCAAGAAGTTCGGTATCACCGGAAGGAAGGTCACCACCACTAAATGAAGGTTCCATAGGGAGAGAAGTCGAAGCAGCACTAGGGGAGGACAGAATAGATTGTTCAAGACCTTGAGAAAGAACCCCATACGAACTCGACAGCTCTTCACCTTGACGAGGGGGGACTTCACTATCTTCTGTCCCCTCATCTTCAAGTCGAAGTCGGTCTCAGGTCGGGGAGGAGAGATAATGGCCCCATCAACCACGATCATGTCAGGGTCTAGCAGAGAAAGATCCAGGTCAGGGGCAATAACCCCGACCTGTTCCTTGCAGATCCTCCACGCTTCCTCAGATAATCATTTCATGTTCTTTTGCTTTTCACAATCAATCCTGATAATTTCTGATATCCTGACTAAGATTTACAAGATAACCATAGCTTGCTTCAAGCCAACAATCTCTGTGGGATCGACCCTTGCTCACGCAAGGTATTACTTGGACGACCCAGTACACTTGCTGGTTAGTTGTGCGGGATTGCAAAAGTGTGATTGCAATTTCGTGCACCAAGTTTTTGGCGCCGTTGCCGGGGATTGTTGAGTTTGGACAACTGACGGCTTATCTTGTTGCTTAGATTAGGACTGTTTTATTTTTGTTGGTTTAGAGTCTTTTAGTTAAGTCTAGTGTCATATTCTAAGTTTGGTGTCAATTGCATGCTTTTGTTTTTCTTTTAATTTTCGATTTTTGCATGTTCTTAGTCCCTTTTTGATTTATAAAAATTCTAAGTTTGGTGTCCTCTCTGTGTTTTTCCCTTAAAAATTTTTCGAAAATTAGTGTTTGATTTTCTAAAAGTTTTAAGTTTGGTGTCATTTTGTTGTTTTTCTCTTTTCTCTTTTCAAAAATCAAATATTTTTCATAAAAATTTTTCAATCATATCTTTTTAATTGCTCTTTTCAAAATCTTTTTAATTAACTAATTGATTCAGTTTTC
>NC_029777.3:39734083-39734824 GCF_000817695.3 Arachis duranensis | reverse complement strand
GTAAGGTTTATTACTTGAACGACCCAGTGCACTTGCTGGTTAGTTGTGCGAAGTTGTGTAATGCCATGGTATTGAACACCAAGTTTTTAGGGTTCATGACCGGGGATTATGAGAGTTGTGAACAAGGAACAATTGACAGAGGACAACCAAACTACTGTTCAAAATCCCTCTGAGGACAGTAAGAGCCCAGAGAGGAATGTTGTTGGCATTCAAACGCCAGAAAGGGAAGGAAAGCTGGCGTTAAACGCCCATTCCTTGCCCAGTTCTGGCGTTCAAACGCCAGAAAAGGGGGAAAAGTTGGCGTTAAACGCCCATTTTCCACCCAATCCTGGCGTTCAAACGCCTAAGGGGGATCAGACACCTGAAAGTGCTGACAGTAATCCCTCTAACAAGGCTTCTTCAACCACTCCTGTAAGGAATAAACCTGCAGCATCTAAGGTTGAAGAATATAAAGCCAAAATGCCTTATCCTCAAAAACTCCGCCAAGCGGAACAGGATAAGCAATTTGCCCGCTTTGCAGACTATCTAAGGACTCCTGAAATAAAGATTCCGTTTGCAGAGGCACTTGAGCAAATACCTTCTTATGCTAAATTCATGAAAGAAATCTTAAGTCATAAGAAGGATTGGAGAGAAACTGAAAAAGTGTTTCTCACTGAAGAATGCAGTGCAGTCATATTAAAAAGCTTACCAGAAAAGCTTCAAAATCCAAGAAGCTTTATGATACCATGCACATTAGAAGGT
>NC_029777.3:39733647-39733873 GCF_000817695.3 Arachis duranensis | reverse complement strand
GATTGTCAAGGTTGGGCCATTCGCCTTTCCAACTGACTTTGTGGTGCTGGAAATGGAGGAGCACAAGAGTGCAACCCTCATCTAGGAAGACCCTTTCCTAGCAACTGGACGAACTCTCATTGATGTACAAAAAGGGGAAGTAACCTTGAGAGTCAATGAGGATGAGTTCAAGTTGAATGCTGTAAAAGCCATGCAGCATCCAGACACACCAAATGACTGCATGGGC
>NC_029777.3:39727156-39727472 GCF_000817695.3 Arachis duranensis | reverse complement strand
ATTCACTTTTCTGGACTTTACTATGAGTTTGTGTGTTTTTCTGTGATTTCAGGTATTTTCTGGCTGAAATTAAGGGTCCTGAGCAAAAATCTGATTTCGAGACCAAAAAGGACTGCAGATGCTGTTGGATTCTGACCTCCCTGCATTCGAAGCGGATTTTCTGGAGCTACAGAAGCCCAATTGGCGCGCTCTCAACGGCAATGGAAAGTAGACATCCTGGGCTTTCCAGCAATATATGATAGTCCATACTTTGCCCAAGATTTGATGGCCCAAACCGGCGTGGCAAATCAGCCTCAGAAATTCCAGCGTTAAACGA
>NC_029777.3:39719699-39726701 GCF_000817695.3 Arachis duranensis | reverse complement strand
TGAATGACTGTGACGTGCTTCAATCTCCTGAAGGCGGGGCGTTAGTGACAGACGCAAAAGAATCACTGGATTCTATTCCGGCCTGATTGAGAACCGACAGATGAATTCCGCTATGCTGTGACAGAGCATATGCAATCGCTTTCACTGAGAGGATGGGAGGTAGCCATTGACAACGGTGAAACCCTACATATAGCTTGCCATGGAAGGAGACTTGCATGTTTGAAGAAGAAGACAGTAGGAAAGCAGAGATTCAGAAGATGGAGCATCTCCAAACCTCAACCTATTCTCCATTACTGCAAAACAAGTAATCATTTCATGTTCTTTTGCTTTTCACAATCAATCCTGATAATTTCTGATATCCTGACTAAGATTTACAAGATAACCATAGCTTGCTTCAAGCCAACAATCTCTGTGGGATCGACCCTTGCTCACGCAAGGTATTACTTGGACGACCCAGTACACTTGCTGGTTAGTTGTGCGGGATTGCAAAAGTGTGATTGCAATTTCGTGCACCAATATCACAATGGGACGAGAGGGGGTCCTCAAGTTGCAAAGAGGAGGAGGAGGAGGAGGAAGAAGAAGAGCAAGAGTGCCAGCAGCCCTGGCAGTATCTACTCGGGCTCGAGATCTCTTTTTAGCATCTTGGACCTTCTGATAGGAGGAACTGGAATTCTTCTTCACCATTTCTGCAAAAAGAAATGATAAAAGAATTAGCCTACAAGTCGGAAATAACAGCTCGAAAAGAGATCAAAGTCGGAAGTAGCAAAATGAAGTTGGAAAATAATAGAAAAACAATAATAAAGCTACCTAATTGAGTTAGTACAAAAGTCGGAGACCCCTGAAGAAACTTTTTTGTATCAAGATAAGGGCTCTTCCCCAAACTTCTCGGAAGAACCCCACAATAGCCTCCTCCAGCTCGTCTAAGTCATCCAGGCCATATTTCTTTATATGAGAGGCCTCTGACCAGTAAAGGAGAAAACGGGGAGAAGAATTTTCATCTAAGAAAAGGGGGTGGTGACCCTCTACGGCTTGAACTTTAAAAAAGAAGGTTTTTGAAGTCATGGAAAAATTCATCAAAAAGGGTCAAAACATTCCAACCTTGAATGGCCCAGAAAGATACCCACTGTTGTTTATTATTTTGCCCACTAAAGGGCTTGGTCATATGAAAAAGAAAGAAGAAAATCTTCAAAGAAGTTGGAAAACCTAATTCACGACTAACAAGTTGATAAATTTTCATGAAACCCTAAGAATTGGGGAGAAGCTGGGTGAGAGCAATGCGACAATGCGACAATAAGAATATTTCAAAATCAAAAAATGGCAGAAGAACCCCCAAACGGGTAAACAGACAATCATACATAAAAAAAGAAAGGAGGGTCAGTCTCAACAGCCTTCCCAAAGCAAACTCGGTCTTCAGAACCCGGGGCAATCAACTCGTACTTGGGTTCATCCTCATCAAGAACACAAATTCTATGGTGAGTACAAAGATCAGTGATATAATCAGTGTCAACAAGGGATTCCTCCCCAAGGACAATGACATCCACCCACTGGGAAAGAGATGATGAGCGGATATTTTATACGCTTTTTGGGGGTAATTTCATGTAAATTTTAGTATGTTTTAGTTAGTTTTTAGTATATTTTATTAGTTTTTAGGAAAAATTTATATTTCTGGACTTTACTATGAGTTTGTGTATTTTTCTATGATTTCAGGTATTTTCTGGCTGAAATTGAAGGAGCTGAGCAAAAATCAGATTCAGGCTGAAAAAGGACTGCTGATTCTGTTGGATTCTGACCTCCCTGCACTCGGAATGGATTTTTTGGAGCTACATGACTCCAATTGGCACGCTCTTAACTGGGTTGGAAAGTAGACATCTAGGGCTTTCCAACAATATATAATAGTTCATTCTTTGCTCGAAGATAAACAACGTAAACTGGCATTTAACGCCAGTTCCATGTTGCATTCTGGCGTTGAACGCCAGAAACAGGTTGCAAGTTGGAGTTAAACGCCAGAAACAGGTTACAACCTGACGTTTAACTCCAGAAACAGCCCAAGCACGTGAAAAGCTCAATTCTCAGCCCCAGAACACACCAAGTGGGCCCCAGAAGTGAATTTACGTACTATCTATCTTAGTTTACTCATTTTCTGTAAACCTAGATTACTAGTTTAGTATTTAAACGACTTTTAGAGACTTATTTTATACCTCATGACATTTTAGATATGAACTTTGTACTTTTTGAAGGCATGAGTCTCTAAACTATATTGTTGGGGGTGAGAAGCTCTGCAGCGTCTAGATGAATTAATGCAATTATTTCTATTTTCTATTCAAACACGCTTGTTTCTATCTAAGATATTCATTCGCACTTCAATATGAAGAAGGTGATGATCCGTGACACTCATCACCATTCTCAACCTATGAATGCGTGCCTGACAACTGATGACAAGTCATCATATACCCATTTTTCATGCTAATTTCACTTGTTTTATTAGTCTTTATGCACTTTCTTGCATCTTAAGTAAGTGATTTGGAGTGAAAATGCATAACTTCTTTAGATCAAGCAACTACCATTAATTTGATGCTAACTCATGAGGTTTAAGCTAAATTTAATTGAATTTTAATTGATTTATAAGCCTTGTGAATTTAGTGATATTTTAAGTAGTTGTTTTGGTTGATTGTAGGTGAAGAAAAGAATAAAAGAGAAAGCGTGGCCTAAGAAAGTGTGGCCAAAGGAGAAAAAGGCGTGGCTTATGAAGGAGGGAAGCAAGCATTGCCCTCCACAAGGGCACACTGCCCTCTAGGAGGGCAACATAAGGGAACAAGGCTTAATGAGGCAACTCTGCCCTGCCCACGACAAGGGCAGAGCACAAAATTGTGCCTTGGATCAAAGAAGAGCAAAACCTTGCCCTACCCTCCACAAGGGCAGTATCGGGCCTTCATGGAAAATAAATCAAAGGAAAAAGCCTACCAATGCTTGCCACAAGAGTTGAACACGGGACAAAGAGGAAGCAAGGAACTAGGATTCATTATGGTGCCAAGAAAGCCAAGGAAAATGGGTAGCGTGTGTATCGGCCAAGTCTCGAACACGGGACTTCAATTTGGAAACACTGCCCTGCCCTCCGCGAGGGCAGGGCAGCATTTTGTTGTGGCACGGCCAGCGCACCAACCTGGCGCACCAAAGCATCATTCGGCAGCACCAGCAGCGCGCACAGGCACCAAATTGGCGCACCAGAAATTTTCTGCCCTGCCCTCTGCGAGGGCAGGGCAGCATCCTGCAGCGCACACCAACGCACCACGCTCGCACCAAGGCTGCACGCATAAAATCCTGCCCTGCCCTCCACAAGGGCAGGGCAGCCTCCTGGAAGCAATCCTTCATGGGCTAAAATTGGATTAAAAATCCAATAAAATTCATTTCTTCACCAAATCAAAAGCCCATCCAAATCCTAAGATCCAAGAATGGAAAGTGTATAAATAGGAGCTAGTTTGATGTAATTAAAACCTTTTGCTTTAGTTTTAAACTTTGAATTTTCCTTTGAACCTTCACTTTTATTTTGAGCTTTGGAACTTCTCTTGGACTTCACTGAGATTTCAGAGAATTGGGGAGGAGAATTGATCTCCCTTCTACCTCGTTCTTGCTTGGGCACTTTTATTTTTCTTGTTTTGAGTTTTGGGTGTGAAGAATTGAGGAAATTCCGTCTCAATCTCCATTCAAAATCTCTTTAATTCCTCTTCTGAATAATTGAGTTTAATCACAATTCCTTTACTGCTTCTTCTTCAATTTCTGGTTAATTGCTTTGTGAACTTGGATCTGGGAAGGCAATTGAGATCTAGACTTTGCTTTCTAGTCTCTTGAGACCTGAGATCCCATTTTCCTTTTTGGTTCTTCTGTGAACCCTTGCTGCAAGTTAATTTCCGTTTCTGTTTGAGATCTAGTTTATTCCAATACATTTTCTGTTTTATTAATTGTTGCAATTTAATTTCCCTTGTTTAAATTCTGAATTCCCAATCCTCAAATCCCTCTTTCCATTCAAGCAGTTTATATTTCTTGCACTTTAAGTTACCGCAATTTACATTTCTTGCACTTTAAGTTTCAGTCATTTAATTTCTTGTTCTTTAAGATTCAGCATCTTTTACTTTCCTTCTATTTAATTTACTGCAATACTCCCCTCTCCCTTTACATTCCAAGCAATTTAGCTTCTGTTAAATATAAACCACTCAACCAATATTTGATTCGCTTGACTAAATCAACCACTAAACTAAAATTGCTCAATCCTTCAATCCCTGTGGGATCGACCTCACTCCCGTGAGTTTTTATTACTTGATGCGACCCGGTACACTTGCCGGTGAGTTTTGTGTTGGATTATTTTCCACACATCAACAACCACCTCCGTTCTATATTAAATTGGATGAGTATCTCTTGGATTCCTTAATCAGAATCTTCGTGGTGTAAGCTAGAATCCATTGGTAGCATTCATGAGAATCTGGAAGGTCTAAACCTTGTCTGTGGTATTCCGAGTAGGATTCAAGGATTGAATGACTGTGACGAGTTTCAAACTCACAAGGGTTGGGTGTAGTGATGGACGCAAAAGGATTAATGGATCCTATTCCAGCATGAGTGAGAACCGACAGATGATTAGCCGTGTGGTGACAGCGCACCTGGAGCATTTTCACTGAGAGGATGGATGGTAGCCATTGACAACGGTGATCCACCAACACACAGCTTGCCATGGAAGGATCCTTGCGTGCGTGAAGAAGATGACAGTAGGAAAGCAGAGATTTAGAAGACAAAGCATCTCCAAAACTCCAACACATTCTCCATTACTGCGTAACAATTACTAGTTTCATGCTCTTTTACTTTTTACACTTGAAACTAAAGAACCCTATTGGTATCCTGACTAAGAATAATAAGAAAATCATAGCTTGCTTCAAGCCAACAATCTCTGTGGGATCGACCCTTACTCACATAAGGTATTACTTGGACGACCCAGTGCACTTGCTGGTTAGTTGTGCGGAATTACATAGTGTGAGTGTAATTTTCGTGCACCAAGTTTTTGGCACCGTTGCCGGGGATTGTTTGAGTTTGAACAACTGACGGTGAATCTTGTTGCTTAGATTAGGAAAATTTTGTCTTTTGGGTCAGAGTCTTTTATTTTCCTTTCAAAAAAAAAATTCCAAAAATATTATTTTTCTTTATTAATTTTTAGTTTTTATGTGAGTTTAGTGTCATGTTTTAAGTTTGGTGTCAATTGCATGCTTTTCTTTGTCTTTCAATTTTCGAATTGCATGTTCTTTGTTCATCTTTGACCTTCAAGTTGTTCTTGTCTATTTTCCTTGTTTGATCTTTAGTTTGTCTTGTTTTGTGTCATTTCTTGTTTTTCTTATGCTTTTTCAAAATATCAGTTTTTAAAAAAAATTATTTATTAAAAATACCTCTTTAAAACACGTTATATTTATAGCTCAATTGGCTAGAGCATTGTATTTGTGTTCTTGGTAATTGGGCATCTTCTTTTTAAAACTTTTTTCAAAAATAATTTTTCTTTGATTAAATCTTGTGCCAAACTTTAAGTTTGGTATTTTCTTGTTAATTTTTCTTTAGTTTTCGAAAATTTTATTTTGGTTTTCTAAAACTTTTAAGTTTGGTGTTCTTTCTTTTGTTCTTGTGAGTCTTTGGTGCACGAAATTACAATCACACTTTTGCAATCCCGCACAACTAACCAGCAAGTGCACTGGGTCGTCCAAGTAATACCTTACGTGAGTAAGGGTCGATCCCACGAAGATTGTCGGCTTGAAGCAAGCTATGGTTATCTTGCAACTCTTAGTCAGGATATCAATAATTATCAGGGTTGATTGTGAAAAGTAAAAAAACATGAAATAAGTACTTGTTTTGCAGTAATGGAGAACAGGCTGAAGTTTTGGAGATGCTCTATCTTCTGAATCTCTGCTTTCCTACTGTCTTCTTCTTCAAGCACGCAAGACTCCTTCCATGGCAAGCTGTATATAGGGTTTCACCATTATCAATGGCTACCTCCCATCCTCTCAGTGAAAATGTTCAACGCGCTCTGTCATAGCACGGCTAATCATCTGTCGGTTCTCAATCAGGTTGGAATAGAATCCAGTCTTTTGCGTCTGTCACTAACGCCCAGCCTTCAGGAGTTTGAAGCTCGTCACAGTCATTCAATCATTGAATCCTACTCAGAATACCATAGACAAGGTTTAGACCTTCCGGATTCTCTTGAATGCCGCCATCAATTCTAGCTTTTACCACGAAGATTCTGATTAAGGAATCCAAGATATATCTACTCAATCTAAGGTAGAACGGAGGTGGTTGTCAGGCACACGTTCATAGGTGAGAATGATGATGAGTGTCACGGATCATCACATTCATCAGGTTTAGGAACAAGTGATATCTTAGAATAGAAGCAAGCGTGTTTGAATGAAAAACAGTAGTAATTGCATTAATCCATCAAGACACAGCAGAGCTCCTCACCCTCAACCATGGGGTTTAGAGACTCATGTCGTAGAAGGTACAATATGAAATGTGTAAAGTGTCATGAGGTTGAGATACAATATCAAAAGGTCCTATTAATAGTGAACTAGTAACCTAGGGTATACAGAAATGAGTAAATGACGTAAAAATCCACATTCGGGGTCCACTTGGTGTGTGCTTGGGCTGAGCATTGAAGCTTTCATGTGTAGAGACTTTTTCTGGAGTTAAACGCCAGCTTTTATGCTAGTTTGGGCGTTTAACTCCAATTTTTGTGCCAGTTCCGGCGTTAAACGCCGGGAATTCTGAAGCTGATTTGCAACGCCTGTTTGGGCCATCAAATCTCGAGCAAAGTATAGACTATTATACATTGTTGGAAAGCTTAGGATGTCTACCTTCCAACGCCGTTGAGAGCGCGCCAATTGGACTTCTGTAGCTCCAGAAAATCTATTTTGAGTGTAGAGAGGTCAGAATCCAACAGCATCTGCAGTCCTTTTCAGTCTCTGAATCAGATTTTTGCTCAGC
>NC_029777.3:39716177-39719605 GCF_000817695.3 Arachis duranensis | reverse complement strand
ACAAACTCATAGTAAAGTCCAGAAAAGTGAATTTTAAATAAAAACTAATAAAAATATAATAAAAACTAACTAAAATATACTAAAAACATACTAAAAACAATGCCAAAAAGCGTATAAATTATCCGCTCATCAGTCTTCAAGGTGTTCTTGAGTCTTCTTTGTGTTTTGATCTTAAAATTTTTAAGTTTGGTGTGCCTTGGTGTTTTTCCTCCAAAATTTTTGAAAATAAGGAGCATTGGATTTAAAAATTTTAAGTCTTATGTCTTTTGTGTATTTTTCTCTTTCATAATAAAATTCAAAAATAAAAAAATTATCTTTTCTAACTATTTTTAAGCAATTATTTCGAATTTTTTTATTAAAAAAATTCAGATTTCAATTTCAAAATTTTTCAAATCTTATCCTTTTAAGATTTTTAAAAATCATATCCTTTTCAAAAGTATCCTAACCACTTTCTCTCTCCTCACTTTTTTGAAAATCTTCATAAAATATTTTCAATTTTTTATTTTAGTTTTTATTTTATTTTATTTTATTATTTCGAAAATTATTTTTCTTATATAATAAAATAAATAAAATAAATCCACATCATTTTCCTTTCTCCATCAGGGACCTAAGTGGAAATGAACAGTCCAGAAGGACTCTGGGGTCATATGCTAACCCCACTACTACTTCATATGGGAGTAGTATCTGTATATCCTCCATCAGAGTCAGTAGTTTTGAGTTGAATCCTCAGCTCATTATCATGGTGCAGCAAAGTTGCCAGTATTCCAGTCTTCCACAGGAAAAACCTACAGAGTTTCTGGCACAGATTTTACAAATTGCTGACACAGTACATGATAAGGAAGTAGATCAGGATGTCTACAGATTATTACTGTTTCCATTTGCTGTAAAAGACCAAGCTAAGAGGTGGTTAAATAACCAACCTAAGGCTGGCATAAGGACATGGAAACAGCTGTCAGAAAAATTCCTGAATCAATACTTCCCTCCAAAACGGATGACACTGCTAAGGCTGAACATCCAAGGCTTTAGACAAGGAGATAATGAATCTCTTTATGATGCCTGGGAGAGATATAGAGAGATGCTAAGAAAATGCCCCTCTGAAATGTTTTCGGAGTGGCTGTAGTTAGACATCTTCTATTATGGACTTACAGAGAAAGCTTAGATGTCTTTGGACCACTCAGCTGGTGGATCTATACACATGAGAAAGACAATTAAAGAAGCTTAAGAGCTCATTGATACAGTTTCCAGAAATCAGCATCTGTACCTAAGAAGTGAACCTTCCATGAAAGAAGAGGCGAAAACAGTAACTGCTGAACTCTGTCCTGCAGAACAAGTTACTGAATCCAATTAGCAATTAGATTTTCTAACAAAATAGCTAGCTGAATTCAAGGAGATACTACAAGACATAAGAATGGCTAATAGGAATATGGAAGTGCAGTTGAAGCAAACAGAACAGCAGTTATCAAAATAAATAATAGAAGAGTGCTAAGCAGTTCAATTAAGAAGTGGAAAAATATTAAATACCTCACTTCAAGGTAGCAGGAAGCCAAGAAATGAACAAACTACCCAAAATTCCTCTAAGGACAGTAAGAGCCTAGAGAGAAATAAGTCTGGCGCTCAAACACTAGAAGAGGGTGGAGTGCTGGCATTAAACGCCCAACCCATGCTCAGTTCTGGCGTTCAAACACCAGAAACAAGTAAGGAGTTGGTGTTGAACGCCCAAAGGAAGCTCAGTTCTGGCGTTCAAATGCCAGAAACAAGTAAGGAGTTGGCGTCCAACGCCAATCCAGCTTCCAACCCTGGCATTCAAACGCCAGTGAGGGATCAGACACATACAAGTGCTGATAGCAACCCCTCTAAAAAGGCTTCTCAAACCACTTCTATAGGCAATAAACCTGCAGCAACTAAGGTTGTGGAATACAAAGCCAAAATGCCTTATCCTCAGAAACTCTGCCAAGCAGAACAGGATAAGCAATTTGCCCACTTTGCAAACTATCTCAGGACTCTTGAAATAAAGATTCCGTTTGCAGAGGCACTTGAGCAAATACCCTCTTATGCTAAGTTCATGAAAGAGATCTTAAGTCACAAGAAGGATTGGAGAGAAATTGAAAACGTTTACCTCACTGAAGAATGCAGTGCAGTCATTCTGAAAAGCTTACCAGAAAAGCTTAAAGATCCCGAAAGTTTTATGATACCATGCACATTAGAGGGTACTTATACCAAGCAAGCTCTATGTGATCTTGGGGCAAGTATCAACCTAATACTTGCATCTACTATCAGAAAGCTTGGTTTGACCGAAGAAGTCAAACCAACCCGATATGTCTCCAACTTGTTGATGGCTCCATTAAATACCCATCAGGCGTGATTGAAGACATGATTGTCAAGGTTAGGCCATTTGCCTTTTTCATTGACTTTATGGTGCTGGAAATGGAGGAGCACAAGAGTGCAACTTTCATTCTAGGATGACCTTTCCTAGAAACTAGACAAACCTTCATTGACGTCCAAAAAGGGGAATTAACCCTGAGAGTCAATGAGGACGAGTTTAAGTTGAATGTTGTCAAAGCTATGCAGCATCCAGACACCCCAAACGACTGCATGAGCATTGATATTATTGACTCTCTGGTGAAAGAGGTCAATATGACTGAGAGTCTCGAATCAGAGCTAGAGGATATCTTTAAAGATGTTCAACCTGATCTGGAAGAACCAGAGAGAATAATAGAACCTCTTAAAATCCCTTAGGAAGAGGAGAAACCTCCTAAACCCAAGCTTAAACCATTACCACCATCCCTGAAATATGCATTTCCGGGAGAAGGTGATACTTTTCCTATAATCATAAGCTCTACCTTAGAGCCACAGGAAGAGGAAGCACTAATTCAAGTGTTGAGGACTGATGAGCGAATAATTTGTATGCTTTTTGGCATTGTTTTTAGTATGTTTTTAGTATGTTTTAGTTAGTTTCTATTATATTTTTATTAGTTTTTAGTTAAAATTCACTTTTCTGGACTTTACTATGAGTTTGTGTGTTTTTCTGTGATTTCAGGTATTTTCTGGCTAAAATTGAGGGACTTGAGCAAAAATATGATTTAGAGACTGAAAAGGACTGCAGATGTTGTTGGATTCTGACCTCCCTGCACTCAAAAGTGAATTTTCTGGAGCTACAAAAGCCCAATTGGCGCGCTCTTAACTGCGTTGGAAAGTAGACATCCTGGGCTTTCCAGAAATGTATAATAGTTCATACTTTGCCAGAGATTTGATGGCCCAAACAGGTGTTCCAAGTCAGCTCAAGAATTCTGGCGTAAAACGCCGGAACTGGCACAAGATGGGAGTTAAATGCCCAAACTGGCACAAAAGCTGGCATTTAACTCCAAGAAGAGTCTCTACACGAAAATGCTTCAATGCTCAGCCCAAGCACACACCAAGTGGGCCCGGAT
>NC_029777.3:39698475-39716142 GCF_000817695.3 Arachis duranensis | reverse complement strand
TGTACCTCGAGTATTAATGCAATTACTATTGTTCTTCTATTCAATTCAGCTCATTCTTGTTCTAAGATATTCATTCGCACCCAAGAACATGATGAATGTGATGATTATGTGACGCTCATCATCATTCTCACTTATGAACGTGTGCCTGACAACCACTCCCGTTCTACAAGCAAATAAAGCTTGAATGTTTATCTCTTAGATTCCTTAATCAGAATCTTCGTGGTATAAGCTAGAATTGATGGCGACATTCAAGAGAATCCGGAAGGTCTAAACCTTGTCTGTCGTATTCTGAGTAGGATTCAAGGATTGAATGACTGTGACGAGCTTGAAACTCGCGATTGTGGGGCGTTAGTGACAGACGCAAAAGAATCACTGGATTCTATTCCGACAGGATCGAGAACCGACAGCTAAATAGCCGTGTTATGACAGAGCGCATTGAACATTTTCATTGAGAGGACGGTACTGTAGCCATTGACAACGGTGATGCCCAACATACAGCTTGCCATGGAAAGGAGTAAGAAGGATTGGATGAAGACAGTAGGAAAGCAGAGAGACGGAAGGGACAAAGCATCTCCATGCAATTATCTGAAATTCTCATCAATGAATTACATAAGTATCTCTATCTTTATTTTATGCTTTATTCATAAATCATTCATAACCATTTGAATCTGCCTGACTTAGATTTACAAGATGACCATAACTTGCTCCATATCGACAATCTCCGTGGGATCGACCCTTACTCGCGTAAGGTTTATTACTTGGACGACCCAGTGCACTTGCTGGTTAGTTGTGCGAAGTTGTGATAAAGAGATGAGATTGCAATTGAGCGTACCATGTTGATGGCACCATTGATGATCACAATTTCGTGCACCAAGGACACACAAGACAGCTCTTGGGTGGTCCATCAGTGAACTTAAGGGCATTAGCCCAGCCAGATGCATGCACAAGATCTTATTGAAAGATGACGCTAAGCCAGTGGTTCAACCACAGAGACGGCTGAATCCAGCCATGAAGGAGGTGGTGCAGAAGGAGGTCACTAAATTACTAAAGGCTAGGATTATTTATCCTATTTCTGATAGTCCCTGGGTGAGCCCTGTCCAAGTCGTCCCTAAGAAGGGTGGCATGACAGTGGTTCATAATGAAAAAAATGAACTGGTTCCTACAAGAACAGTTACAGGGTGGCGTATGTGTATTGATTACAAAAGGCTCAATACAGCTACCAGAAATGATCATTTTCCTTTACCATTCATAGACCAGATGCTAGAAAGACTAGCAGGTCATCAATACTACTGCTTCCTGGATGGATATTCAGGTTATAATCAAATTGCAGTACATCCTCAGGATCAAGAGAAAACAACATTCACATGTCTATCCGGAGTATTTGCATACAGAAGGATGTCATTTGGTCTGTGCAATGCACCTGCAAACTTTCAAAGGTGCATGCTCTCTATTTTCTCTGACATGGTGGAAAATTTTCTGGAAGTCTTCATGGATGACTTTTCAGTATTTGGAGACTCATTCAGCTCCTGTCTTGACCATTTAGCACTTGTTCTAAAGAGGTGCCAAGAGACTAACCTGGTTTTAAACTGAGAGAAATGTCACTTTATGGTAACAGAAGGAATTGTCCTTGGGCACAAAATTTCGAACAAGGGAATAGAGGTGGATCAAGCTAAGGTAGAGGTAATTGAAAATTTACCACCACCTGCCAATGTTAAGGCAATTAGAAGCTTTCTGGGACATGCAGGATTCTATAGGAGGTTTATAAAAGATTTTTCAAAAATTGCAAAACCTCTGAGTAATCTGCTAGCTACTGACACACCATTTATCTTTGATAAGGAGTGTCTGCAGACGTTTGAGATTCTAAAACTAAGCTGGTCACAGCACCAGTCATCTCTGCACCAGACTGGACATTACCATTTCAACTAATATGTGATGCCAGTGACCATGCCATTGGTGTAGTGTTGGGACAAAGGCATGACAAGCATGTTTTAAATGACACACAGAAGAACTACATGACCACAGAAAAAGAGTTACTTGCAGTGGTTTACGCCATTGACAAGTTCAGATCTTATTTAGTAGGATCAAAAGTGATTGTGTACACCGACCATGCTGCTGTTAAATATCTACTCACAAAGCAGGATTCAAAACCCAGACTCATAAGATGGGTGTTGCTTCTACAAGAGTTTGATATAGAAATAAGAGACAGAAAAGGGACAGAGAACCAAGTAGCAGACCACCTGTCCCGAATAGAACCAATAGAAGGGGCGTCCCTCCCTCTTACTGAGATCTCTGAAAACTTTCTGGATGAGCAACTATTTGCCATCCAGGAAGTACCATGGTTTGCAGACATTGCAAACTACAAGGCTGTGAGATTCATACCCAAAGAGTATAGTAGGCAGCAATCAAAGAAATTGATCACGAATGCAAAGTACTATCTTTGGGATGAACCATATCTCTTTAAGAGATGTACAGACGGAGTAATCCGTAGAAGTGTGCCTAAAGAAGAAGCACAAAAGATCCTCTGGCATTGCCATGGATCACAATATGGAGGACATTTTGGAAGTGAGCGAATAGCCACAAGAGTCCTCCAATGTGGCTTCTATTGACCTACTCTCTATAAAGACTCCCGAGAGTTTCTACTTAATTGTGACAGTTGCCAAAGATTTGGCAATCTGCCTCACAGTCATGCCATGCCTCAACATGGGATCTTGGAGATTGAGTTGTTTGATGTATAGGATATTGACTTCGTGGGGCCTTTCCCACCATCATACTCAAACACTTATATTCTGGTGGCAGTGGATTATGTATCCAAATGGGTGGAAGCTATTGCAACACCCACTAATGATACTAAGACAGTGCTGAAATTCCTCCAGAAATATATCTTCAGCAGATTTAGTGTCCCTAGAGTACTAATCAATGATGGGGGCACTCATTTATGCAATAAATAGCTTCACTCTGCTATGGTTCGATATGGAGTTAGCCACAGGGTGGCAACTCCATATCATCCACAGATAAATGGACAAGCTGAAGTCTCTAATAGAGAACTTAAAAGAATCTTGGAACGGACTGTAATTAACTGTAGAAGGGATTGGGCAAGAAGCTTGGATGATGCTCTGTGGGCATACAGAACAGCATTCAAGACTCCTATAGGGACCTCTCCATACCAGCTTATGTATAGAAAAGCATGTCACTTGCCAGTGGAACTGGAACATAAAGCCTACTGGCCAACCAGATTCCTAAATCTTGATGCCAAGTTAGCCAGAGAAAAATGATTGCTCCAGTTAAATGAGCTAGAGGAATTCAGACTCAATGCTTTCTAAAATGTAAAAATTTACAAAGAGAAAGCAAAAAGATGGCATAATAAGAAGCTGTCATCCAGAGTCTTTGAGCCAGGGCAGAAAGTTCTGCTGTTTAATTCTAGGCTCAGATTATTCCCCGGGAAATTGAAATCCCGGTGGAGAGGACCATATGTGATTATAGGTGTGTCACCATATTGATACGTAGAGCTTCAGGATAATGATTCTAACAAAAAGTTCATTGTTAATGGATAGAGAGTCAAACATTATCTTGAAAGCAATTTTGAGCAAGAATGCTCAAAACTGAGACTTGATTAAAGCTCAGTAATAGTCCAGCTAAAGACAATAAAGAAGCGCTTGCTGGGAGGCAACCCAACCATTAACAATGCTTATTTGTTAATTAATTGAATTTTACAGGTTCATATTAATTATCTTCAAGGTAAAATAGCAATTGCATGAGTTCACAGAGTTACAGAAGGATTCAAAGGATAAAACAGCAAAAAAAAGCTCACTGGTGCAAAAAAGCCAATAAAAGCTGTTTTGGGCGTTAAACGCCCAACAGAAGCATCTACTGGGCATTTAACACCATTAGAGATAGCCATCTGGGCGTTAAACGCCAGAAAGAAGCATCTTCTGGGCGTTTAACGCCAGATTTACAGCGTCTTGGGCGTTCAGAAAAACGCCCAATGGTAAGGGAGTTTCTGGCGTTTAACGCCAGCCAGAAGCAACAGCTGGGCGTTAAACGCCCAGACCAAGCACCAATTGGGCGTTAAACGCCCAAAACATGCAGCAGTTGGGCGTTTAACACCAAGATTGTGGAAGGAGGAAGTTTTTGTTCCCAACTTATTTTTTTTTTCAAATTTTCATGTTTCCATCCATAATTTCTTGCATAAACATAATATAAATCCTAATTTTTCAAATTCTTTTTCAAAGATATCAAATGTATCTTAATTCTAAACATAAATCTCTTTTTTAAATCCTCTTCAACTTCTTTTCAATTCTTTTTCAAAACTCAATTATCTTTTTGAATTCTTTTCAAATCTTTTTAAATTCTTCTCAAATCTTTTTAAACTCATCATATCTTCTTTTCAAAATTCAGATTTATCTTTTTCAAATATCTTTCATATCTTTTCAATTTTAAATTGCATCTTTTTCTATCATACTTATCTTTTACAAATCATATCTTCTATCACATCTTCTCCAAAATTTTTGAAAACCCACCCCCTCCCTTTAAATCCACGTTCGGCTCCCTCCTCTCCTCCACAATTTGAACTTGGCTCTCCATATATCCCTCTCCTTTCCTTTCTTTTGCTTGAGGACAAGCAAACTTCTAAGTTTGGTGTGTTTATCCGTGATCATTAAACAAATACCCACTAAGATCATGGCTCCTAAGGGAAAATAAACCACTCCAAGAGGCAAGAAAGAGAATATTCCAAAACCACTTTGGAATCAAGGGAATTTCTTAACCAAAGAACATTCAGACCATTACTACAAAATAATAGGTCTAAGGTCAGTGATCCCGGAAGTTAAATTCGATCTGAAAGAAGATGAATATTCGGAGATCCAAGAGTAAATTTGAAACAGGAGCTGGGAAATCCTAGCTAATCTTGAAACAAAGGTGGGAAGAAACATGGTTTAGGAATTCTACTCTAATCTGTGGCAAACAAACAGGCAGAGAATAGCTAGAACCGCCTTCTATGACTATCGGACTTTGGTCAGAGGGAAGATTATTCACCTCCACCTTGACAAAATCAGGGAGATCTTCAAGCTACCTCAGCTGAAAGATGACCCAGACTCCTTTAATAGGAGAATGATGAGAACAAATAAGGGCTTGGATGCAATTCTAGAGGACATATGCCTCCCTGGAACCAAGTGGACAACAAACACAAAAGGAGTCCCAAACCAACTCAAAAGAGAAGATCTCAAACCAGTCGCCAGAGGCTGGCTGGACTTCATTGGGCGTTCTATACTGCCCACTAGCAACCGCTCTGAAGTCACCATCAAAAGAGCAGTAATGATCTATTGCATTATGTTTGGAAAAGAAGTGGAAGTTCATCAGCTGATCTCTTGTTAACTTTACACAATTGCAAACAAGAACTCCAAAGATGCCAAATTGGCTTATCCAAGCTTAATCTCTATGCTATGTAAAGATGTTGGGGTGAAGATGGGAGTAACTGAGTATATCTCAATTGAGCGACCAATCACCAAAAAGTCAATGGAAGGGCAACAAATGCAGGACGACCCATCAAGAGAAAAGCACAGGAGTTCCTCTCGAAAATCCCTCAAATTGAATACTGGGAGTGTCTTGAAGCATCTGTCACCAAGTTGCAAGAAGCTATGGAGCAACTAAACGAAGAACAGCAAAATTAAAGTAGCATGCTTTGCAAACTGCTTAGGGAACAAGAAGAGCAAGGGCGTGAACTAAAGCAACTGAAGCGTCAGAAGATGTCTCTTGAAAGGCCAAGCACCCCACAGATTAAAGGAGCATCCACCTCCCAAAATAAAGGTTGTTGAGTCCTAGTCTTAGCCTTAACTCTGTGGTAGTTGTTCTTATTAGGAATTTACCTTAGAAGTTATATATGAGTAGTAGTAATTAGTATATCTATTTTGATTTTATCTCCAATTAAGCTATAATTTATTTTTCTCATCATCATCAAACATAAATAAAATAGCAGATTTTTAGAATAAGGAGGCAATATTTTTTCGAGTTTTTAATAAGGAAAATTCTAATTATTTATATGTGGTGGCAATACTTTTTGTCTTCTGAATGAATGTCTGAACAGTGCATTTTTTTTATACTGAATTTTATGAATGTTAAAATTGTTGGCTCTTGAAAGAATGATGAACAAGAGAAATGTTAAAATCCAGGCCTAAGCGGCTAAATCAAGCTGTCCCTAACCATGTGCTTGTGGCATGCAGGTCAAAGTGAAAAGCTTGAGATTGAGTGGTTAAAGTCGTGATCCAAACCAAAAGAGTGTGCTTAAGAACTCTGGATACCTCTAATTGGGGACTTTTGCAAAGCTAAGTCACAATCTGAAAAGGTTCACCCAGTTATGTGTCTGTGGCATTTATGTATCCGGTGGTAATACTGGAAAATAAAGTGCTTAAGGCCACGGCCAAGACTCATAAAATAGCTGTGTTTAAGAATCAACATACTAAACTAGGAGAATTAATAATACTATCTGAATTCTGAGTTCCTATGGATGCCAATCATTCTGAATTTCAAAGGATAAAGTGAGATGCCAAAACTGTTCGGAAGCAAAAAGCTACTAGCCCCGCTCATCTAATTAGAATCTGAACTTCACATGAAACTCTGAGATATTATTGCTTCTTAATTTCTTTTTATCCTATTTTATTTATCTAGTTGCTTGGGGACAAGCAACAGTTTAAGTTTGGTGTTGTGATGAGCGGATATTTTATACGCTTTTTGGGGGTAATTTCATGTAGATTTTAGTATGTTTTAGTTAGTTTTTAGTATATTTTTATTAGTTTTTAGGCGAAATTCATATTTCTGGACTTTACTATGAGTTTGTGTGTTTTTCTGTGATTTCAATTATTTTCTGGTTGAAATTGAGGGAGTTGAGCAAAAATCTGAGTCAGGCTGAAAAAGGACTGCTGATAATGTTGGATTCTGGCCTCCCTGCACTCGGAATGGATTTTTTGGAGCTACAAGAGTCCAATTGGCACGCTCTCAATTGGGTTGGAAAGTAGACATCCATGGCTTTCCAAAAATATAAAATAGTCCATGCTTTGCTCGAAGATAAACGACGTAAACTGGTATTTAACGCCAGTTCCATCTTGCATTCTAGCGTTGAACGCCAGAAACAGGTTGCAAGTTGGAGTTAAACGCCAGAAGCAGGTTACAACCTGACGTTTAACTCCAAAAACAGCCCAGGCACGTGAGAAGCTCAAGTCTCAGCCCCAGCACACACCAAGTGGGCCTCAGAAGTGGATTTCTGCACTATCTATCTTAGTTTACTCATTTTCTGTAAACCTAGGTTACTAGTTTAGTATTTAAACAACTTTTAGAGACTTATTTTGTACCTCATGACATTTTAGATCTGAACTTTGTACTTTTTGACGGCATGAGTCTCTAAACTCCATTGTTGGGGGTGAGAAGCTCTGTAGCGTCTCGATGAATTAATGCAATTATTTCTGTTTTCTATTTAAACACGCTTGTTTCTATCTAAGATATTCATTCACACTTCAATATGAAGAAGGTGATGATCCGTGACACTCATCACCATTCTCAACCTATGAACGCATGCCTGACAACCACCTCCGTTCTACATTAGATTGGATGAGTATCTCTTGGATTCCTTAATCAGAATCTTCGTGGTATAAGCTAGAATCCATTGGCAGCATTCTTGAGAATCTGGAAGGTCTAAACCTTGTCTGTAGTATTCCGAGTAAGATTCAGGGATTGAATGACTGTGACGAGCTTCAAACTCACAAGGGTTGGGCGTAGTGACAGACGCAAAAGGATCAATGGATCCTATTCCAGCATGAGTGAGAACCGACAGATGATTAGTCGTGCGGTGACAGCGCACCTGGACCATTTTCACTGAGAGGACGGATGGTAGCCATTAACAACGGTGATCCACCAACACACAGCTTGCCATAGAAGGAACCTTACGTGCGTGAAAAAGATGACAGTAGGAAAGCAGAGATTTAGAGGACAAAGTGATAAACCACTATTTCATGGTTTATATTATATTCAATTGAGTGATTTTATCAAGCTTTTCACCCACTTATTCATAGGATTTGCATGATTTTACAATTCCTTCCTAGTTTAGTTCTATGATTGAAAACATGCTTCCTTGGTCTTAATTTAGCTAATCTTAATCCTCTCTTATTACCATTCGATGCCTTGATCTGTGTGTTAAGTGTTTCAGGCTTCACAAAGCATCTCCAAAACTCCAACACATTCTCCATTACTGTGTAACAATTCTAGTTTCATGCTCTTTTACTTTTTACACTTGAAACTAAAGAACCCTATCGGTATCCTTTCTAAGAATAATAAGATAACCATAGCGTGCTTCAAGCCAACAATCTCCGTGGGATCGACCCTTACTCACGTAAGGTATTACTTGGACGACCCAGTGCACTTATTGGTTAGTTGTGCGGAACTACATAGTATGAGTGTAATTTTCGTGCACCAAGAGACTCTAGAGAATACATCTTTTTTTAGTAAAAGGGTGACGAAACCTACAAAGAAAAAGGGAAAGGATCAAAAACAATGTCTCTAAAAGGCCTAAAGCAAGTACTACAATAAATAGAGCCACTAGACCTACAGTCAGACACATCGTAAACACTCCCCTAAAACAAAACATACAAAGTAAAAGCATTTCATGAAAGAGGAGAAGGAAAAGAAATGGCCTTTACTTCTGGAGAGGATCAAGCGCGACAGCAAGCACTCGAAGAAGGAAGAAGCTTTCTTTCGAATGAAGAGTGTAATTGAAAAAGTTTTCAGAAACGAAACAAAGAAAAAGAGGAAAAGTATTTATAAACACGCCTGGGGCGTAATGGTAAATCAACGTGATCATTAAAGAGACGCGCCGTTACCAATGTGACTACTCCCCACGCATAAATACGAAACTCCAAACGGATGCGACGTTTGATTAGACGCGACGGTTGAAAAATTTTGAATCATGTCGGTTTTTGAAAAATCACGTCGGTTCCTCACCATGTCAGCTACAAGCCCGAGTTAAAATACTCGAGTCCAACTCTTGAAGAAAAGAGATTATACTCGAGTAGGGCACTGTTCATACCCTGGCCCAACACTAAGGCCCAGGTCCAAACAAAAGGCCCAATCCAAAGATTGGCCCTCATTCGACACTGACCTTCTCAAAAAGTCAGATCTAACCACGACTTGCTCTAGGGAAGTCGGGAGTAAAGATTAGCTGGCAGATAACACCCATTCAAATAAGCAACTGCCCCTAAAATCTCTCAACCCACTTCCAGGAGCCATATCCCAACCTTTCTAAGATAAAGGGATGGTTATCCTCCTTAAAAGATGGAACTACTCCAATGGTGGTTATTGGTTCACCACTATAAATACACTGACACCCCTCAGGTATCTCTAAGTTCCAATATTCTCTAAACTTGTTTAGACCCTTGCTGACTTAGGCATCGGAGTGTCTTTGCATGTACCACCCCCATTCTCTCGCGCGTACACAAGTCGGACGGAGGCTCCTAGATGCGAACTTAGTCAAAGGGCTCCCTCCTTCAGACGATTGGACCAACCTAACGAGTCCTGCTCACTAATCTCCAGTTACCCATCGTAACAACAGCTATCAGAACACCATCAAGCAAACCAGTCACAATTACAACTACAATCCAAACTCAATTCCTCAATTATCAAAATGTCAGATTTTCAATAATTAACTCATCATATTTCAATTTAATAAGTAATATCAAATAAATCACCATTCACAGCCACATTTCAACAAATTCTCATCAATTAGTCACAACTCAACAAATTTTCATTACAACTAGCTAATAATCAGAATTTTCAGCATTCCCAAATAATCAAGAAATCAAACACATATTCATTAAATTCAGTCAAAATTCCAACTCAAACTTATCATTCAGATATTCCAAACAATCATAAATCATTTGCAATTACCCACTAAACATTTGTTAGCAGTTTCTAGCACCTATTTCCATGGCAGCAACAGTTACAAGGTTAAACGGCCTCCTCTCCTTTTTTGTTCATGATTCCAGTGGTAGCAGTGACGTTTTCATAACATAACAGAATCAGAGTAAGTGGCAAAAACCTCTGAACATTTTTGGCGAGCTCTATTGATGGCAGCTTGGACCACAGGAACCCAGGCAGCGGCGAAACGGTCCCCCACCCTCTCTCGTTACATTCAATCTCTTCTCTGCACGAAGCCCACACGCCACGACGATGGTGGCGGTGCTCCTCGCAACTCCATGGGCAGCAATGGGATTGAAAGGCGGCGTATCCTCTCTTTTCACTCTCTGTTCCTTATTCTTGACATTGACAAGGCTGGAAAAAGGGAAAAATTAGGGTTTCTTTGTTTAATTTGAGAATTTAGGGTAAAATGAAATTGGAAATTTAGGATTAGAAATTGGAAATTTAGGATTAGAAATCAGTCTAATCATTTTTAATAAATTAATTTCTAAGAGTTCAAATTAATAACATAATTCATTCATAATAGATTATGAATTTACTTAGATTAAATTATATTCTTTCTTATTTTTCAATTACAAAAATTATAATTTCAATTATACCAAATATTCAATAAAGATTATATAAAAATTCTAATTAATTTAAATTTCAATTATTATAAAAAATTACATATAATTCTTAATTATTTTTAAATTCAAAATATTAGACTTTTATTAATTACTTTCAGCAAAATAATTTTCTTAAAATAAAATCCTCAACAAATATAATAAATCACAAATAACTAATCATTTTATTTTCAAAAACTCGGGTTGTTACACTCGCTCTGCTTTTCGTTGACGCTCAACTTCTTGTTCGAATTGTTCTAATCATTCACGATGCCCATGGACTAAACCTAATATCTCTGTGGGATATGGTGGTTCTTAATCTTCTAGCAGATGCACCACTGATTGAATTTGTTTCGACTGGGGTTTTTTTATGTCCCTTCTCTGTGAGGAACATGCATTCTTTTTCGTGGTGGAGGAATTACGAGTATGAGGTCATCCCAGTGGGCTCAGGCTCTGATTCAAACGTCCTGTGACCGTATTCATACTAATTGTCCGCCATTATTAGGGGTCGAATTCCAAGTTCCCGGCAACGTTGCCAATGTTTCGAGGGTTACTTGAAACTGGGTTGCTTTTGGGCCTAGGTGTGAACTGCGTTGCTTTTGGGCCTAAGTGTGAAGTCCAAACTCCTTTACGGGCAATGTCCGACTTGTTCTAATGCCGAGGTACCGCCGTCCAAGTTTCTCATGAGGAAGTGAGGGGTGGTACCTACAAGAGATTCTGATGCTTAAGTTAGTAAGGGCTTTATGCAAGTTTTAAATAGATTAGAACGTGAATATAACTGAGGGGTGTTAGTGTATTTATAGTAGAGTTGTTAACCACTTTTATTGGAGTAGTTCTACATTTATTGGTGGATAACCGTCTCTTTATTTTGGGAGTTTGTTAGGATATATCTTTTAACGAAGATAGAAATAATAATAGAGATTCGGAGAGACAATTACTTATTTAGATAAGTACAAACCGGTCTCTTTTATCGTGCCCGACCTCTTTAAAGAGGTTGGGTATGAGTAGAAATCACCCCCTTTTAGGTGGATTATTCATTTTTATTGGGTCCAATTTTATGTTTTCGACCAGGATATGAACAATTAGTAACCTAATAATCCGAATAAAGAAATTCAAATCGAAGATATTGGAGCTAAGAAAACAATATTCAAATGTAAAATCATTTGTGTTTGCAAAGCATCAAAATTCTAAATCATAAAAGAAAAAGCTGCTCATTATATAACCTGCATCGTATATTATCAGTTTGGATAGTGTTTCCCCATTGCTAATATTTTCTGTGATTGGAAGAATGACAAAAAGGGGTGATAGTCATGATCAAGATAAGGAACTTGTGTTTGCTAAACTTGGGAACAAAACTACGTTAGGACTTGGGAGTTAGGAGTTAGGAACAGTAGCACTATAAATTATGAATATTTTATGAATCAATGGGCAGGAAAGGGATCATGATACATGTACAAAAACAGCAGAATGTGAAAAATGAAACGCAAAAGCAAAGGGGTTTTCTCTTTTCATATTTGACCTTTAAATATCAGATTGCCATGGTTGATTGGGGATGATCCGACAGGGAGGCACCGTTTTATGAAGCATATTTGTACCTTTGAATGTCACCATCTGATGGCAATTCTTTCTGTAGCTGATAAGCTGCAGCACAAGGTTAAACCGAATCAGAATTTTTTATCCCATTTTGGAGGCTGAGGTTCCATTCTCATAATGGAGGCAGGCTAAAATAATGGGTCAAAGAAACAGATGTAGCTCTCAACTCAAAAATGCTATTTGAAGAAGCGGCAAATGTAAACCTAGCTACCAACCAAAAAGTAGTAAAGCAGAATAAACACCTGGTCTGGTATCATCTTGCTAAATCCAAATTTATTTGTCCATATCGATTCTGCTTCTTCTGCAGCTGGTAGCACAAGGTTCTTCACATTCAAGAAAGAAAGCAGCCTCTCAATGCAAGAGAAGAGTGTTTGGAAGTAACCCTGACATACCAACCAAATATATAATTAATGCGCTACAGACAAGTACAATTGATCACAATGCAAAGCTATAAATCAAAATGATATAGCATAGATCATGTCAGCAAGAAGACAGAGTAATGATGCAACCAAAACTACAGTCTTGCACCTTTCCGTGGTCCTTGTTAGTGGTTGCAACCAAGGGGAGTTCGGCAATATCTTTGCCAAAAATTCGAAGCATGCCCACAGATACCACATATGAACTTCAAGGTCAAAATACAGAAAGGAAAACTGTAAACAGTAATTTAAAAATGAAATACCAATAGCAACCACAATGAAGAAGAGAAAATAAAACCTTACTTGACCATTAATACTGCACAATACATTCCTCCAAACTCCTGCCCCCGAATATTCCTTCTATAAGAAGGATGCATTATTTGGGATGAAGGAAAAATAGAAACTGTACCAAAAACGAGTTGAAAACATTGTTGTAAAGGAGTATTCATACCCATAAACCATGGCTGAAATAAAGTCCCGTCCACTAATTGCATCAACTATGGGACTGAAACATTCCTGAAATGTGCATGAGATATCTCAGACTCTGCATATCATAAGTCCAATAAATGCATCAAATGATCTCATTGAACACTCAAATGTGGTAGTCCAAGGTGATATCTTAGTACTAGAGAGATCACGTTGTAACACATTAAACAATTAATGCCCCATGCAAAGCATTTGTAAATGCAGCACACTAGGGAACACCCTGTATGCAAGTTGAGCAATGACATATGTTAATGGAAAGTGGAAAACCATACCTTAATAGCTAGCTAATAAAGGAGAAGAACCACTCTCCTTGTATACAACATCAAGCATCCCATACTACCCGATGTAGGAGTTTGGCACCGCATAATACCCAAGTCCCTAACATATACTCACCTCCAAGGTTCAGTATTTTTCAAGGATAAATAAGGGGAGGCAAAAGATTGATTTAATAGTGTTTAATAAATGAGTGCAGATGTTCAAAATTAAACTGTCGTTATATTTTTAAAATAATGAGACTATGGGAATGCGAACATGACAATGTCCTGATAATTCCCGTATGATGAGATCCTGATCCTATATTAATATCCAACTGGCAACTAGTTAATAAACTACTAAATCTTGTCAAAGGGAAATCCACCGGAAAATTTGGCAACATGAGAGCAAGCATCAAATCATGCCAACAAAAGCACGATCTCATAATTTTTCCAGTTATCGTTAAATCACAAGATACAGCCAAATAAACATACAAGAATTAACTCAGAAAGTGTATAACTAAAAACAAAGGACAGAAATATAGTTTTCCAAGGGTTAAGAAGCAAATTAGCTCTATGATTTGTTGGGGAATCAGAAAGGATAATAACCTCCATCCACTCAAGGGAGAAGCACAAAAGGTTATAAACAAATTCAGAAGATGGCCAGCACTTACGTGGAAGATTGAAACAGCCTCCAAAAGCAATGGCCTGGTTTCACGAGAAGCAATTTTCCCATTAAGAAGCTTCCATCTTACGTCAATATCATTGAGGGGTTCCAGTCCTTTCTCCTCTTGCTTTTTCTTTATAATTCCCAGTAGAGATTCAGGGAGTCTCTCAGCACCCATGACCAGAAGGTTCTCCAAAGTAGAATGTATTCTTGTACAATCATTACAACAAAGCCACTTCCCCACTGGCAATTCCTGTCGTTGGGTTCCAGAGATATTAGGTCCAATACACCAGAGAAGTGGCATCAGAGGAATCCAAGGCATCCAAATGAATGTTCACGTATAAAAACAGATCAACAAATTGCATACCTTCAAATATGCTATCTTATGTTCCCTCAAACAGCCAACATGATATTCCTTTTCACACTGCAGCAAACAATAGGGATAGCAAATAAAAACTAACTTTTGATTACTTAGATCAAGAACTAATCACGAATCATTAAACACTTCTACGAGAAAAGAAAACTAGACTTGGATGTTAGCAGTGCCAAGTAAAACCAAAATCAAAACAGAACTAGAATCAACACCTGGTCACATAGTATAATGGTGCGTGGGCCAAAGCCGGATCTGCTGAAGTCAACACCTCTGCATGAACAAAAAATTCTCTTCGGTATTATATAACTAAGTCCAAGTCACAGATAAATGAAATCAAATAAATGAAATGGTTTCCAGTATTTATGACACCTGCATAAAGCACATGCACCAAGGTCAGCTTCAACATCTTTGACTATGCGTATGCATCTGTTTGTTATTGCTTGGATAGGATCAACTCCTTCAACCCTTCCAGCTGCAACAGCATTGGAATTGTACGCCACAAACTTCTCTCTCTGAAACATGTTTTGGCAAAATTCACAATACCAGTCACCGCGTGGAATACTTGATAGAGATGCACATTCTGTACAATTCAAAACATAAGTACATGAAAGACCAGTTAGAAGAGTCAACATGACTATTTTGTAATTTATCAAAGAGAAAATATTCCTTGTGATCCAGTATATCTTGAAACAAAATTTCAGGCACCAAAAGCAAAGAGCCATATATGTGAAATTGAAAATTAAAATAATTTTGCAAAGATACATCACATTAAAGAAGTCCACGTACAATAATGACTCAAAGCAAGGCCCAAGGAGTAAACTACATTCTATAAAAGCTGAGGAAAGAGAGGATAAACAATGATGAATAAAGATGATTCCACATTTCACAATTCACAGAGTTACAAAGCAGATATTTGCCAACAGATATTTGTCCCTCAAATTTTTAATATTGTATATCTGACCTTTATGAAATGCTCTTGGGCATCCATCACAAAGCAACAAATTTCCACCATCCCAACAAACAATGCATAGATCATCGTTATCTGTTGCCGAATATTTTCGATCTTTGGAGAGAGATATTGCTAACTCATGGAGAGATACACCATTTGATGTATAAATGTAAGCATAACTGCTCAAAAACATTACAATATCCTTAATAAATACATATGCACAGTTAAAAAGCATTCCAAAAAGCTGCTTTACATCCTGCCCACAACACAACCAGTAAACAAAAAGGAAACAATGACTCACGGTTTCTTGCGAGAAGCGCAACCTGCATGGGCCTCAAACTGTGAAGGGCTGACCTGCAACACATGTGGAATTGAAAGCATTATGTTTACAACTTAGAGAACCTAGAGGAATATCTATAATTATACAACCATGTGAAAGGAGCAAAACCTCAGAGTCGCAGCATCTGCAAACAATTCCAGAGCCCATTTTAAAGCCTTCAAGCAATCTCTCTCATCCACAATGTACATGTTAACAGAATAATCAACAAACAGTAGCTTCTACTAGAATTACACATACAAACAACCTTCCCACGGGCATAATAAGCAACTTCAGTTCCATCAGGTAATCCATTCTCTTCAAAAACTAACTTATGCAACCGCTGATCCCTTGAAAAGAATAAATTGTGTAGAGAAATGATGATTATCATCACTACAGAATAAAGAATGACAAAAAAACAACTCTACAGTGAGGACTATGTTACATACCTTGGAGAGAGAGAGAATGCTGACTCAGCAGCAAAGGGAAGAAAATAATCCCTTTACTACCTTATCATTATTCTAGAAGAAGCAATAAAGAAAAGGGAGGAATAATAGGCAGGAGAAATGTGTAATCATAAGTGACAATAATTGAGTGACAATAATTGATGATTGGATTAGTCAGATGAGAGAATCAAGGAGGCGTAATCGTTGGAGTTGAATGCTAATTATGATAATTAATTTGAGGAAAGGCAATAAAAGGAGGAGCTGATTAGGTGAGAGGTAGGAAAAGATTTGGAAAGGCCTAGGCTAGGAGAGAAGAGGACTCTTGAAATTCCTCTATTATCTTTTACTGTTATATTGTATTTCTGAATTCCCATTAAAATAAATACCAGTGTAACAACTGGTATCAGAGCACCGGTTCTGGGTGTTCTGTGCATGGTGTCCACGCGAGCTGCTATGGAGTCAAGGTTGGAGGCGGTGGAGAAACGGATTGAGGAGTTACAGGAAGCTCAACAACGATCCTTGGAGGCATTCTCAGCAAATCTGTTGAGACAAATGAGGGAGTTGCTACCTCAACAGCACCAAGGTGGAGGTGCTGGTACTAACAACACCGGAGGAGGAAATGATGGTGGAAGGAACGAGCAAGATGACGAGAGGGTAGAAGGGAACGGTGCAGCAGACGAAGCGCAGAGGCGATTCGAACCAATTCGAAAGCTTGACTTACCGGTATTCTCGGGGGAGGATCCGAATGGCTGGTTGGTGCGAATGGAACGCTACTTCAGGGTAATCGGAGTAGTTCCGGCGCAGAGGCTGGATTTTGCAACAATGGCTTTGGAAGGGGAGGCCCTCACCTGGTTCGAATGGTGGGAAGAATACACACCATTTCAGACATGGAGACGATTCAAGGAGGACTTATTGAAACGTTTTCAACCTGGAGCTGCTCTCAACCCCATGGCTCCGTTACTAGAGGTGAAACAGGTGGAGGACGTCGCTCAGTATAGGCGGGAGTTTGAGGCTGCAGCACGAACGCAGAGAAACCTGGGAATAGAGGCTCTCATGTGCATCTTTGTCAATGGACTCAAAAAGGAAATTCAGGCAGAATTGGAGGTGGCTCAGTTCGATAATTTACCAGCTTTAATGGATAGAGCCATGGCTATTGAATGGAGAAATCAAGCATGGAAGGAGACCGGGGTTGACCCTAATGGCAAGAGGGTAGAGGGGCTGCCAGAAGGGAACGGATCAGGCGGATCTGGTTTAGTGGGAGCTAGATTTGGATTTTTCAAAAATTCTAGTTCGGCGAAGTACAACACCCACGACGGCAGCAGTGAATCAAGGGGCGAGATTGGATCCAACACAAACAGAGGCAACCCTACTCCTCGTACAGGCCTTACCACCAGTTTGAACGGAGGCAACAACGCTTCTCATTCGCAGACGACTCGCGGCACACGGCGGCTCTCGAACGAAGACTGGGCAGAGAGGCAGAGGAAAGGGTTGTGCTTTAGATGTGGAGAGAAGTGGGGACCTGATCATAGGTGCTCCATGAAGCACTATCAAATCATACTTCTAGGAGAAGATGCAGAAGGGGAGGCAGAAGGAGACGTAGGGATGAACCAAGAG
>NC_029777.3:39684204-39698320 GCF_000817695.3 Arachis duranensis | reverse complement strand
TGTTACATACCTTGGAGAGAGAGAGAATGCTGACTCAGCAGCAAAGGGAAGAAAATAATCCCTTTACTACCTTATCATTATTCTAGAAGAAGCAATAAAGAAAAGGGAGGAATAATAGGCAGGAGAAATGTGTAATCATAAGTGACAATAATTGATGATTGGATTAGTCAGATGAGAGAATCAAGGAGGCGTAATCATTGGAGTTGAATGCTAATTGATGATTGGATTAGTCAGATGAGAGAATCAAGGAGGCGTAATCGTTGGAGTTGAATGCTAATTATGATAATTAATTTGAGGAAAGGCAATAAAAGGAGGAGCTGATTAGGTGAGAGGTAGGAAAAGATTTGGAAAGACCTAGGCTAGGAGAGAAGAGGACTCTTGAAATTCCTCTATTATCTTTTACTGTTATATTGTATTTCTGAATTCCCATTAAAATAAATACCAGTGTAACAGACTAACTTCTTAGTTATTTTCCATTGGCTCTTATTTTGTGGGGATAAACACTTAGCATTTGAAGTAACTTCCAGAATCTCCGAGTTTCCTGACAGCTTCCTAGTAATAATATAAATTCGTTAGAATAAAGTGGAAATGATTTGGTTCTGAAAAATGCAGCTCCAAACATATTATCTTAGAAACTTTAAAAATGTCAATAACAATAAATAAATAATGGCGAACACTCACTTCTTTCTCATCTTCCATGAAGTCGTCGTCTTTGGTAGAATAGGAATAGAAGCACTCTTGGAAGACTTTGACTTGTTAGCCCATTTTGATGACCTTAATAACACAGTTGAAAGCATGAATTAAAAAATTTTAATAAAATAAATAATCTGGAAAGAAAGCAGAATATGTGATGATTATTTTGGAAAAAATAGCAGTTCATTATATGCATTAAGTTTGGAACCACAACCACAGAACATTGGTTAATGCAAAATCGAAAAAAACCAAAAATTTACAATAAATAGGACAGAAAATAGATAAAAGTACCAACTTTGTTCTTTTTTTCCTTTTTCTTTTATTTTCTGAAGCAATAGACAGCTCAGGAGCATTGGATGGATTGGAGACAGACATTGGTCTGGGGGACCTGAAATATTATACCATGATAAAAGAAAACCAAAATTAAAGAGGACGGAAATGAGGTTTCAAAACAAAGTCACTCAGTTTCCATAAGCTTATGAGCTTACATTTTGAACTAAACTTTGACTTACATTTTCAACAGTGACAATATGTCACTTAATATGAATATATTACCAGCCCTAGCTTTCAGAAAATAAATGGCAAAAATTAAGTTATTACAGTTGTCTACAAATTTCCATTTGGACAGTCCTCTCACACAAAAGTAATTAATGGAGGCTCACAAATTGCAACTATTATTTGCAACTGGCAGACAACAGCATGATAAAATTTATGGCAATTTTACACTCATTTTCTCCAAGATTTGGTAAACTTCAACCTGATTCCCTTCTATTTGCAAAAACATACATAAACGGCTGCACCTGATTACTACATTCACTATCATGTATCTGGTAAAATGTAAGACTATACATACAGCAATAACATCTGATAAAGGGAGGTTTTGGGAAGATCAGCATAATCCAGACACATTGTAACCTTGGGGGAAGTTATTATAATATATCCTAAAATTTAAATACTAGGTTCCCGGGAACATATATGGACTAACTGCTGGCTAGAATGATTTAAAACCAACAGAGCTGAATGGCAGCAGACAAAAGGCCGTCAAATAGAATTCCCAACAACAAACCAATTTAACCCCCTCCCAAACCCCCCAAAACAAAATGTTTCACTTTTCTGTATTAGCCTGCTGAAATTAGGCCAACTGAGAAATTAGATTCAAAAGTCAGTTTTTATCCTTAAGTTCAAAAAGACGCAGGCCGTCAAACATGACCATAACCAATAAGTTATGTGGAATGAATGAATACCTGACTCTCTTGCTAACTGCCTTATCAGAACTGTCTTCGGATTTCCTCGATTCAACACAATAACAGCATATGGGCCCCACTCTTGCCGCACATGAGAAAGGGAAACACCCTATGGACAGATCATAACGCTAATGCTAAAGTTACAAGGCAATAAAAAAGGTGAAATACTAAAAGTAAAGAAAAACTCCATACTTAATTTCCTATTTTTCTAAACCCACAGATACCAAAATAGAACGAATCTGAGTAGCAGAAGCAAAGCTCACCTTTGCATCTTTTACAAGTAAAATGTTTTTCTTCATGCGGAGAACGAAGAAAGTTTTGAACTGTCGCCTCCAAATCATACAGAGGAACTCCCCTGCACGTTCTCGATAGATCAAGCAAGCTCTTCCCATTTTCAAGGCAGATATACTCTGCTGCTCTCCTGTATTGTCCACAAGCATGGACCTCGAATTTGGAAGGCGGAATAATCTACATAGGCAGAAGAAAGTAACAAGGAAAAAATAAATGACGGCACAGTATCAGAACAACGGAACAATTATTTACGCGCAGACAGAATAACGACTCACCCTGCGTTCATTGCACAGAGAGCATGAGCACAATATTCCCAGATCTCTTATAACACCCCGTAATCCTGAAGCCTGTAATAAGAACGTACCAGTACTAAAAATGCGTGGCCACTACCACTAGACCACTACATACATTAGGGAGAGAATAATATTACTCCAAAATTGATAATATCATTTTAATCTGATGAAATTTTATTATAAATGTTATTTGTATTAAGAGTCACATTATCAATTTGAGAGTGAAATCCATGTACTAAAATAAACTATCGTTTTGGATGTGAAAAGGCATAAATTAACCGCCAAGAACTAGCTATATGGGATAATTAAGAAGAGAAATGAGAAATCTTTGTTTTATCTGTTATACATGAGGTCAATGGATCTTATATCTAACGGTTAATGAGAAAAATGAATGAATATAATAACACCTAATATAACTATGAATAATCTTAAAGGGACAAAAAATTAGGTTTGCCAGGTAGTATTGAATCTAATAACCTTGGTTATATTAGTCGTTATTATCTCCTTTTTTCTCTTATTTATGCTAACAACTCAAATGTTATTCCGTATTAGACAAGAGCACAATCTAATAGTGGCCCATACCGCTTCTGCTATTGCCTAGTAGCTAAATCAATCGCTAAAATTTGACTAGCAGTAAACTAGAAGTCTATAAGGAACGAAGTACAATTCAATTCAATTCTTATTTTAATTTTATTCATTCATTAAAAATAAGATGTGGCGTGGCCACTTATATGCTGCACAATCTACTATTGGCTATGGCATAAAGCTAATTTGGATATTATTACCACTTACAACTATATTTAACATTTGAAAGGTTAAAACATGTATTTATCAACTTAAAAATGAATTTAATTTCCTACTGTTAAAATGTTTTACATAAAAATTCAATAGTATATTGAAATATTATTTAAAACTAACTAAATTAAAATTCTAAACAGATAAATTTAATTAAAAGATTATATAAAAAACTCGTGAAAAATAATCGAAAACATCTATATTTTTTATTTCTCATAGAGTCCTCTAATATAATAAGATCAATCACTAATTTATC
Organism: Arachis duranensis; assembly: GCF_000817695.3. Lineage (NCBI taxonomy): Eukaryota > Viridiplantae > Streptophyta > Magnoliopsida > Fabales > Fabaceae > Arachis > Arachis duranensis. The sequence continues at coordinate 39,694,748 of NC_029777.3, read as the reverse complement.
GTGCACCTGAACTCTGTTTAAAATTTGTTGTTGGCCACAAACTACACAAAGTAAAATTTGAAATCCATTATTACCTAAAAGGACAAGTAAACTATCGACTATATTATATTTGTACCTAAATATGAAAACGCTTTTTTTAGTCCTTCTTCTCATAAAATCTTCTTAAGTAAAGTTTCTAACTAGATAGTCCAAAAAAGGAATAGAAGAAAAACCTGAGTCATATTTCACAAAATCACAAACATAACGAACCTTCTTAATACCGCCCATGTAAACCACCGAGACCCCATCAAGAAGACCAGTGTGGAAGAGCTCCTTCACCGTCATGGGCGTCTTGTTGACCACAATCTTCTTCGACATCTTCATTTCCAACTTGTTCCTCGATATCCCGCTCACCTCTCCACCAACATCATTCGAAACGACTTTCCCTTCCAGTGCCGCCGACCGTCGTGTAAACCGCTTAAATGGCCTAACCATCGAAACGCTGAGCTCGCATTTCGGTTCGGAACACTTGTTCTTCTTTCCCGCCAAAATTTTTGTTCCGTTATTTTCTTTCATTGGAAGCTTGGCATTCGGTTCTACGTCTTCGCGAATCCTGAATTTCTTAGATTCATTGGTATTGGAAATTTCGTTACATAAATTCCGGTGTCCCATATTAGCTCTGGTATAAACAATGTAACCGTTCACCATGGAAACGTTCCTCGTGTTGCTGCTGCCGCCGCCACCGCCGCCAATGAAATCCGGCACCTCAGCTGGAACGAGCGGAGACTGATCCATCGGTTAGTTCAGTAACTGCAATGAAAACAAAATTGAAAGGCAAAACAAGAAATATCAAAAAGAATTGTGAAGTTGTAGGCGGAGAAAGGGAAATGAATGAGAAAGGAGAGTGAAATATACGAATAGCAGACACAGCGCATTGGAAGTGACGGAAAATTGAGGATAATTGAGAGTGAGAATCAGTGTAGGGTTTTTGGAGCAGAGTTCTGTCTCTGTTCAGTTTCCAACACTCCAAGTCAATAGCTAAGTCGGCAACTCTGAGGAATAAGAACGGTTATCACTGGTACATGGGACACCCTGGTACACATCGAACAGAAGATGATTGAGAATTGGGGGAAAGGGGGGGTTTTAACATCGGAAATTTATCTTATTTCACACCACTTTAATTTTGTGGGGACAAGACAAGACCATCTTTGTCTCTTTGGTATCTCTATCTAGACTATTTTTTCTCTTAACTTTAGTAAATATTCAATTAGCAGACAAATCGTATGATTAATTTACTTCTTGTTGTGATAAACACAATAGATATAGATGCCCATTAATATCATGGTTGGGTGACTCACTTTTTATATTACCAAAAAAGAACTTACATTAATGAAGGTTGAAAATTTTTTTTCATTATGCTTATAAAAAGAGGTTAAGCATCCGTCAATATTACACACAACAACTAAATAGTATTCTCTCTCTCTCTTTCATATTATTAATCTTTATTTTCTCTCTTTGTATACCTTACTATAATATTAGTAAATATACTAATCATATCTATTATATTGTGATAATAATTGTGATGAATATTACTATTAGAGATATAATTATATTTTATATTTATTACATCTTCTTTATTTATTTATTTATTTCACAACACGTTATCAGCACGAGACTCTGATCAAATTTTTTGAAAGACTCAGGTAACAAATTTTCATTATGTCGAAGCTCTCTTGAATTCAATGCTCTTGATATATCTGAAAACAATTATTTATCATAGATATTAAATGCTGAAATCCATCTTGATTCAATAGATCTTGGAGATACCATTAAGGCTGAAAATAATGCATCCCAGAAGGATAAAGCCAAAGCCATGATTTTTCTTCGTCGTCATCTTGACGAGGGATTGAAAAATGAATATCTGACATTAAAAGATCCTGCAGATCTTTGGAAAGACCTTGAAAAAAGGTACAATCATCAAAAAATGGTGATACTTCCTCAAGCTCGATATGAATGGACGCACTTGCATCTACAAGATTTTAAATCTATAAATGAATATAATTCTGCAATGTTTCGAATCACCTCACGAATAAAATTATGTGGGAAAAAGATAACTGATCATGATATGTTAGAGAAAACTTTCTCAACTTTCCATGCCTCGAATGTGCTCCTGCAGCAGCAGTATTGAGAAAAAGGGTTTAAAAAATATTCTGAGTTAATTTCTTGCCTTCTTGTTGCTGAACGCAACAATGAGTTGCTATTGAAAAATCATGAAGCGCGCCCAGCTGGCGCCGCCCCATTTCCTGAAGTAAATGCGGCAAATTACCCCAGAATATGTAAATGACAAGCTTTTAATAATAAGAAAAATTATGGAAGGAAAAGGAATTATATTCAAAAGTGAGGATCTCACCAGAAGTGGGATAAAGAAAGAAATATGGGCAGAATAAATCAACAGAGGATAAGTGTTTCCGTTGTGGTGGAAAGGGTCATTGGTCACGTACCTATCGTACCCCAAGGCACCTAATCGATCTTTACCAGGCATCTTTGAAAAAGGACGACAAGGAAAAAGAGTCAAATTTTGTTTCAAATGATGCTGAAAATTTCACCACTCATTATGATGTATCTGATTTCTTTGAGGATCCTGAAGGGAATATTGGTCATTTGATCAATGATGGAATAGTTTAATATGTGAGATTGTTAAGTATCCATGAAAATAAATAATGTAAAGAACTTATTGTTAAGTTTTATCTTCTATGTATTTGAGTTTCAAATATGATGTATATAAATAATGAAATGTCAATGTTTATGAATTTTGAAATCATTAAATGTATCATGCTTCAAAAATAAAATTTTAGCATATGACATTATTTTTATGTACAATGTTTCTTAGAAAAATAATTCTGATCAAGTATTCAATTTAGCTGTGCATACTACTCATTTTATTATTATTTGTCTTTGAAGAGAATGGTAAGGATATGTAATGAAGATGTATGCCTTGCGAATAGTGCAAGTTCGCACACTATTCTCAAAAGTGATATATATTTTACCCATCTTGTGCCAAAAGAAGAATATGTTAATACTATTATTGGCTCAGGCAATGTGATTGAAGGCTCTGGAAGAGCTATAATTTTGTTTCCTGGAGGAACAAAATTTATAATAAATAATGCACTATTATCTACCAAGTCCTTGAGGAACTTGTTGAGTTTCAAAGATATTCGCCGAAATGGATATCATGTTGAGACAATGAATGAGGAAAATCATGAGTATTTATGTATCACAACTCATGATTAAAATAAGAAAGTTATATTAGAAAAATTACCCTCACTTTCATCTGGGTTATATTACACCAAGATTAGTGCAATTGAATCGCACACCATTGTAAACCAGAAGTTTACTAGCCCAAATGAATTCATAACTTGGCATGATAGATTGGGTCACCCGGGAACAACCATGATGAGAAGAATTATTGAAAACTCTCATGGACATTCACTAAAGAACCAGAAGATTCTTAAATCTAGTGAATTTTGTTATGCTGCATGTTCTCAAGGAAAGTTAATTTTAAGGCCATCACCAATAAAGATTGGGTTTGAGTCCCCTGAATTCTTAGAAAGGATTCAAGGTGATATATGTGGACCCATTCATCCACCATGTGGATCCTTTAGATATTTTATGGTCCTAATAGACGCATCTTCGAGATGGTCACATGTGTGCTTATTATCTTCTCGCAACCTGGCGTTTGCGAGATTACTGACTCAAATTATTCGATTAAAAGCACAATTTCCAAAAAATCCAATCAAAGCAATTCGTCTTGATAATGCTGGTGAATTTACTTTCCCAAGCTTTTGATGCTTATTGTATGGCTAATGGAATAAGTGTTGAACATCCAGTAGCTTATGTTCACACACAAAATGGGTTAGCAGAATCGCTTATTAAACGCCTCCAACTAATTGCTAGACCCTTACTTATAAGAACAAATCTCCCAACCTCGGTTTGGGGGCATGCTATTTTACATGCCGCAGCACTTATTCGTTTGAGGCCAACGAGTTACCATTAGTTCTCTCCTATACAACTAGTTTTTGGCCAGCAGCCAAATGTTTCCCATTTAAGAATATTTGGGTGTGCGATATATGTTCCCATTGCCCCACCTAATCGCACCAAAATGGGACCCCAAAGAAAATTGGGGATATATGTTGGATATGATTCTCCCTCTATAGTGAGGTATCTTGAGATACAAACTGGAGATGTATTTGAAGCCCAGTTTGCAGATTGTCATTTTGATGAATCAAAATTTTCAACATTAGGGGGAGAGAATAAGCTTCCTGAAAAGAAACTTAATTGGAATGCATCATCGTTGATGCATTTAGATCCTCGATCAGGGCAATGTGAACTAGAAGTTCAAAAGATTATACATTTGTAAAGAATAGCAAATGAATTGCCTGATGCATTTTTTGATACAAAGAGGATAACCAAATCTTATATACCAACAGAAAATGCCCCAATTCGAATTGACGTCCCAGTTGGACAAATTACCACTGAAGCAAATACACGTCGGAAGCGTGGCAGACCTGTCGGTTCCAAAGACAAAAATCCTCGAAAGAGAAAAGAGGTAAATAATATTCCTGTTGAAAAAGACATAGTAGAGACACATGCAGTTGTCCAAAATTCTGATATAACGCCAGAAGACGTTCAAAGTACCTGAAAATTATGAAAATGACGAGATCTCGATAAATTATGTCTTTACAGGAGAGAAATGAGACCGAAATAAGACCATTGTCAATGAAATATTTGCATATAATGTGGCATAAATATCATGCATGAAAGTAAGGATCTTGAGCCAAGATCAGTCGAAGAATGTCGACAAAGGAATTATTGGCCAAAATGGAAAGAAGCCATGAAGGCTGAGTTAGACTCACTTGCAAAACGTGAAGTCTTTGGACCTGTAGTCCGTACACCAGAAGATGTAAAACCTGTTGGATACCGATGGGTATTTGTGAGAAAACAAAATGAGAAAAATGAAGTTGTGCGCTACAAAGCCCGACTTGTGGCACAAGATTTTTCACAAAGGCCTGGTATAGATTATGAAGAAACGTATTCCCCTGTAGTGGATGCGATAACATTCCGTTATTTGGTCAGTTTATCTGCATATCATAAACTACATATGCATTTAATGGATGTGGTAACAGCCTATTTATACGGCTCATTAGATCGGAATATCTATATAAAAGTCCCTGAAAGACTAAAGATATCTAAACCATTCAATGAATATTCACAAGGGTTATACTCAGTCAAATTACAAAGATCTTTATATGGTCTAAAGCAATCTGGACGAATGTGGTATAATCGTCTTACTGAGTATTTGGCCAAAAACGGATTCAAGAATGATGATATATGCCCATGTGTTTTCATAAAGAAATATGCATATGGGTTCATTATAATTGTTGTGTACGTTGATAATTTAAATATCATTGGGACTCCTGAAGAGATTCCAACAATTATAAAAACTCTGAAAGAAGAGTTTGAGATGAAAGATCTTGGAAAGACTAAATTTTTTCTCGGCCTGCAGATCGAGCATACAAAAAATGGAATCTTTATTCATCAAACAACATACACAGAAAAGATCTTGAAAAGATTTTATATGGATATGTCACATCCATTAAGTACCTCAATGATCGTAAGATCTTTTGGATGTGAAAAAGGATCAATTCCGTCCTAAAGAAGAAAATGAAGATATTCTTGGTCCTGAAGTACCATATCTTAGTGCCATTGGAGCACTAATGTATCTTGCTAATAACAAGTGACCTGACATATCATTCGCAGTGAATTTACTAGCAAGGTATAGTTCCTCTCCAACCAGAAGACATTAGAGTGGAATCAAGCAAATCTTTCGATATCTTCATGGAACGGTTGATATAGGATTATTTTATCCCTACAGATCCAAGTCACAACTAGTTGGCTATACAGATGCTGGATACTTGTCTGATCCACATAAAAGGAGATCTCAAATAGGATACCTATTTACATATGGTGGTACAGCTATATCATGGAGATACACGAAACAGACGATAGCAGCAACCTCCTCTAATCATGTTGAAATACTGGTGATTCATGAAGCTAGTCGCGAGTGTTTTTGGCTGAGGAGTCTGATTCAATATATTCTGTCATCATGTGGACTGATTGATCATAAGATAGCTCCAACTGTCCTGTTTGAAGATAATACAGCATGCATTGCTCAACTTAAAGGTGGATACATTAAAGGTGATAGAACAAAGAATATTTCTCCCAAATTCTTCTTCACTCATGACCTTCAAAATCAAGGGACAATTGATGTCCAACAGATCCGCTTAAGTGACAATCTGGCAGATTTATTTACAAAGTCACTCCCAAAATCCTTTTTTGAAAGATTGGTACATGAGATTGGGATGCACCGATTTCGAGACATTAAATGATGTCAACAAGAGGGGGAGACTGTACTCTTTTTTCCTTGGTAAGGTTTTTTTTTCATTGGATTTTTCCTTGACAAGGTTTTTAATGAGACAGTCCCCATCACTAAAGGATATTGTACTCTTTTTCCTTCACTAAAGTTTTTTCCCACTGGGTTTTTCTTTATTAAGGTTTAAACGAGGCAATAATCCTAAATGGTCATCTAAAGGGGAGTATTGTGATAAGCACAATAGATATGGATGCCCATTAATATCATGGCTGTGTGACTCAGTTTTCATATTACCAAGAAAGAACTTACATTAATGAAGGTTGAAAATTTTCCTTTATTATGCCTATAAAAGGAGGCTAAGCCTCCGTCAATATTACACACAACAACAACAACTAAATACTATTCTCTCTCTCTTTCATATTATTAATCTTTATTCTCTCTCTTTATATACCTTACTATAATATTAGTAAATATACTAATCATGTCTATTATATTGTGATAATAATTGTGGTGAATATTACTATTAGAGATATAATTATATTTTATATTTATTACCTCTTCTTTATTTATTTATTTATTTATTTCACAACACTTCTTATACTTATTGCAAATAATAATAATAACAAATATAAAATTATTTAAAATAGTAACTATTTATATAATGTGAAAAAATAAAGAACAAATAGAAATCAATGAAAACAAGTAAGGTGAGAAGATGAGCAGGGAGAGTTGATGAGAAAGATAAAGTAGATCACATGTACAATTAAGAAAAAAACCTGAAATTTAAGAAGAAGAGAGAGAAGCAGCCGAGACTTGGAGCTAGTGGCGGTATCTATTGCCTCACAAGAAATTGTACCCGGGTTCAAGTCTTATGAGAGAAAAAATGAATCCTTAAATGAACTCATGTAGTGTGTGTGAGTGTGTTGTGTAGGTATGTATTACATGAGTAATGCTTGGGATTAGGGGCTTTCTAATCCATCTGACCAAAAAAAGAAGAAGAAGAAGAGAGAAGAATAGAGAGAATAAACAAAAAGAGAATGTTTAAGAAAAAGGTAGACTCACATTTTATAGTTCTCAAATAGTTTTATTCTTTTGGTGAATTATATGATAAAAATATAAGTTTATATATTTTCCTTTTATGGGATGTGTTCTTGTGTGAACAACCTGGACGTAACCTCGGCTGCAGGAGTTGACACCGAGCTTTAGCCTTAAATGCCGAGCTTTGGCCTTCAGCGTTGAGCTATAAGCTGGAATGGTCTGAACTTCTCATCCAGAGGGATGTTACGTCACGGAGAGTATAAGCAAAGTAGGAGTGTACCTGCAAAAGGCACTCTGATGCTTAAGTTAGTACTAAGAATTCAGTGTGTCCATTGAAGATAAAACATCATACGTTTATAGGTGAAGTAAGATAAGTCAGTTATGTTCTTGCTGATTATCTGAATTGATGAGTAATTATTAAGTTTAATAAGTAATAAATACCTGGTCAGACAATTTTATTTCAAAATGTAGTCTGTTGAGTCTGATTATAACATGTAACTGCCGAGTTATGATGCAAATTGCTGAGTTATGGTATATAATGCAGAGTTAAGGCATTGAATTTGTAACGGCCGTATCATAGCCCCCAAGCTTAGCCTGGGAATATGTTTAATGAAGCAGGTTGAGCTTGTAATGAATCAAAAGTCGGCCTCTGAGCGAGTTCATAACTCGGTGACTAATATGGCCTTGAAGTCGCTAGTTCAACTTGCTTTATTAAACGGTTATTTATGCTAAAGAGTGGTATGATTAGGAGAGAGAAATAATTAAGTGCACATTAAAGAACGTGCGTGTTCCCAATGTCCCCCCACTTGCTTTGATGTAACTGATGGGATTGATGGCAGTGGAATTGAAAATATGGTTTAAGTGTCTTAATTGAAACACTTTGGAATCCTGAAGGTTTTCATTTTGGCTGCATCACTCTTTATCAGAAGCATTTTGAGCAAAATGCTTCTGATAAAGAGTGATGCAGCCAAAATGAAAACCTAAAAGAGGTATGCTCTGGTGTTTTGTTTCAATTTCTTTGGTCTCTCTTTATAATTTTCTACTTTATGTTCTTCTGCTTCTTCATCTGTTATTTGCTAATGGGGTTTGAGAAAGAGACGAAGGAGAAGATTGATTGGTATTATGATTGGGTGAACGATGATGTGAGGAATCGTGCATCTCTGTTTCTGGATGAAGATGCCGTAAAGGAAATAGACAGGAGTAGGATTGTGAGGGTTGGTTTTGAGGTTCGGTTGGAGCTGCTTCCCTGTTCTTCCAATGACAGGGTGTTTCACAGGGGGAGGACTTTGAGTATTTTTATATGTATAGTAGTGTGTTGGAAGAGTTGAGGGTAAAGCTTCCATTTACTGACTTTCAGTGTAAGGTGTTAAAGCAACTAAATTGTGGACCATCCTAGCTCCATCCCAATGGCTGGACATTTCTTCACAGTTTTGAAATTCTGATGAATTTTTTGGAGGAGAGACCTACAGTGGAATTGTTCTTCTCACTGTTTCAAGCCAAAAGTGTTTGGAAAGGGAGTTGGGTGAACATGAATAGCTCACCAAGGTTTGCTGTTTTCAAACTGTACAAATCGACCTTTAAGAACTTTAAGGAGATGTATGTAAAGGTTAGGAACTTTGAGGGGGATTACCCATTTTATATAGACGAGCACTTAGGGGGAAAAATTCCGCTTTGGTGGTGTTTAGAGCCTCAGAGTATTCTGGGACCAGAAACCATTAATGCAAAGAATGAGTGCATCATTGAGTATTTAGTTGAAGCTGTTGATCGGAAAGAATTAATTTCGGTGTTTGACTTGCTCTAGTGGGAGGATAATAGGTAGGCTGTTATAGAATATCTAGGTGAGGATTTGGAGTATTGAGATAATTGTGTTTCGACTAACATTTCAACTGACTTGTTTTTGTTTTATTTTTTTGAAGGAGGAAAGTATCCTGGGGTGTCAGCTGCTACTCTTAGAGCTCGGGTAAAAAGTAAGAATTTGGACAAGGAGGGGTCTTCCTCAAAAGCAGAGAAGATTGTTGGTGTTGGAGGTGGACCATCCGAAGCCGAGAAGGAGAAAGGTGATTATAAAAAAGAGAAAACAAGATCTGGTTGATTTGTTGGAGGGATCCGAGGATGTTAGAGATGAGGTACCAATGGAAGAAATTCAGGGTTTTTTCAAAACCAAAAGAAATTGCATGACATTGTCGATCATAGTGATGGCTCATCACTATGGTGGAAGAATTTTTCGTACATGATTGTTGCTGACGAGGTTCGTCAAACATCGGCGGATGTGTCCTTAGCGGACTAGGTTGGTGACGTCGCCATTGATCAGAATATACAGGTATCGTATTCTATTGTTCATTTTGATTTGCATACTGAGATGTGTATAAATATATTTCTTATGGTATTTTTGTGGGTTTTTAAAGTGATTGGTCTTCGATTGGCGAGCTTGGGACATAGCCAAGAGAAGAAACATCGGGGAATTGCCGAGGTAAAGCAAGATCTGAAATTGAAAGAGGAATTGGATTAAAAAATGTAAGGGTAGCCAAATTAGAGACTAAGTTATCAGAAGTTGAGAAGAAATTGAAGGGGATGAAGAAAAATTATGCGAAAGAATTCGAACATCTGAAGAAAAAAGAAGCCGACTGATAGCGCGAAATTGTGATCAATACTTTTCACAACACAAATAATCCCCGGTGATAAATCCAAAAACTTGGTGTTCAATACCATGGCATAAACACAACTTCGCACAACTAACCAGCAAGTGTACTGGGTCGTCCAAGTAATAAACCTTACGCGAGTAAGGGTCGATCCCACAGAGATTGTTGGTATGAAGCAAGCTATGGTCACCTTGTAAATCTTAGTCAGGCAGACTCAAATGGATATGAATGATGATATACGAATAAAACATAAAGATAAAGATAGAGATACTTATGTAATTCATTGGTAGGAATTTCAGATAAGCGTATGAAGATGCTTGTCCCTTCCGTCTCTCTGCTTTCCTACTGTCTTCATCCAATCCTTCCTACTCCTTTCCATGGCAAGCTTAAGCAAGGGTTTCACCGTTGTCAGTGGCTACCTCCCATCCTCTCAGTGGAAATGTTCAACGCACCCTGTC
>NC_029777.3:39662120-39683884 GCF_000817695.3 Arachis duranensis | reverse complement strand
AAGATGATCAAAGGATCTAAAATAATCCAAAGATTGAAAATACAATAGTAAAAGGTCCTATATATAGAGAACTAGTAGCCTAGGGTGTACAGAGATTGAGTAAATGACATAAAAATCCACTTCTGGGCCCTCTTGGTGTGTGCTTGGGCTGAGCATTGAAGCATTTTCGTGTAGAGACTCTTCTTGGGGTTAAACGCCAGCTTTAGTGCCAGTTTGGGCGTTTAACTCCCATTTTGGTGCCAGTTCCGGCGTTTAACGCTGGGAATTCTGAGGGTGACTTTGAACGCCGGTTTGGGCCATCAAATCTTGGGCAAAGTATGGACTATCATATATTGCTGGAAAGCCCAGGATGTCTACTTTCCAACGCCGTTGAGAGCGCACCAATTGGGCTTCTGTAGCTCCAGAAAATCTACTTCGAGTGCAGGGAGGTCAGAATCCAACAGCATCTGCAGTCCTTTTTAGTCTCTGAATCAGATTTTTGCTCAGGTCCCTCAATTTCAGCCAGAAAATACCTGAAATCACAGAAAAACACAAAAACTCATAGTAAAGTCCAGAAAAGTGAATTTTAACTAAAAACTAATAAAAATATACTAAAAACTAACTAGATCATACTAAAAACAATGCCAAAAAGCGTATAAATTATCCGCTCATCACCGACCTTTCCATCATGAGTGCTCAAGTAATTGAGGTTACAACAAAGCTGAAAGAGAAGGAGAAACAAAATGAAGCAGAGATCCTGGATTCGTTTGTGGAAGGGTTTGAGCGAGCTTCTCAGCAAGCCAAGTTTTTTGCTCTTAAGGCTGATTTTTCTCAGATGGATCCAGGGAAGATCATCCAAGATGGAGCTATGGTGGAGGATGATGGTGATGCTGAAGAAGAAGATGAAAATGTTGTGTAGATTTTTAGTTATCTGGTAGAACTTGTACATTTGTTTTGAACTCTTTTACTTTGTTCACTCGACAGATTCTTAGCCCTTGTTGTGGCTATTTGAAACTTGTTATTTTTTGTATCTAAACACAATGTGATGGTTTAGATGCAATATTTAAAAATGTGTTTACCATCTATTTGTTTGATTGAGGCTTTTGCATTAGGTGTCTGATGGTAGTATGTTTGACTGTATGTCTGGTATGACCATAGTCATTAGGTGTCTAATATGTATATCTAATAAAGATATAATTGAAGAGATAGGAATATCTGATAAAGTTCAATGATTTGTTATATGGTCAGTGCAGACATATTTAATTGATAGATCATAATTTGTTATTTAATCGGTGAAGACCGATTTGATTGATAGATAGGTAATTTGTTAGTTGATCGGTGAAGACCGATTTGATTGATAGATTGGTAATTTGTTATCCAGTTTTTTTTATTCTGGATAAAGATCGGCAATCGATTTATCCGATTTGTATGGTTATAGATCAGCTATTTGTTTATCCAGTTTATTTGATTCTGGATAAAGATCAGCAATTGGTTTATCTAATTTGTTTGGTTATAGATCGGCTATCTGTTTATCCAGTTTGTTTGATTCTGGATAAAGATCGGCAATTCAAAATTTGATCGGTGAAGTCTAGTGAGCTCGACTCTAAATAAAGGTCAGCAAAATGATATCTGATGGCGAGAATTCTTGTATAGTTTGGAATCAACAATCAATTCGTTGGTAGCATAGTCCAAACCAACAATGAACTCTCATAATCAAATGTTAAATTCAAAGGATATCACAATTCAAAGCAAATATAAACCGAGAGTATTTAGACTCTCGGGTCGTCTTCCCTAGGAGTTTCAATGAAATGTACATTTATTGGCTATGAGAGAGCATGGGGAATTGGAAAAGCAAGAGAGCAAGAAATGTAAATGGTAATGAAGCCAATCATTCTAAACTTCAACGGAAAAAGTGAGATGCCAAAACTGTTCAAAAGCAAAAAGCTACAAGTCTCGCTCATCTAATTAGAATTAATATTCATTGATATTTTGAAATTTATAGTATATTCTCTTCTTTTTATCCTAATTGATTTTCAGTTGCTTGGGGACAAGCAACAATTTAAGTTTGGTGTTGTGATGAGCGGATAATTTATACGCTTTTTGGCATTGTTTTTAGGTAGTTTTTAATAGGTTCAAGCTACTTTTAGGGATGTTTTCATTAGTTTTTATGCTAAATTCACATTTCTGGACTTTACTATGAGTTTGTGTATTTTTCTGTGATTTTAGGTATTTTCTAGCTGAAATTGAGGGACCTGAGCAAAACTCTGATCGGAGGCTGACAAAGGACTGCTGATGCTATTGGAATCTAACCTCCCTGCACTCGAAATGAATTTTCTGGAGCTATAGAACTCCAAATGGCGCGCTCTTAATGGCGTTGGAAAGTAGACATCCATAGCTTTCCAGCAATATATAATAGTCCATACTTTATTCGTGATTAGACGACATAAACTGGCGCTCAACGCCAGTTCCATGTTGCTGTCTGGAGTCAAACGCCAGAAACACGTCACAAACCAAAGTTGAACGCCCAAAACACGTTACAACTTGGCATTCAACTCCAAAAGAAGCCTCAGCTCGTGGATAGATCAAGCTCATCCCAAACATACACCAAGTGGGTCCTAGAAGTGGATTTATACATCAATTACTTATTCTGTAAACCCTAGTAGCTAGTCTAGTATAAATAGGGTAGTTTACTATTGTATTAAAGAATCTTGGGACGTTTAGTTCTCAGATCATGGGGGCTGGCCATTCGGCCATGCCAGGACCTTTCACTTATGTATTTTCAATGGTGGAGTTTCTACACACCATAGATTAAGGGTGTGGAGCTCTGCTGTACCTCAAGTTTCAATGCAATTACTATTATTTTCTATCCAAATCGATTTATTCCTGTTCTAAGATATTCGTTGCACTTCAGCTTGATGAATGTGATGATCCATGACACTCATCATCATTCTCACCTATGAACGCACGTGATTGAGAACCACTTCCGTTCTACCTTAGACCGGGCGCATATCTCTTGGATTCCTTAATCAGAATCTTCGTGGTATAAGATAGAATTGATGGAGGCATTCATGGGAATCCGGAAAGTCTAACATTGTCTGTGGTATTCTACAGCTTGCCATGGAAAGGAGTAAGAAGGATTGGATGAATGTAATAAGAAAGTAGAGATTTGGAAGGAACACAGCATCTCCATGCACCTATCTGAAATTCCCACCATTGGATTACATGAGTAACTTTATCTTTATTTCCTGTTTATTTTATTTATCTTTTGAATATCTAATCCAATCATATTTGAATCAGCCTGACTGAGATCTACAAGATGACCATAGATTGCTTCATACCAACAATCTCTGTGGGATCGACCCTTACTCACGTAAGGTATTACTTGGATGACCCAGTGCACTTGCTGGTTAGTTGTGCAGAGTTGTGACAAAGTGTGATTCACGTTTGAGAGCACCAAGCCTTTGGAGCCATTGTTGATGATCACAATTTCGTGTACCAGCAAGTAAAAGCAATGAAAATGGAATTTAAATACTAAAAGGAGCCCTTGGTGAGAATTGGGGAATTTAGGATTCCTATCCTAGTTATGGACCACAAACATGGCAATTGTGTGGAATTAATCCCAATTAGTCAATCCTACTTGAGAATTAGTCAAAAGGGCATAATTGATTCCAATCCCTAAGTCCTAAATCAACACTAGTGGGTCACTTAGAGTCAAGGGAAACCAAACCAATTAACAATCCTCACACAATGCGGAATGGACATCCATAACTCAATTTCACCCAAACACCCAATTTCTCAACCAAGAGTGTGAAAAACTAAACATGCAAGAAATTAAACATCAAAGCAATAAAAGTCAAAGCAATTAAATGCAAGGAAAGGAAACTTTAAATGCAAGAAATCTCTTGGCAAGTAATTGAGAGCTAATGTTACCTATCCTAGACATTGACCACAAATACATGATGATTATGAAGAGTTAATCCTACTTAGTCAATCTTGCATCGAAGATAAGTCAAATAGGCATAGTTGATTTCAATCCCTAAGTCCTAAGTCAACACTATTGGGTCAGTTAGAGTCAAGGAAAACCAAATCAACTAACTACTCTAATATATCAAACAAGAATGGATATCAATGACTCAAGGGTCACCAAAGTCATCAATTTCAAGCCAAGAGTGAAGAAAAACTAAGTAGAAACTAGGCCAAGTATTTTTTCAAATACTTGGTGTGCATGAAAATAAAATAATATTAAATTACATTAAAAATAGAATCTAACTACCAAAAGCAAGAAAATGACAATAACAATTAAAGAAAACATTAAATGAACATAAAACATAAATTGCATTAATTGAAAATTAAAATAGCAAAGTGTCGTAAACATAAAAGAACAAAAAAAATGAAATAACAAATAAAAGGGAAGAACAAAGATGCAATAACAATAAATGACAAGGAAAAGTAAATGAAGACAAGAATTAAAAGTAGAAATTGCAAGAAATTAAACTAAGAAACCATAATTCTAGAGAGAGGGGGGAGCTTCTCTCTCTAGAAACTAAGAGAAAACATCATAAAATCTAACCCTAATTGCCTCCCCTTCATTCCTCTTCACTTTGGCCACAAATAGCTTCAGAAAATGAGTTGAACTGGATTTTAGAGGCCCAAAATTCGCCCCAGCGATTTGCATTAATGACCTCATGTGCATGCAGTCGTGCGTTTGCACGACCTACAATGCGTACGCACAGCTGCGCAAAATTTCCACTGTGCGTACGCACGACACTTGGTGTGTACGCATCCTTCCACGAAGTCACCGTTGTACGTACACACGCATCACTGTGCGTACGCACCTTCGCAGCAGCTTCCAAACTCCGTTTCCTTCAAGATTTCTCCCCTTTTGGATGCTCTTTCTTCACTTCTTCAACCCAAACTTGCCTTGAAAACCTGAAATCACTTAACAAATATATCAAGGCACCAAATGGGATTAAAGTGAATAAAAATTGACTAAATTAAGCAAAAAAGAGCATGTTTTCACTTTCAAGAACAATTGAGGAAGAAATCTCAAAAGCATGCTATTTAGATGAATAAATGTGGGTTTATATGATGAAATCTACTCAAATCAATCCAAAATATATCGTCAAATATGGATTCATCAATATCTTTAATTCGAAAAGAGATTAAAATGCTCAATGGAAGATATAGTAAAGTAGAAAGTATTAGATTTTAGATGTATGGATGGACCTTTAATTACAAAGGTGCAGGTAGGCAAGCCTCGTTAAAATCTCTCCAAGCAAAACCCTTGTGAGAAAAATCTTGTGAGTAGGAAAAAGAGTACTTGCCTGTCCTTGTGTGAAAAACCTGGACGTAACCTGGGCTACAGGAGTTGACGCCGAGTTTCAGCCTTTAACGCCGAGCTTTGGCCTTCAGCGCCGAGTTATAAGCTGGGATGGTCCGAGCTTCTCGTCCAAAGGGATGTCATCTCACGGAAAGTATGAGCAAAGGGGGAGTGTACCTGCAAAAGGCACTCCGATGCTTAAGTTATTACTGAGAATTCAGTGTATCCATTAAGGATAAAACATCATACCTTTATAGGTGAAGTAAGATAGGTCAGTTATGTTCTTGTTGATTATCTGAATTGATGAGCAGTTATTAGGTTTAATAAGTAATAAATACCTGGTCAGACAGTTTTATTCTAGGATGTAGTCTGTTGAGTCTGATTATAACGTGTAACCGCCGAGTTACGACGCAAATTACCGAGTTATGGTGTATAATGCCGACTTAAGGCATTGGATTTGTAACGGCCAGATCAAGATGAAAGAGAGATTGAGAAAGCTAGGATCCATATTTTGAATAGCAATAAAATAATCAAAAATAACTATAAAAAGAATTTATACTCTCTCTCTATACAACTTTAATATGTATAATAGAGTACCCCTTATTCTTTGTCTCTTTCTCTTTATTCATATTGTGTCTTTACCTCTTCTATTGAAAATGATCTTGTCCTCGAAAAGTCAAAGATTAGGTACTGCACTCTTATCTCCTCGTATGATTTTCTAGCGGCCGTTTTCTTTACTGAGTTTTGCTATTTCACTAACACTTTCTTCTTTTACTTCTCATTGTTCTTAAATACATGGTTCTAAGTATTAGTTCTAGTTGCAGTCTACAACTGTGCTCATCTATCAGCAATGGTGTAGGGATAGTCGGGTTCAGATTACCTGTACAAATTTTTTTAGCAAAAAGACATGAGAAACAAGATGAATCCTAGCTGAGGATAGTAGTTCTACTCTATAACTATAAACAACTCTATCAATTCTGGTAGTGATGGAAAAGGGATGACATATTGATAATGAGGATTATGCTGGTTTAGAATTTTGGACAAAACAATTCTGTTGCAAGTATAGTCCGAACCGGCAATCAATCCTCACATCAAAGTTTAAAATATAGGATTTATCACAATCCAAAACAAATATAAACCGGAAGTTTTAAATCCCGGGTCGTCTTCCCTTGGACTATGCAAATTTGGTGTACACACTCTTGGTTGTGAAATACAGGGGGTTTTAAATCATTGAACAGAAAATTAAAAGAAATAAGGAATAAACGAACTAGTAAAAGATGAAAAAAGAAATTAATGCAATTTAAAGGAAATTAAGATAAAAACTAGTGAAAATGTGATAAATGCATAAAAGAGCCTTGACTTGGGAATGAGAATTAAGGGATCCTATCATCGTCATAACCACAACTATGACAATTATGATGAGTTAATCTCACTTCATCAACCCATAACATCGAGGAGTAAGTTAAGCAAGCATAATTGGCCTTAATCCATAAGTCCTAGCTAACTTACTAATTAACTTAGTAAAAGGCTAGTGTTAATGGAAACAAGAGCGAACTAACAACCCAAGAATTACCACTAAATGTTTGACATTATGACTCTAGTATCCTAGGAACTCATTTTCCAAGCCAAGGTATGAAAATCTACTCAAAATTTTCAAGTGGCTTTTTCACAAACACTTGGTGGGCAAAATAACAAAACATGGCAAATTGCAAAGGAAAATAAAAACTATAACCAAACTATTCACAATATCAACAATAGAAACTCAATCAAGCATATATAAATCATAAAAGACCGAATTCATAAACAAAAGACTCAAGAAATCAAAATTGAGCAAACTAAGAAAATATATGCCGATCCTCGTAGAGCTCTGTAGAATAAACCAAACCAATACGGTGTGGTGAACCGAAACCAGTTCATCTTTTGAAAAAGAAAAAAAAAGAGGTATGGGCATGAAAATAATTTGAATTGAAACCTCGGTTACCTGAGAGCCACTTATTGCCTCCGAGGCCGTACTTTATGAGGAAATCGTTCCAGTTTCTATCAAATGCATCTTTTGTGTACGAGTTCCAAATAACATGGCTCATCTCTTATTCGATTTCGTCGTGTCACTTGTAGCCATTTAATTTGTGTGGGATCTTCTTCATGATGTGCTAGATGCACCACCGGTGAATTGTTGTTGGCATGCATAGCTCAATTGCCCTTCGAATCAATGTGCATTGGTCGGTAAGCATGCCTTTTGGTGCCTTCCCTCCCATGCAACGGAGCCAACAGTCGAATAGTAATCTAAATGATTGGATGTCCTCATTTTTCATCAGCGAGCATCCGAGAAGTGTTGATTGACCGTGGTGATTCACGCCAACAAAAGAACCTAAAACCAGATTGTACCTGCATAAATAGACGAACCCAGACCATAGAGAATTGAAATTTGTACATTCACTGAACATAAAACTATTTTGTGACTGAACGGAATACTTGTTTGTGTTGTAGGTGGTGTCAAATGAAACCACGTCTCTGAAATACTCACATGCGGCCCTGCTTCTTGCGTCGACCCAGAATGCATATTTAATGCAATGATCGCCTTCAAGATTGAGCTCAAAGAAGAAATTTTAGTTCTTCTCTTTCATTCTTAGTAGGTGCTTCCCAAATTCTTTAGCATCGTCTTGTTCAAAAATATCTGTACTTCCCTTATGATGTAATTCCTGACGTCTTTTTCTATAAAACTTAGTTCACGGTGGCTGCCAGCTACTGCCATAAATGATTGGTAAGTTTCGCTTCGTCTGATTCCGGCTTTCTCGTTGGTTTCAATAGTACGACACAAGAACATGCTAAGCTCCCTGTGCTGTTTGAGCATCTCTGCCTGGTCTGGACAGCAAGAATGTGAGCGATTCAGAACAACTCTGGAAATTATCCAAAGACCGACGTCCTTCATTATGTATACTTAAATCCTGGCTGGACAATTTAACCCAGCTGAGGGATTTGTCTTCAGAGTTAGAGATATCTTGAATTTCCACCTCCCTTCTCTGCTGCATACGATTAGTTGATTCTTAATCTTGTCTCGGTCCTGAGTCGTATTCCTTATTTTGGTAGAAAAGCCGACAAGTTTGGAATAATGTTTGTAGAACTTTTCAGCTTCTTCTAGTGTCTTGAAAATCATCCCCACCTTTGGGAAAAATTTTTCATCTACAACACAGTTGGTCTGCATAGTGAACCGAAAATGTCAATAAGGTGAAACAAAATCAAATTTGAATACAAAGACACCTTCGTCCATTGAATTCAGTTCAATTCAATTCAGATTCAAAAACACATATGTCCATCGAATTCAATTCAAATAAGATTAACAATTGCATTCAATTCAATTCAATTCAAAATTGAATAATCCAAACTTCATCAGCATGATTCATTTCAGAACAATAATCCAAATCGTTCCCATTCAACTTATTTGAACTCGAATCATTCATTGTTTTGATTCAGAAGTGAAGATCGAAGAAGGAAACGAAGATGAAGAAGAACGAGGAAGCTTATTATGTTGAAGACAATGCAGATCAATAAGAAAGAACTCGAGCAGAATAGAGGAGAACAGAAGAAGACGACGAAGCTTATTACGTTGAAGAAGAAGAAGAAAGTTTACGTTGCAGCAAAAGGTTTATCACGTAGTAGCAGAAAAGATGGTTTACGTTATATGTAGCGCGTGTGTGACAAACGAATCAAGAAATGGGGGAGGCGCATGTGAGACAAATTACTTGGATAGTTTGGATGAATTATTTACATAGATGTAAAACTTTTCTATATATAAATAATGCAGTACTCTAACTTGGCAAATAAACACTATCAACTCTAAGCCGATCTATATTAGCTATTGTTCATTTTCTAACAGGCCTAGTCTGCTTTGTTGCACTCAAAGGAAGGCCTACCACTATTGAGTCAGGAGGGAGTGTTGACCAAATAAAAAGAAATTAACTCTTGAGAGAAAAATTGCTCTATTTGACCAAAATTAAGAAAATAAGAAATTGCTTTGTTTTATACTGAGGGTCTGTAAAATTGTTCTATTTTTAGAATTTTTTATGATTTAAAAATCGGATCAAATTAATCGGTTCAATTGAGTAAATAAAAAATTGATCAACAAATTAATTCAGTTTAGATAAAAAATTAGTTGACAATGAATCAATCAAAAAATTGAAAAGACTAATTAAAAAACCAATTAATTGGTCAAACTGATGTGGTTTTTTAACGATTAATCGATTTAAACAAATAAAATTAAAAACTCACTTTTCAAACAAATTATATATTATACATAAATATATTATTTTATTATATTAATTTTAACTTCAATTGAATCTTAATTGAACTTTTAAACTTTTAAATTTATAATGTTATCAGTTCAATAATAATTTATTCGGTTTCTAAAACTTTACCTTCTACAAAGAGAAATTCTTTTATACTGATTATTGCATAACACCTCTTAATGAGGAGTGAGTGTTACTTTTTTATAGTGCAAAAACTCAAAACCAAAAGAAAAATTATAAGAAAAAAACTTTCTATAATAATATCTCTGTAAAAGTTTTACTATATATAATCGATTAAATTATATTATTCTTTGTCAAAATTATATCAAACAAATTGATTTGGTCAAAGGTTCTCAAAATTAATATATAATAATAATAATAATAATAATAATAATAATAATAATAATAATAATAATAATAATAATATTTTAGTCATTTTTTATAATAGAGATATTATAGTTATTTTTTATAAAAAAAATATTAATTTAAATCGATTTAAGATATAATTTATTAATAATTTTTTAGTCAAATTAATTTATTTGATCTAATCTTAATAATTAATTATATGTATTAAATTTTAATTATTTAAAAATATTTTTAAAGAAAAATGTTTCAAACGCCTTTATCTAAATACTTTGTCGTAGTTGTCACGTCCTTGTTACAGAGAGAGAAAACAAGTCATCATGTATAGTTTACATATAAAATAAGGGAGCAACAAGAAAAAACAAAGTAAAGGCAGGAGGATGACTTGCTTTCGTATCTTAACACTTCCAAGTTCCAACACATGATTAGAATATGGGCCTGGTTTCTGTCTTTCTCTACAAAGCCATTCGTCTGTCTCTTCTGTATGTAATGTTGCTACCACAATTTGACTTATTTATACTATATAGCACAAGGCCTAGCTAGAGACTACTGAGCCGGCCTTATTACCCTTATAACTTTAATAATAATAATAATAATAATAATAATAATAATACATTTAACTCTCTCCTTTAATAAATGAATTCATTATTAGTTCCACCTAATCTCTATTATATATTTTGCACCAAAGAAGTTGATCACAAGAGCACATACATCATCACTTACTCTTGTGGATCGATATGATGGATGAAGAAGCAGCACCAAAGAGAATGGAAGAAGGACTCGGAAATTCAACAATGGATAAGAAGCAGGAAGAGGTAGTTAAGAACGATATTAATGATTCTACAACTGAGCATGGCAAAGAGAGAATAATAATGGAAGTCATTGGTGTTAAGCAGAAAACAAAGCGGGTTGCAACACTTGATGCATTTAGGGGTCTCACCATAGTGGTTAGTACTAATTAATATATAGTCAACAAGCTAAGTGTGTGACGGGTGGTTTAATTTGAAGTAATTAATAATTAACTTGCTGTATTAATTATTTTTTTTATAGTTAATTAATTTGACAATAATATGTATATAGTTGATGATACTGGTAGACGATGCTGGTGGAGCTTATCCTCGGATTGATCACTCTCCATGGGATGGATGTACTTTGGCGGATTTCGTTATGCCTTTTTTTCTTTTCATTGTTGGGGTTGCCATTGCCCTTGCACTCAAAGTAATTTTACTAATTCATCACTCTCTTGTCTTTTCCCGTCTTATAAAGTTTTCTAATCTATTTTGAAGTTTTATCTTCTTCTTAATGTTTGGACTATTTTTTTCTCATATTTTATTCGTCCTATTTTTTGTTTTTAACTATCTTAAACGTGAAGAATAAAATTAAAATATTTAAAGTAAAAATATAACATTTAAAATATTAATTTATTCACATAAGACTTTGATTATGATAATGCAGAGAATCCCCAAGATAAGGTATGCAGTAAAGAAGATACTCCTTAGGACGTTGAAGCTTCTTTTCTGGGGCATACTTTTGCAAGGTAAATCGTACATATATAAGAACTCCTCAATAATCTCTAAAAACTTTCGTTTTAACGTCTATTCTAGTTAATAATATAAACATAATTTATATATATAGTGGAAATAAATAAATATATATAAATATTCAGAAATGTTTACTTCTTTTTACGATACATATTTTTATGTTTATAAATATTTAGGATATAATATATACACAAATATAAATAAATTTTGGTACAGTTATGAATTTGTTTTATGACATAGGTGGATACTCTCATGCGCCCGACGACCTTGTATATGGAGTAAACATGAAATTTATCAGATGGTGTGGCATTCTCCAGGTATTATGACCAATTAAATTAACAGAAATCCATGTTTCATAATTGAAAAAGTGAAGAAATTAAATAAAATTAAAAGAAAAATCTAACACAGTGTGTGTGTTTTTGCAGAGAATAGCTCTTGTATACTGTATTGTAGCTTTAATAGAAACCTTCACCACGAAGCTTAGACCCACTACCTTCACTCTTGGACATCTATCCATTTTTACTGCCTACAAATGGCAATGGTGACAAATTAAAGACCATCTACAACACATATATATTGAATTATAGTTATTAGTTTAAGTATCTAAATTGGTCCTTACAAAATTTTCTGTTGGACATTTCTATTATTCTAAAAGTTTTTGAGAATTATTATTATCAATTAGTTTTTTTGTTGTTTTATAATGAGCTAGTTTATCTTATCATAACAAAAATACATACATATTAACATTTTAATTGAAAGTGACAAAGTGACTAAATCTGTGTTACAAGAATAATTTTCAAAGACTTTAAAATAATAAAAATTAATTGAAAAAAATGCTTGATCTAAAATTCGTAAAGGATTCATCTAAATATTATTACTTTTACGTTATTTATCTTCAAAGATGTTGATTAATTTCATTGGTATAATAATGGCAGGTTTGGTGGCTTGGTGGCATTCCTTATATACATGATTACAACCTACACACTCTACGTTTCAGATTGGAGTTTCGTGGATCATATTGATGATGACAAACCACTCAAGAAATATAAAGTACATATTTGCATACATGACCTCGATCTCTAACTTAATTATTATATATTTTCTCCAATTTAATTAGCTTAATTTGTTAATTACTAGGTGATATGTGGAATGAGAGGACACCTAGGTCCTGCATGTAACGCTGTTGGCTATATTGATAGACATGTTTGGGGGGTCAACCATCTCTACTCTCAACCTGTTTGGAGACGCTTGAAGGTCACTACTCTACTACTTTTTTCAATATATAATTAAATAAGAAAAACTCTTGAAGGCAGGAAATTTTAGTATTTTTAATCGACCATTGATTATCATAAATATTAAATTATTTTAAATAAAAAAATTTATTAATTTATATATACAAATTTTAAAAAATATAAATACAAATTATATTAATTTATATGTGTAAATTTTAGTTAATATAAATGTAAATTATATACTTTTTACGTGAAAAATATTTGTTAATATAGATACAATACAAATTATTCACTAAATATTAGCTAAAAATAATAATATTTATTAGACATATAATATTATTATCATTAAATAATGTTTGACTCACTCTAAATACACGTGTAATCTTGATAAAATTTGTGCGACTTTAAGTAATTTTTATCTTCTTTAAATATTTAGTTAGTTATGTTATTTTCTTCTGTTATTATTTAGAATGTAAAATTTAATTTAAATATTTTGATCAACAAAAATATTATTTATGCATTAAAATTAATCACTAAAATTAGTTATAATGTATTTTGGTGTATATCTAAAATAGTTATTTTAGCAATCCAACATTAAGAACCAAACGATTGGTGGTAAAGTTAATAGAAAGCAAAGATTAAAAGAAAAATTATGATCGGTGATTAAATTTGGAATTGCACACAATTTGAATATATAACAGCCATGCACACTGAGTTCTCCAGACACAGGTCCATTTCGCGAAGATGCTCCAAGTTGGTGTCACGCTCCATTTGAGCCCGAGGGTTTATTGAGGTTTATTTTTATATTGTGTTATATATTTCTACTAAGAGTTTAAATTTTTTTCATAAGTGGTTTTATGATATATTCTACTTTTTTATTCATCTATATAATTGAGTGAACTATCAACTCGATTCTTGTCTATTTCTTAAAATGATAATATAATCTTTTATAATAAAAATGATCCACTTCGATTCTCTATCTTTTATTTTTGTGACACAACATAGTCTTTGTGGGTGTTTTTCCATCAACTTTTAATAGAAAATGCTGACGTATTAAGTTTAGAAATAGACAGAAGTCTAATTTTCTCTAAATTCAAATTGGTTAGGAATTTATTTGTCTTTATCCTTTAAACAATATCTTTTTTAAATTAATTTTTATTATTATATTAATATTTGTTACACTTTAGTTAGCCATTATTCCTTGTACATAATAAATACGGCTAGATAATTATTTTCCTTTTTAAGTGTTGATGCTTTCAAATCTCATACGCATATGTAAATACAAATCAAATATATGCGTACAATTATCAGGGATTTAGTTTTTCTTTCAAAAAAAACTAATTCTTCATTAGTCAGAGAATACCCGCACAAATAATTATTTTATGTTTTATTTCATTTAGTATTAGTAGCCTACTTATAGTGTATTTTAGTGCAAAGATATCAAATAGAATTATTATTTTAGTTTAAAGAGATAAAAAATTAAATTTGTTATTAGTCAAAAAAAGTTTACTATATATCAAATATTGTGTTCATTAGTTTTCACTTAATAGAATTATTAATTTAGTTTAAAGAGATAAAAAATTAAATTTGTTATAAGTCAAAAAAAATTACTATATATCAAATATTGTGTTTATTAGTTTTTACTTTATTGTGAAAATTAGCTAGATCATAATACTAATAGTATATTATAGGATTATTATTATTAATGTATTAACTGAATTTTAATGTTTATTATTTATATATTAAAAATTATTTATTTGGTTTTATAATACATGATACTTTTAAATTTGAATAATTTATTAATTAGTTTGTATTTATTTATTAAAATAAATTTAAATAATTTATTAATTAGTTTATACTTATTATACTATATATTTAATAATTTACTGAAAAGAGAATATTAATATAATGAATAAAATTTTTTTAAAAAAGATATTGTGTAAATAATAGGAATAAATAAACCCTTAACCAATTTGAATTTAGAGACAGTTAGGTCCTGTTCATTTTTGAACCTAACACGTCAGCATTTTCTGTTTAAAGTTGACGGAGAAACACCCACAAAAATCACATTGTATTATGAAAGTAAAAAATAGAAATCGAAACAAATTATTTTTATTATGAGAAGTCGCGTTATCATTCTGAGAAATTGATAAGATTCGGATGGCTAGTTCACTCTATATAAAGCTTTTTTTCTATTTTAATAACATTTTTAATATTTGATTGAATTAGTTCCATATCTGCTGTCATGTCTGGCACCATTGGTATCCATTATGGACACGTCTTGATCAACTTCAAGGTTACAAAATTCTACCTTAAATTCTGCTATATATGTAAATTCAATTAATTGAACAAAGGCCTCTATATACTATTGTGAAAAAATATTACAGGGTCATCGGGAGAGGCTTAAGCAATGGGTCTCAATGGGCTTTGTTTTACTCATTATAGCTATCATCCTTCACTTCACTAATGGTAATAAACAGCTTGTGCAATATGCACCATATATAAAGGAAATAGGTTTTGTTTCGCTAAATTTTTAAATTAGGTTCTTATTTTTTTTATTGAATTTTTATATCATATTAGATTTTATAATTAAGTTCTTGTCGTGACAAAAATTTAGAATTAACAAAATATTCACTTGACTGAATATTTTTTATAATTTAATAAAATATTCTGTTAATTTTAATATTTTTATCACGATAACAATTCAGTTATAAAGTCTGATATGGTATAGAAACTTAATTAAAAAATATATAGAAACATAATTAAAAATTTAATAAAATTATAAGAATTAACAGAATAATTAAATTTTTTTTATTCTATGATTATTTCATATTTTTATACGTGACTAATGTCTGGTGTTGGTAAATATTGATTGATATTATATAATTGTGCGAAATTAAACCGAATTAAACTCAACTAAGAAAGGATTTTAATCTCCATCTAAATTATAACGAAATGCAGCTATTCCAATTAACAAGCAACTGTACAGCTTCAGCTATGTTTGTTTCACAGCTGGTGCTGCTGGAATTGTTTTCTCTGGGCTCTACATAGTGGTGACTAATTAATTATGTTCTCATTAATTTATTATTTCAACTTGTGATTCTATTCCTTAAAATTAACACTACTTGGTGATGATGAAACAGATCGACGTTTGGGGAATTCGTACTCCATTCTTGTTCTTGGAGTGGATAGGAATGAATGCAATGCTTGTGTTTGTGATGGCAGCTCAGGGAATATTTGCGGCATTTGTAAATGGCTGGTATTACGAGGACCCACATAACTCGCTTGTAAGAACCACACCACCCCTTATATGTGCGCATATATTTAGGAAAAATATTAGGGTCCATCACTCCATTGGTTTGATGATTTTCATTTTTTTTTATTTTAAATCAAATTAGGAAGTAAAATAATGTTTGGTGGTAATATTAAAACTGTTGTCATTAAAAATGCTTTTTGAAAATAACGCACAAACATAAAACATTAAAATACAATTTTTTACAAAATACGACACTATTGAACTAGTAGTGCGGTTTTGATCAACTTTTAAGGAAAAACAATTCAACCCAAATTAAAGTATATGATTTGCATGGTTGCGGTTTAAATTAGATTAGTTTATTAAATTTCTATAAAGCAAAATTTTAAAATTTTATTATTAAGTTACAGAAGTAATTTTTTGTTGGTAAAATAAATAGATGAATAAATTTTGTTTTGCATTTACAGATTATATTGAATTGATTTAATAAATAAATTTAAAAGTCGATACAATTATACAATTTATCAAATATAAAATAATATAATCAAATCTAAATTAATGTAATTTGATCAATTTAAATTGATTTAAATTTAAACACTCCTAATAAAACGACGGGATTCGAATTTGTATTACAACAACAATAATTTTTGTCTGATTGTCTTGCATAAAAGAGTGCTTTACTACTCCTATCAATTTTCATATACCACAAGAGGTTGTTCCATCTATCTTTGTTATGATTTTTTTTTTTTCAAACTCTTTTGTGCTTATAACCTCTTATGCTATAAAATAAAGTATTCAATGTTAATTATTATTCATCCATTTACAAAATAATATCATTTCATAATTTTAATGTTAACTATTATTGTTATTCATTTGTTATTTTTTTTCTTTCAGATTTAATTATGTAAATAACATAATAAAATAACATTATATATGTAAATAAATTTTCGCGATTCATCCGAAAATCAAGAAGAAAAGACAGGGAGTATTTTAAAGAGGACCGGGTTAGACTGTCAAACCAAAGCAACACGTTCCCAAATATCCATACATGGCTCCATTTGTAGTAGTGAATCTAGTGGTCGGCAGGAACGCCACACCAAAGTCAAAGTCCAAAGCGAAGAAAGACGCCAAGATACTTGCCATTACAGCCGTGAAAAAGGCCTTCCCCTATAAAGCTTCTCGAAAATATCATTTGGCCTTGGAGATCGGTGGTGTGACAACCTCCCAAAGGACCCACCAATGGTAGTTACGGTGAGAATTAAGACGGGTTTAGTCAAGCGAATCTTAATTGAAATAGAGGTAGACTCGAACATCATGTTTCAAAACGTGTTCAATGCTTTGGGATTAAATAAAACGACCTCAAGGACCACTGCCACAGAGTCGTGGGATTAGGCGATAACTACATCAAACCAGACGGCTCCATCGCCCTGTCGATCTGCATCGATTCCGGGGCAAGTAACAAGTCCGCCATGGCCAAGTTGGCAGTCCTTAAGGATTCCACGGCTTACAACATCATTCTTGGGAGGAGAACCATCAAACACCTACTAGTGGTGATTTGCACGAAATTCCGAACAATGAAGTTTGTGGCAGACGATGGGTTGGTAGGGACGATATGAGGGGATCCAAAAATGGTCGTCGCTTGCGATAATGCCAATTTGTCCCTATAAAGGAGGTCCAAGGAAGCAGTCGGCATGTTCTTGGCAGACCTGGACGCAAGAATCGATGAGCACCCGAGGTTCGAGCCCCAGGTTGACCTCGAAAAATTCCAGGTAGGGAGGACAGAGGATAAATTCACATTTGTGAACCGTAACCTACCCTACGAGCTGAAAGGACCTCTGATCAAAGCCATCCGAGCTAACGGAGACCTTTTCGCATGGAGCCTAGCCGATATGCCAGGAATAGACCCGAAATTCATGTCCCACCGATTGGCCATAAAGTTGAAGGCAAAGTCTTTCACATAGAGGAAGAGGAAGATGTCCTCAGAAAGAGCAAACAAGGTGGCCAAGCAGACGGATAGCTTGTTGGAAGCCGGGTTCATTAGGGAATTAGACTATTCCACGTGGCTTTCAAATGTGGTTCTTGTGAAGAAGGTGAACAGGAAGTGGAGAATGTGTGTGGACTACTCGGACCTTAACAAAGCCTGTCCAATGGACTCATTCTCCCTCCCCAACATAGATGCCTTGGTGGATGCGATGGCGGGATATAAGTTCTTGAGTTTAATGGATGCATACTCAGGATACAATCAGATCCCGATGCACCGACCTGATAAGGAGAAAACGATGTTCATAACGCTATGGGGAACATATTGTTACAAAGTCATGTCACTCGACCTAAAAAATACAAGGGCAACTTATCAAAGCCCGGTGAATAAGGTCTTTAAGGACCACATAGGCAGGTCAGTAGAAGTTTATGTCAATGACATACTGGTCAAGACGGCAGAGCCGGACATCCTAATAGCCGACTTGCAGGTCATCTTCAACTCCCTCCGAAAACACAACATGAGGCTAAATCCCCTTAAATGTGCTTTCGCCATGGAATCAGGGAAGTTCCTGGGGTTCATAATCACCCAAAGGGGAGTAGAGGATAACCTGGATAAATGCAAAGCCATGCTTTGCTTGGCAAGACCCAAGTGTGTGAAAGATGTACAAAGGCT
This sequence comes from Arachis duranensis, assembly GCF_000817695.3. Taxonomy (NCBI): domain Eukaryota; kingdom Viridiplantae; phylum Streptophyta; class Magnoliopsida; order Fabales; family Fabaceae; genus Arachis; species Arachis duranensis. The sequence goes on along the minus strand of NC_029777.3, from coordinate 39,665,260 downwards.
AGCGGGGAGGCTGATGGCTCTATCCCGTCTCCTCGGCTCATCGACAGCCAATGTGCTGCCTTTCTTTAACCTGATGATAAAGGGGATGTCCTTCGAGTGGGACCATCTTATGAAAAGCCTTCGACCACTTCAAGAGGATTTTGTCGGAACCACCAGTACTCAAAAAGCTAAGAGAAGGAGAACCTTTGTACCTGTACCTCGCTGTGACAGAAGAAGCTTTGACTACAGCTTTAATGCAAGAGGAAGGCAAACAAAAACCAGCCGTATACTTCATAAGTAAGGTGTTCCAGGGGGTGGGGCTAAGGTACCTAAGGCTAGAAAAAGTGGATTTCGCTTTGTTAGTTTCTTCCTAGAGGCTAAGGCAATATTTTCAGGGACACCGATTACAGTAAGAATAGACCAAGCGATCAAGCAGATATTGTAGAAACCCGACCTAGCGGGGAGAATGACGGCTTGGGCAGTGGAGCTATCCCATTATGACATCCAGTACGAGCCCCGTCACGCTATCAAAGGCAAAGCAATGGTCGACTTCTTGGTGGAGATAGTCGGTGATCCACCAGAGGCCCCGAACACACGGTGGAAGCTCTATGTTGACGGAGCATCCAACTAAGCATTTGGTGGAGCTGGGATAATATTAGAGAACTTAGAGGAGATAACTTACGAGCAGTTCATCAAGTTTGAGTTCTCGGTCTCGAATAACCAAACAGAGTATGAAGCCATAATTGGGAGGCTTAATACTAGCAAAGAGGTCGCAGTAGCAAGACTCGAAATCAATAGCGAATCCCAGGTAGTAGCAACCCAAGTGAATGGAACGTACCAAATTCGAGACCGCCTATTGCATAAGTACCTAGATAAAACTAAACAGTTATGTAGGAGTTCTGAAGAGGTGGTTGTTCAGCATGTTCCCCATCAGGTTTGGGGATTTCGGCTTCAGATCGGGGGAGTCAGAGGCATCGTAGTCCCCATCAGGGAAGAAATGAGTCATCAAACGACCAAGGAAAGTGTTCCCAGCAACCATCCCAACTACAAAAGAAAAAGAAAGCCAAGTTATGAAGTTGTCAATAAAGTTGTAATATATAAATTAGAAAAATAGAAGAATAATAGCAGGTAGAATGCCCTACTTACCTACATAATCTCGACTGGCTTCCCGGTCACTCATTAGGAGATAAAAATTAAGGGGGTTAGAGCCGAATATCACCAGCAGAATGTCGACGATTTGCTAGTTCTGCCAACCTAAACCCTTATAGGTCACCTTAATCATATAATTGGAGCCAGCACCAAAGCTCCAGTAAGTCGAAATGCGCCTTTTTCCTTCAAGGGTGACGACCTTGAGCCGGTCTCACCTTGAAGAAGGTTTTTCTAAAGCCGTGGAAGGAATCTTCGAAGAGGCCGAAGATCCTTCGGTTCTACAGGCCCAGAAGGACAGGTATCCTTTCTTGTGTTTACCTTCTTGAAAAAGATTTGTGAGAAGAAAGAAGACGAGAAAAACTTCTACAGTGCCCGGGAGTTCTAAATAGTCACAAACCATCTCAAAACACCAGATAACAGCCCAATTGTTCGAGTGGAGTTGAGAAGGAGTAAAATCACATCTATTCAAGAGAGCTAGAATAAATGGGGAAAAGGGAATCCAGACACCCAAAGTGGTGAACATAGATTTGTACACCCACTTCCAGACAGGGATGCAAGGAGCATCAAGGTTGAGTTGGCAAATTTGTTCTCGTGGACCTAGGACCAAGAGTTCGTAGTTCACCTCCTCGAGACCACCTCCAAATAGTGCTCCCAAATCACAGAGCTCTTGCACTCCTCCGCGATTACCTTAGAATCGGTACTTGTGACATCGGTCGTACACCACGCGTAACGGTTCACGAGAGGACACATCGCCATACCTACGGTGGGGGCACCGCTTAATTTAAGTCATAAGGTTGGAGGCAGGTCCTAAGTCAAACCATTCTAGCCTAAAGCCACCATATTCTATCCTAAAGCCACCATGTTCTGGCCTAAAACCACCATAGCCTAAAACATGATAGGGACGCCTATGGTACCCCTTAAGAACTACTTAACAAATACCAGAGCAAGAAGCTATACCAGTAAAAGGAGATATAGCAACAATGAAAAAATAGAGACAAAATAGGCACGAAAGATAGTCACTTACCAGTATTTGTGATGAAGGAAGACACTGGAAGCAGAAAATGGCAAGTTCCCTACTTTGGCAGGGCAAAAATCCCCAAGCAAAGCCAAAGGTAGCAGTCGTGGTAGGAAGGAAAAGGAACGATGAAAATGGTGGTGGCAGTTATAAGAAAATAAGAGAAAAAGAAATGATAAAATGGAATAGGGGTTGGTAATTGTAACTGAAGAAGGAGAAGCGCGAAAAGTCAAGGGTAGAATAGACCTTTCTGTGCACTTTCAAATAACTCTTAAAAGGAATTTAATGCTCTGAGCACAATGATCGAGCAACGCTCTCGAAATGGGTGTTGGGGAAACCTTCACACGCGAGGAAGCCTTCAGAAGTCCATGTTCATGACGGCTGACCCACACTGAGTAGAGACTGTTGTCCCGGGAACCCGGGTAGACAAATGCGCCAGTCGTGTATATCACGTTTTGACGCATTGGCAGCACTGTTTTAGCCTAACCCAACACAACCCAAACACGACCTAACAAATGGACGTTCGTCCCATTCCGTATGGGCAGGCGTCCACCACGTGACACAAGTTCCCTTTAGAAGAGACTCAATAGCTAGCCAAAGTTGGAAAAGGAGTTAGTCCCTAAGGAAGTGGGAGGCCCACCTAGATGAATGAGGATAAGGGAGAGGGACCTACCCCTCTCCCCAGATACATCACTGTTACCCTAGAAGTAGCCGCCTCATTGTACGAACATTAACTGAGGTATCGGAGTGTCCTTACAGGTGGCTCCACCTGCCGATCAACCGACGACTTGCTGGCGAAGCCTTTCCCTCCATAATCAGTACCTAGGCCTCGATCCATCATTCTACACACCCAGGTCCCAACTGAACAAGCAACCGAATACTATATAAATACGAAAATTTATCGAGTAACAAAATTTATCTTTTTAAAATTTAATAAAATTTAATTGTTTATTATATTTTTGAAATCCAACCAATTTATAAAAAAAATTGTTGATTA
>NC_029777.3:39655625-39662099 GCF_000817695.3 Arachis duranensis | reverse complement strand
ATATACATAATTTTATTGTTTTATAATAAATATATTTTGATATTTTGATAATGAAAATATAAATTTAAAAATGAATCAACCAAATATTTCATCATTATTTTCTCCGTTCGAAAATAAAATTTATTTTAACAAATTAAACATATTTTCTAAAATATGAAAATCTAACATGAAAATTTTTTTTACAAAATAAAAATAAAAAATTATTTTCATAAACCAATCAATATTTTATATACATTATTTTTATGTATATCTCTCTTATGCACTTTTTAAATTTTTCTATGAAAAGTGATGTATAAAAAATTAAAAAAAATTTGTCTTTTTTTCTTTTATCAAAGATAGATAGATTTAAATCTGCGACCTCTTAAACGAGCATGGAGTGACTATTTCATTTGAATTATAACTCATTGACAAATTTATCTTTTATATTATTAAAAAAATTTGCACAAAATAAATAAAAAAATAATACAAATATCATTTTTCTATATTTATTCTATATGAAATCACTTTCAAGGAACTAATTAATTGGCCGTATTTTATGCCCATAAATCAATTGAGCAGGTGCACTGGATTAAGAAGCATGTATTTGTGAATGTTTGGCACTCAGAGAAGGTGGGTACTATCTTATATGTCTTCTTTGCTGAAATCACCTTTTGGGCTGTTGTTGCTGGCATCTTGCACAAATTCAAAATATATTGGAAACTCTGAACTTTCTAGGTTTTCTACACCTATATATCACCCATATTACTATTACATAGATATTGTTAAAATAGTCCAGACTTTTCTTTTAATTATTTTAGCAGTGATTTCAATGTTACAAGTTTAAATCGCAGAATTAATTATGTAGGGATGTAATCATTAAGTTATTAAAGTCTTTATATCTTTCTATTACGATCTTTTCTAAAATTTTGTATTAATGCAAGATGTGGGCATACTATTATCCTTTTTATTCTACAAACTTCCAGAAAGAATTATAATACGTTAATACTAAGGCAATTTACATATTTAAATAAAATCAGAGAAATATTTACCCAAATACATAAATTAAAAAGTTGTTACGTACTTATGCAAAATGCATTATTATGTAAACTGTGAGAGCCAACTACAGTTTTTGATTTGTACATAAACCGTAGCTGACAGAGAGATTTTATAGAAGAAAAAGTTTGGCTGTAAACCGTGAACACCAACCACGAATTAGGAAGGAAAAGTGTTAGGCATAAACCTTGGGTGGCTACCACGGTTTATGAAGAATTTTGTGTTAAACGTAAAATCTCCTAGGCTCCCACGGTTTACGTTTATATGTATATATATACATAATCCGGTGATGCTCAACATGAATCATTTGAAAACAATAAAATTTTTGAAACCTTCGTTCAACTTGCATGAGAGATACATTTTTACATATATTTTTAAAATATAATATAGATACATTTTTAATTATATTAATAAGACGATTAATTTACGTCTGAATTCACAATATAAGAGTAACTTTTGTGAAACACGTTGAAGACGATAAAAGTGTGTTTTGAACGATGTTTTTTTTGATGTTTGACAACTTTTTTTTTTGAACTCCAACTTGATTCTGCATCTCAAAAACTCGTTCATTAGAAGCAAAAAATTATAGTTTCTGCATTTACTCAACCCACGTTTAGGTTGTTGCTTGTTATTATTGGTTTTTCCATAATTTTTTCTAAATAAATGCTAAAAATATTAAAATAATTAAAATAATTATAGCTTCTGCATTTACTCAACCCACGTTGTAGGTTGAATCTCACCCACATATATATAAATATTCCCTCCTCATAAACTGTTGTAGGCTATAAGGATTTATGCCAATTACCATTCCTTCATAAACCGTTGCTGGCAGCAAGGTTTTATGAAGATTTTCTTGCATTCATAAACCGTGATAGCCTACTACGGTTTATGGTCATTTTGTTTTAACACGTAATCCATTCCTGCCAGCCAAAACCGTGATTGACTCCCACGGTTTACATAATAATGCATTTTGCACAAACACGTAACAATTTTTTGATTTGTGTATTTGGATAAAGGTTTCTCTAATTTTATTTAAATATGTAAATTGTCCTTAATACTATTCCACAATTTTCACATGCTTATTCGGAAATGAGACTAAAGACATGAAGAAGAAAATAATCAAAATATATATCAATGATATTTTAAAATAGTATATGCCAAATCACCATTGGCCGCCAATTATAATTTAAAACAAATCATATATTCGGGGAAGAAAACTACAAATAACGAAATAAAGTATATTCCTATTTTGTAATCAAAATAAAATATAGCTTAAAGATATCTAAATTAATGTTGAAATTGGCAAAATTTTGGTGTAATTCATGGTTGTGGTGCTTTTGGTGGTGATTAACGATGAAATAGCTCTGCTCCTCGCACAGTGTGAAAAGGCTTAACCTTGTATTTGAAGATTCGAGGGGCGGCTTTGGTGATTGTTGGGTATGGGACATTGACTAAGTCATATCATCTCATCAGAAATCAAATTTATGATGAATGAATTGCAAATTGTAATGGGTTTGGTGCAGGATTTTGATTTGATTGTTTATTTTTATTTCATTTGGTTTGTTTTGTTTTGAATAGTGGTAGAGATTATAGGGGCATGCTGCAGATCACTTGTATCATGATTGAGAAATGAGAACTTTCAAATATATATAAAAAACCTATTAACATTTCAATTCAGAAGCAGTTCAGAGGGACCAAGATAGAGAGTTTGGAGTGACTTTGGAAGGTAACCCTCTGTTAACACTTCAAATATTGAAAACGCCATTTTCGCATAGTGTACGAAGACTAAACTAAATTAACAAAAAAAAATTTATTTTATGCATCTCATTGGATGTGAGAACGGTTATTTATTTATTTTTTAATTGAAAAAAGTTCATTCTCCCCCACTGCCAAAAAAGCACTGTATTTTCTTGCATTTCACCTCCCATTCCAACTCTGGAACATTACACCATTTTTTAACGCATAACAAATTTTTTTAGCTGATAGATATAACAACCTTTTCTTTTATGATGGAGATGAAAATGCATTCGATTATAATGGCAAATTGAAATTGATTGTATAACAAAATTTGTATAACAAATTCTGTTAAAAATTAGTGTTGCTGAGTCAGGGTATCATTATTTTAATTAGTTAATTACTTTAAATTAAATTAGGAATTAGGGATAAGTTAGTAATATAAATAGTAGGCAATTTGTAACTTATTCTATTCAATTTTTTTCTGAATCAATATATAGAAATTATTATCTCTCTCTCTCTTTTCCAATTCTTCTCCCAAAATCTCGATCAAGAACTCGGTTTTATCATGGTGCGGAGAGCGTGGAAGATCGAGATTGAAGAAAGGGTGTCGTTGATACAATTGAAGCTGTGGTTTAGTCACAATGGCAAACAACCCCAGTTCAGACCCTGAGGTGAATCAAACTCCAGATTCAGAGTTTTCTCCAGCGGAACTTCAAAGCTTAGCACGGGTTTTGAGCAAACTCTCAAATATGCAATTATCAAGCGCAAAATCAAGTGCCAATTTCTTATCAGATCCATCAAGTGTTTATTACTTACATCCAGGTGAGAATCTGGGAATCTCTATTGTTACTGTTACCTTGAACACTCAGAATTATAATTTCTGGTCTAGAGTTATGAGGTTAGCTTTGAAATCAAAGAACAAACTAGGATTCATTGATGGAACTATACAAAAACCGAATAAGGATGATCCAACTTTTATAGCTTGGGATAAATGCAACACATATGTTGTAGCTTGGATTAATTTGTCATTGAGTACTGAAATTGCACAGAGTATAGCTTGGAATGAGATTGCTGTAGATCTGTGGGTTGATTTAAAGCACAAGTATTATCATGGAGATTTGTTTAAGATTGCTGAGTTAGAAGAAGAATTACACACAATGAAACAGGGATATCTAACTATCACAGGATACTACACGAAGATGAAGGCAGTTTGGGAAGAAATTGAAGGCTTCCAGCCAGTTCCTAAATGTAAGGAATGTAATGAAGAGTGTGATTGTGGTCTTCAAACAATGAGAAATTACAGAAGAGAGAATTATGCGGTAAGGTTCTTGAGAGGCTTGAATGAGCAATATGAGACTGTGAGATCCCAAATAATGCTTGAGACCTATTCCTACTATCAATGAGGTGTTCTCTTTGCTTACTCAACAAGAGAGGCAGCTTCATGGTCCAAATCAGGAGGTTAGAAATTTTGCTACAATGGCTAATTCAGTGCACAATTTTAACAACTATGTCCCTAGAGGAAGAGGGCGAGGGGGACGAGCAGGGAGAACTGGAAGAGGTGGTGGAAGGAGCTCATCTAAGACATGTTCATATTGTCATAAGGTAGGGCACTTTGTGGATACTTGTTACCACAAACATGGGTTCCCACCCCACCTCCAAAGGTAACAATTATCACAGGAAGTGAACAATGCAGCTGTGACAAATCAGATAGCTACTAAAATTGAAGAAAATAGTGGTTGTACAGAGAAACAAGAGAAGGAGAGTGATGTTCAATCTGTCTAATCAGAATTTGAGAAACGCACTGCTTACCTTTCTTCAACAGGAGTGTACTGGTGGACGAAATTGTGATCCATGCTCTTTGTACTTGTATAAAATTTAATAATTGGGTCTATTTGAATTCACAACTCCGTTCAACTAGCCAGCAAGTGTACTGGGTCGTCCAAGTAATAAACCTTACGCGAGTAAGGGTCGATCCCACAGAGATTGTTGGTATGAAGCAAGCTATAGTCACCTTGTAAATCTCAGTTAGGCAGATTAAATTGATTTATGGATTTTCGAATAATTAATAATAAAATAGGAAATAAAAAGGGATAGAAATACTCATGTAAATCAATAGTGGGAGTTTCAGATAAGTGCATGGAGATGCTGTGCTCCTCTTGAATCTCTACTTTCTCATTGCTTTCATCCAATCCTTCTTACTCCTTTCCATGGCAAGCTGTCTGTAGGGCATCACCATCATCAATGGCTAATTTTAATCCTCTCGGGAAAATGGTCCTATGCGCTGTCACTGCACGGCTAATCGTCTGGAGGCATCACCCATGGTTGATGGCTACATCCCATCCTCGCAGTGAAAACTAATGCTCATGTCACAGTCATTCAATACCGGAATCCTACTCGGAATACCACAGACAAGGTTAGACTTTCCGGATCCTCATGAATGCCGCCATCCATCTAGCTTATACCACGAAGATTCTGTTGGGGAATCTAAGAGATATGCGCCCGGCCTAAGGTAGAACGGAAGTGGTTGTCAATCATGCGCGTTCATGGGTGAGAATGATGATGAGTGTCAGGGATCATCACATTCATCAAAGTATTGTGCAACGTATATCTTAGAATAAGAATAAAAGAGAATTGAGTAAAAAGTAATAGTAATTGTATTGAAACTTGAGGTACAGCAGAGCTCCACACCCTTAATCTATGGTGTGCAGAAACTCCACCGTTGAAAATACATAAGTGAAAGGTTCAGGCATGGCCGAATGGCCAGCCCTCCAAAACGTGATCAATAGTCTCCTAAGATGAAGAATAAAATAAAACTGAGACCAAAGATGAAACGTGGTCCAAAAGACCTCTAATACAATAGTTAAATGTTCTATTTATAATAAACTCGCTCCTAGGGTTTACATGAGTAAGTAATTGATGCTTAAATCCACTTCCGGGGCCCACTTGGTGTATGTTTGGGCTGAGCTTGATCTATCCACGAGTTGAGGCTTTTCTTGGAGTTGAACTCCAAGTTATGACGTGTTTTGGGCGTTCAACTCCGGATCATGACGTTTTTCTGGCGTTTAATTAACTCTAGACAGCAGCATGTACTTGGCGTTCAACGCCAAGTTACGTCGTCAATTTCCGAATAAAGTATGGACTATTATATATTTCTGAAAAGCTCTGGATATCTACTTTCCAACGCCATTAAGAGCGCGCCATTTGGAGTTTTGTAGCTCCAGAAAATCCATTTTGAGTGCAGGGAGGTCAGATTCTAACAGCATCAGCAGTCCTTTTGTCAGCCTTTTTCAGAGTTTTGCTCAAGTCCCTCAATTTCAGCCAGAATTTACCTGAAATCACAGAAAAACACACAAACTCATAGTAAAGTCCAGAAATGTGAATTTAACATAAAAACTAATGAAAACATCCCTAAAAGTAGCTAGATCTTACTAAAAACTACTTAAAAACAAGCCAAAAAACGTATAAATTATCTCTCATCACAACACCAAACTTAAATTGTTGCTTGTCCCCAAGCAACTGAAAATCAATTAGGATAAAAAGAAGAGAATATACTATAAATTCCAAAATATCAGTGAATATTAATTCCAATTAGATGAGCGGGACTTGTAGCTTTTTGCTTTTGAACAGTTTTGGCATCTCACTTTTTCCTTTGTAGTTCAGAGTGATTGGCGTCTCTGGGAACTTAGAATTTTGGATAGTGTTATT
>NC_029777.3:39653287-39655391 GCF_000817695.3 Arachis duranensis | reverse complement strand
TTTTGCTTTGGATCACGACTTTAACTACTCAGTCTCAAGCTTTTCACTTGGACCTTCATGACACAAGCACATGGTTAGGGACAACTTGATTTAGCCGCTTAGGCCTGGATTTTATTTCCTTGGGCCCTCCTATCATTGATGCTCAAAGCCTTGGATCCTTTTTACCCTTGCCTTTTGGTTTTAAGGGCTATTGGCTTTTTCTGCTTGCTTTTTCTTTTTCTTTCTATTTTTTTTCACTGCTTTTTCTTGCTTCAAGAATCAATTTCATGATTTTTCAGATCATCAATAACATTTCTCTTTGTTCATCATTCTTTCAAGAGCCAACAATTTTAACATTCATAAACAACAAGATCAAAATTATGCGCTGTTCAAGCATTCATTCAGAAAACAAAAAGTATTGTCACCACATCAATATAATTAAACTATATTCAAGGATAAATTCGAAATTCATGTACTTCTTGTTCTTTTGAATTAAAACATTTTTCTTTTAAGAGAGGTGAAGGATTAATGGATTTTATTCATAGCTTTAAGACATGGTTACATACTAATGATCATGAAGTAAAGACACAAAACATAGATAAACACAACATTAAAAACCGAAAATAGAAAGAAATAAGAACAAGGAATGAATCCACCTTAGTGGCGTCTTCTTCTTGAAGGACCAACAATGTCCTTAAGCTCTTCTATGTCCCTTCCTTGCCTTTGTTGCTCCTCCCTCATTGCTCTTTGATCTTCTCTTATTTCTTGGAGAATGATGGAGTGCTCATGATGTTCCACCCTTAATTGTTCCACATTGTGGCTCAAATCTTCTAAGGAAGTGTTGAGTTGTTCCCAATAGTTGTTGGGAGGAAAGTGCATCCCTTGATGCATCTCAGGGATTTCTTGATGATGAGCTTCCTCATGCACCTCTTGAGAACCGTGAAGGGTCTCTCTTGCTTGCTCCATCCTCTTCTTAGTGATGGCCTTATCCTCTTCAATGGAGATGTCTCCTTCTATGATAACTCCCGCTGAGTAACATAGATGGCAAATAAGGTGAGGAAAAGCTAGCCGTACCATGGGTGAGGGCTTGTCGGCTATTTTATAGATTTCATTGGAGATGACCTCATGAACTGCTACTTCCTCTCCAATCATGATGCCATGAATCATGATGGCCCGATCCACAGTAACTTCAGATTGGTTGCTTGTAGGAATGATGGAGCGTTGAATGAACTCCAACCATCCTCTAGCCACAAGCTTGAGGTCCAGTCTTCTTAGTTGGACTGGCTTGCCTTTGGAGTCTCTCTTCCATTGAGCTTCTTCCACACATATGTCCATAAGGACTTGGTCCAAACTTTGAATAAAGTTGACCCTTCTAGTGTAGGGGCGTTCATCTCCTTGCATCATGGGCAAGTGAAACGCCAACCTCACATTTTCCGGACTAAAATCTAAGTATTTCCCCCGAACCATTGTGAGATAATTCTTTGGACTCGGGTTCATACTTTGATCATGGTTCCTAGTGATCCATGCATTGGCATAGAACTCTTGAACCATTAAGATTCCGACTTGTTGCATGGGGTTGGTTAAGACTTCCCAACCTCTTCTTCGGATCTCATGTCGGATCTCCGGATACTCATTTCTCTTGAGCTTGAAAGGGACCTCAGGGATCACCTTCTTCTTTGCCACAACATCATAGAAGTGGTCTTGATGGCTTTTGGAGATGAATCTTTCCATCTTCCATGACTCGGAGGTGGAAGCTTTTGTCTTCCCTTTTCCTTTTCTAGAGGATTCTCCGGCCTTAGGTGCCATTGATGGTAATGGAAAAACAAAAAGCTTATGCTTTTACCACACCAAACTTAAAATATTACTCGCCCTCGAGCAAGAGAAGAAAGAAGAGAAGAAGAAGAAGAAGAGAATAGGGTAGAGAGGGAGAGATGTAGGTTCGGCTAAATGGGAGAAGATGGGTTTGTGTTGTGTGAAAATGAAGTAAAATGGAAGGGTATTTATAGGGAGAGGGGGGAGTGTGTATTCGGCCATTTAGGGTGGGAATGGGTGGGAAAATGGTTTTGAAATTTTGAAGGTAGGTGGGGTTTATGGGGAAGAGTGGATGGATGTGAGTGGTGAGGGG
>NC_029777.3:39652724-39653100 GCF_000817695.3 Arachis duranensis | reverse complement strand
CAAGGAATTCCATCCCTGCACCAAATAGGCATGTAAATTGCCTTTGCACACCATTCTGGCATTTAAACGCCGTGTGGTGCATATTCTGGGCGTTCAACGCCCATGTAAAGCATGTTTCTGGTGTTGAATGCCAGTTTCATGCTTGTTACTGGCGTTCAGCGCCAGCTTTTCTTCTCTGGGCACATTCCTGGCGTTCAGCGCTAGAATGTTGCTTGTTTCTGGCGTTCAGCGCCAGAATGATGCTCTGTTCTGGCGTTGAACGCCAGCCAGATGCATCTTACTGGCGTTGAACGCCAGCTTGTGCGTCCTCCAAGGTGTAATTTTTTTTCTTCTGCTGTTTTTGATTCTATTTTTAATTTTTATGATTTTTTCGTGA
>NC_029777.3:39646573-39650494 GCF_000817695.3 Arachis duranensis | reverse complement strand
CTCCACCACAGACACATGGCTCACTATTTCTTCCTAAGATCATTGATGCCCAGCATCTCTTTGGATAACTAAATGTTCTGTATCTAAGTAGCTCTTTATTGTGGACTTTCAATTGGCCATCCCAAATCAGTTGATCTAAGTGACCGGGTTTTAAAATACCCCTTAGAATTTACTCATCCAAGCAGATCTCAGTACAAGAACACCACAGGCATTTGTCCTAAGGTTCAAGCCATTGGTGTCCAACCTTTATTCTTTATTTTTCTTGCCATTTTGGCTTTTTCTTTCCCTTTTCTTTCTGTTTTTGTTACCAAGGTTGTTTCATTATTGATAGGAGTTTTTATAACAGCAAGCTAACTCACTCTTAGATGAAAATGATATTATGCAACAATTATTTCATGAGTTATACATTTAATCAAACACATATACCACCACATAAACCACCACCAACTTCCATTCTTACTTATGCAACATTGGATATTTCACTTTTCAATTCAAACAAGTCTCTTTTATTTAGGCATATGGGAAACAAAGCAATATTTAAAGCTAAGTGATGGATATAAGCATTATGCAGACTTAGCATTTTTAACAAACAATTTCACTTTCAACTAGATAAACACTTTAGCAAGACATACAAAGGTTCCCAAATTCAAAACATCACACAGCAGCAAGGATTAAGTTCAGATACAACCTTTGAAGTTGCAGTTCTTTGATTTTTCCTTCTGTTGTGTTCCCTTTGAGTTAAAATGCATAGTGTCTTCAATTGTTGATTCATGTCCTGCATAATCCTCAAAGTTGCTTGCTTCTCAAGCCCTTGATTATATGGTTAGTAAGCATAACTGAGTGTGGTTTCAGGATTTGTTTTGGTGTGTGAACACCAAACTTAATTGTTCTGCCACTGTCTCAGATATATCAAGTTTTTGAAACCATGTATCCTTGCTAAAGGTTAATGGAATTAAAACTAGAAGACAATTCAACAGTTGAATAATGTGTTTGATTGCTTGGAGTTAGAGTCATGCAAGAGGTGAGAATGTGTTTTCAAATGATATTTTTGGTGGAACACCAAACTTAGAAGTTTTCATTCTCCCTCAAATTGTTTTGGTGCGCAACACCAAACTTAGCTCCTTGCAATCCACGCCAATTACTCAACATTTTTATTGAAAAAGCTATGAAAAGAAACTACCTCAGGTTGGGTTGCCTCCCAACAAGCGCTCTTTTATTGTCATTAGCTTGACATCTTCATTTTTGCTTATCATGGAGGTCGGAAATCACAGTGCCTTAGCTTGTTTGTCTTTACTGTGAACTTCCTTCCGGTGTCCTCTTTGATGACTTCTATACATTCTTGTGGAAGGATCTTAGTCACAGTGTAGTGATCAGATAACTGTGGGGATACCTTCAAGGGTTGAATATTGATCATCACTCGATCCCCTAGTGAAAACTTTCCAGTGAGGATTTTTTTCTTTTCTTTAGTTCTATCCTCTGCTTCTTCTTGAAAGAATTCCTTGTTGTGTTTTTCTTGGCTGGTGCTTCCTTTGTCCAGTATTTTCTCATTGTCCTCTATGATCCCTTTCCATCCTTCCTTCTTTGTAGCATCTTTGTTGTTGGTTGGTTTATCTTCAATGGTTCTGAAGAAAGTATCTGGTTTCTTCTCACCCATTTCTGCAAAGTACTTTGCCAGTTGAGCCATCTGCTCCTCAATTCCTCTTATTAACATCTCTTGGTTCCTTGTTGTTTCTTCTTGATGTTTCATCATTCTCTCCATTAGGATCTCCAAGTTTGTGATTCTCTGAGAGTCTTGTGAGGTTGGTTGGTTATGACATGTTGAAGGTAGGAAGGGTGGGTGTGGTGGTGGAATGTAGTGGTTGTTATTGCTGTAATGGTGTTTTTGATGGTTTATGAAGTTCGGGTTGTTATAATGGAATTCCCTTGGTCTGTGATTTTGGTAATCACTCCTTCTCCAGTTGAGATGAGTTTGGGAGTGTCTGTGTTGTGGGTATTGGCTTTGGGTGGTATTAGTGGGTGGGGGATGTTGATTGGTTGTGGTCATGGAATTGTCCTGGCGGAAACTTCCTTGTTCTTGATGTTGAGACTCCCTCATTCTCAAATAAGAATGAGGTCTCCATGGTGGAAATTTGGCATTCACTGCAGCAGACAACTCTATTTTTTGCTGTGGTTGATGGTGCATTTGTTTGTTTTGGTCCTTGAATGCATTCACCCCTTCAATATTTGCCGCTTCTTCTTCTGAGATTGCATTATGTGATTTCTCAGATGGATGTTGGTTGTTGACTCCTTTGTCATTGAAGTCTGTAATTCCTTGAGCATTTGTTGTTGCTTTGAGTAGGCCATCTGAGAAGTAGTCCACTGCTTTTCTTGTTTCTGGGGTCAATCCTTCATAGAAAGCTCGGAAGCCCACTTTGTCAGTTGCTTTCTTGTATCTTTCTCAAGCCTTGAAGAGTGGTTCTTCGTCCCCTTGTGTGAATAGATGTTCCTCTTCTTTTAGCTGGATGATCTGTCTGGATGAGGTGAATTTGGCTAGAAATTTGGTGACCAAATCATCCCAACTAGTGATACTTCCTTGGGGAAAAGTTTCAAACCATTGTGCAGCTTCACCCTTTAATGAAAAAGGGAATAACAGGATCTTGTAAGTGTCCTGATCTGGACCATCAGTTTTGACTGCATTGCAAGTTCTCAGGAAAGTAGATATATGCTGTTGAGGATCCTCTGATGGATTTCCATCATAAGAGCAATTGTTCTTGATGAGTGCAATGAATGGTGGCTTCATGTCATGATACCCTTTGTCTGTAGAAACTTGATTTCCTGTGATATGCAAACAATCAGAATGACCAAACAACAACACGCTTGAGAGTTAAGTACAGTTATTTGAGATAAATTGTTAGTGAGTTAATAGAGGCAATTTCTCAAACAGTTAGTGTGTTAGTAGGAGTTAGAATGTCAGAAAAGAAAAAAATGCTTAATCTAAACCTCCACTTCACTTAATCATTGTCAATCTATTTCAATCCCCGGCAACGGCGCCAAAAACTTGATGTGTGGAAAACGATCCAACACAAAACTCACCGGCAAGTGTACCGGGTCGCATCAAGTAATAATAACTCACATGAGTGAGGTCGATCCCACAGGGATTGAAGGATTGAGCAATTTTAGTTTAGTGGATGATTTAGTCAAGCGAATCAAGTTTTGGTTGAGTGATTTGTGTTTAACAGAAAGTAAATGACAGTAAATGTAAAGGGGGAAGGGAAAAATGCAGTAAATTGAAGAACAGAATTGTAAATTTGCAGAATCTTAAAGAGCAAGAAAGTAAATGACTGAAACTTAAAGTGCAAGAAACTTAAATTGCAGTAACTTAAATGGCAAGAAAGTAAATTGGGGTCTCATGTCTCAAGAGACTAGGTAGCAGAGCCTAGATCTCTATTTGCCTTCCCAGATCCAAGTTCACAAAGCAATTGATAAGGAATTGAAGAAGAAGCAGTAAAGAACAGAATTAAAATTCAATTGTGCATAAAAGGATTTAAAGAGATTTTAGATGGGAATTGAGACAGAATTTCCTCAATTTCACACACCCAAAACTCAGAAAAAGAAGAGTAGAATTGCCCAAGGGAAATGAGGAAGGAGATCAGTCAAGTCTCCCTTGATCCTCTTAGTTCTCGGACAAGTCTCTCAAGAAAGCTCAAAGAAAATGAAATTCAAAAGCTCCCAAAATAAAAGTAGAAATTCAAAGCTCAAAGTAAAGGTCCTAATTAAATCAAACTAACTCCTATTTATACACTTTCTAATCCTGGATAATGGGATTTGGATGGGCTTTTGAATTGGTGAAGAAATGGATTCAAATGAATTTTTAATTTAAATTTGGCCCAAAAAGTCACTCCCAGGAGGCTGCCCTGCCCTTGTGGAGGGCAGGGCAGAAAA
>NC_029777.3:39645117-39646142 GCF_000817695.3 Arachis duranensis | reverse complement strand
TGCTGCCCTGCCCGCGCCAAGGGCAGGGCAGGGTCCTTTCCTTCATGGCCCGTGTTCGAAACTGGGAAGAGGCAAACACGCTACATTTTTCTTGGCTTCTTGGCACGGTAGTGGGTCTTAGAGCTTGGCTTCCTCATGGTTCTTTGTTCGAACCTTGTGGCATGCATGGGTGACCTTTTTTCCTTGATTTCTTTCCTTGAAGTGCCCGATTCTGCCCTCCACAAGGGCAGGCAGAGTTTGTTTTCTCTTGGTCCCAAGGCACCATTTTGTGCTCTGCCCTTGTAGTGGGCAGGGCAGAGTTGCCTATTCTTGTTTGGTTCTCTATGTTGCCCTCCTAGAGGGCAGTGTGCCCTTGTGGAGGGCAATGTTGCTTCCCCCATTAGTTGCGGCACGCTTCTCTCCTCTTTGGCCACGCTTTCCTTTTCTTGTGTTACGCTTCTTAGGCCACACTTTTCATTTTCTTTTCTTTTCTTCACCTACAATAAACCAAACAACCACTCAAAGTATCACTAAATTCAAGAGGCTTATAAATCAATTAAAATTCAATCAAAATTAGCTTAAACCTCATGATTTAACATCAATTAAAATTCAATTAAAATTAGCTTAAACCTCATGAGTTAACATTAATTTCATGGTGGTTGCTTGATTTAGAGAAGTTATGCATTTTCACTCCAAATCACTTACTTAGGATGCAAGAAAGTGCATAAATGCTAGCAAAACAAGTGAAATTAGCTTGAAAAATGGGTATATGATGACTTGTCATCAGACTCCACATGATCATGTACCTAATAAAACACAAAATAACAATAAAATAAAATAAAATAAAAATTAGATAATTAAAATTGGGTTGCCTCCCAACAAGCGCTTCTTTAATGTCAACAGCTTGACAGTGGCTCTCATGGAGCCACAAGGTGATCAGGTCAATGTTGTATAGTCCCAACACCAAACTTAGAGTTTGGATATGGGGTCTTAACACCAAACTTAGTGTTTGGTTGTGGCCTCCCAACACCAAACTTAGAGTTTGA
>NC_029777.3:39644721-39644906 GCF_000817695.3 Arachis duranensis | reverse complement strand
GATGATGCAATCATCCTCTTCCTTCCTAGTGTCTAAGATTATGAAATCAGCAGGGATGTAAAGGCCTTCAACTTTTACTAATACGTCCTCTACTATTCCATAAGCTTGTTTCAATGACTTGTCTGCCAATTGTAATGAGAACAAGGCAGGTTGTACCTCAATGATCCCCAGCTTCTCCATTACAT
>NC_029777.3:39643326-39643766 GCF_000817695.3 Arachis duranensis | reverse complement strand
TAAAAACTGGTAAGGATCTTCAGATGGAAGTCCATAAAACTTGCAATTCTGTTGCATTAAAGCAACTAGTTGAGGCTTAAGCTCAAAATTATTGGCTCTAATGGCAGGAATGGAGATGCTTCTTCCATCAAACTTGGACGTTGGCTTTGTGAAGTCACCAAGCATTCTCCTTGCATTATTATTATTTTCGGCTGCCATCTCCTTCTCTTGTTTGAAAATTTTTGAAAGGTTACCTTTAGAATAATTTAATTTAGCTTCTCTTAATTTCCTCTTCAGAGTCCTTTCAGGTTCTGGATCAATTTCAACAAGAGTGCCTTTTTCCCTATTCCTGCTCATATGAAAAAGAAGAAAACAAGAAAAGAAGAGGAATCCTCTATGTCACAGTATAGAGATTCCTTTATGTTAGTAGAAGAAGAAAGGGGAGAAGAGTGAAGAAGAAT
>NC_029777.3:39624233-39643271 GCF_000817695.3 Arachis duranensis | reverse complement strand
GAGGTGAAGAGAAGTGTTAGTAATTAAATAATTAAATAAAAGAAGAAAAGAGAAGAGAAATTTTCGAAAATAATTTTTGAAAAAGAGGTTAGTAATTTTCGAAAATCAAAGATAGGATGAGATTAAAATTAAAATTAAAACAAATTAAAATTTAAAACAAAAAAGAATTTTTGAAAAAGAGAGAGGTATTTTCGAAAATTAGAGAGGGAAAAGTAGTTAGGTCGTTTCGAAAAAGATAAGAAACAAACGCAAAGTCAAATAGTTAGTTGAAAAAGATATTAAAATCAAATTTTAAAAAGATAAGAAGATAAGAGGTTAGATAAGATATTTGAAATCAAAATTTTGAAAAAGATAAAATTTTTGAAAAAGATAAGATAAAAGATAAAAAGATTTAATTTTTAATTTTAACTTAGCTAACAAGAAACTACAAGATAAGATTCTAGAACTTAAAGATTGAACCTTTCTTAACAAGAAAGTAACAAACTTCAAATTTTTGAACCAATCACATTAATTGTTAGCTAATTTTCGAAAATTAGTTGAAAAGATAAGAAAAAGATTTTTGAAAAATAATTTTTAAAATTTTTCGAAAATAAGAAAAAAAATGGAAAAGATATGATTTTTGAAAAAGATTTTGAAAAGATAAGATTTTAAAATTGAAATTTTTGATTTGACTTGTAAGAAACAACTAATTTTAAAAATTTTTGACCAAGTCAACCCAAAATTTCGAAAATTTGGAGGAAAATAAGGAAAAGATATTTTTGATTTTTAAATATTGAATGAAAAACACAAAAATGACCCAAAACATGAAATTTTATTTTTGAATTTTTAATTATGAGAGAGAAAAACAACAAAAATACTCAATGCATGAAATTTTTAGATCAAAACAATGAGTGCATGCAAAAATGCTATGAATGTCAAGATGAACACCAAGAACACTTTGAAGATCATGATGAACATCAAGAACATAATTTTGAAAAATTTTTGATGCAAAGAAAACATGCAAGACACCAAACTTAGAAATTTTTAATGCATGGAAAATATGAATGCAAAAATGCACATGAAAAACGACAAACAACACTAAACAAGAATTCATCAAGATCAAACAAGAAGACTTGTCAAGAACAACTTGAAGATCATGAAGAACACTATGACTGCATGGAATTTTCGAAAAATGCAAGAAAAATTTTTAAAGCATGCAATTGACACCAAACTTAAAATTTGACTCAAGACTCAGACAAGAAACACAAAATATTTTTGATTTTTATGATTTTATGAATTTTTTTTGGATTTTTATTAAAATTTTTTTCAAAAATATTTTTGAAAAAAAACGAAAAAGAAAAGAAAATTTTTGAAAAAGTTTTTGAAAAGAAAATTACCTAATCTGAGCAACAAGATGAACCGTCAGTTGTCCATACTCGAACAATCCTCGGCAACGGCGCCAAAAACTTGGTGGACGAAATTGTGATCCATGCTCTTTGTACTTGTATAAAATTTAATAATTGGCTCTATTTGAATTCACAACTCCGCTCAACTAGCCAGCAAGTGTACTGGGTCATCCAAGTAATAAACCTTACGCGAGTAAGGGTTGATCCCACAGAGATTGTTGGTATGAAGCAAGCTATGGTCACCTTGTAAATCTCAGTTAGGCAGATTAAATTGATTATTAAATTGGTTTATGGATTTTCGAATAATTAATAATAAAATAGGAAATAAAAAGGGATAGAAATACTCATGTAAATCAATAGTGGGAGTTTCAGATAAGTGCATGGAGATGATGTGCTCCTCTTGAATCTCTACTTTCTCATTGCTTTCATCCAATCCTTCTTACTCCTTTCCATGGCAAGCTGTCTGTAGGGCATCACCATCATCAATGGCTACTTTTAATCCTCTCGAAAAAATGGTCCTATGCGCTGTCACTGCACGGCTAATCGTCTGGAGGCATCACCCTTGGTTGATAGCTACATCCCATCCTCTCAGTGAAAATGGTCCAAATGCTCTGTCACAGCACGGCTAATCATCTGTCGGTTCTTAATCAGGTTGGAATAGAATCCATTGATTCTTTTGCATCTGTCACTAACGCCCAGCCTTCAGGAGTTTGAAGCTCGTCACAGTCATTTAATACCAGAATCCTACTCGGAATACCATAGACAAGGTTAGACTTTCCGGATTCCCAGAATCCTACTCGGAATACCACAGACAATGTTAGACTTTCCGGATCCTCATGAATGCCGCCATCCATCTAGCTTATACCACGAAGATTCTGTTGGGGAATCTAAGAGATATGCGCTCGGCCTAAGGTAGAACGGAAGTGGTTGTCAATCACGCGCGTTCATGGGTGAGAATGATGATGAGTGTCACGGATCATCATATTCATCAAAGTGTTGTGCAACGTATATCTTGGAATAAGAATAAAAGAGAATTGAGTAAAAACTAATAGTAATTGTATTGAAACTTGAGGTACAGCAGAGCTCCACACCCTTAATCTATGGTGTGCAGAAACTCCACCGTTGAAAATACATAAGTGAAAGGTTCAGGCATGGCCGAATGGCCAGCCCTCCAAAACGTGATCAATAGTCTCCTAAGATGAAGAATAAAACAAAACTGAGACCAAAGATGAAACGTGGTCCAAAAGACCTCTAATACAATAGTTAAATGTTCTATTTATAATAAACTCGCTCCTAGGGTTTACATGAGTAAGTAATTGATGCTTAAATCCACTTCCGGGGCCCACTTGGTGTATGTTTGGGCTGAACTTGATCTATCCACGAGCTGAGGCTTTTCTTGGACTTGAACTCCAAGTTATGACGTGTTTTGGGCGTTCAACTCCGGATCATGACGTTTTTCTGGCGTTTAACTCTAGACAGCAGCATGTACTTGGCGTTCAACGCCAAGTTACGTCATCAATTTCCGAATAAAGTATGGACTATTATATATTGCTGGATAGCTCTGGATGTCTACTTTCCAACTCCGTTGAGAGCGCGCCATTTGCAGTTCTGTAGCTCCAGAAAATCCATTTGAGTGCAGGGAGGTCAGATTCTAACAGCATCAGCAGTCCTTTTGTCAGCCTTTTTCAGAGTTTTGCTCAAGTCCCTCAATTTCAGCCAGAATTTACCTGAAATCACAGAAAAATACACAAACTCATAGTAAAGTCTAGAAATGTGATTTTAACATAAAAACTAATGAAAACATCCCTAAAAGTAGCTCAAACTTACTAAAAACTACCTAAAAACAATGCCAAAAAGCGTATAAATTATCCGCTCATCATGTACACAGCCTTGTCAAGGAGCAAATATGAGAGACACTTGCCACACCAATGTAGAAAAGAGAGGTATAATCTTAGAGACTTATACACTTTGCATGAGCTCCCATATTGCATATTTCTTGTCAGTAAAAACTTTTTTTTCAAACTCTTGGGTGCTAGACACAGGTGCCACAGATCATGTGTCACAGTCAATGCATTATTTTACTACTTTTAGGCATATTAGGCCAATTCTGGTCAAGTTACCAAACGGGACAGAAACAACAGCACGAATAAGTGAAACTGTGGTATTTTCAAACACATTTTATCTCAATGATGTGCTGTATATA
Organism: Arachis duranensis; assembly: GCF_000817695.3. Classification (NCBI taxonomy): domain Eukaryota; kingdom Viridiplantae; phylum Streptophyta; class Magnoliopsida; order Fabales; family Fabaceae; genus Arachis; species Arachis duranensis. The sequence continues at coordinate 39,639,683 of NC_029777.3, read as the reverse complement.
CCAAGTTTCAACTTTAATTTAATTTCCATATCCAAAATTACAAAAAGCTTGCATTGTCAATGTGTTTTTACTGACTAATATTATGAGATACAGAGCCAGAATTCCTTGAAGATGATTGGCACAGCTAGAGCAAAAAGAGGGCTGTACATGATGCATTCATCATCTCAATTAGGCATTCCAACATTAGAGACAGCAGATATAAAGCATTTAGGACATCCATTGCATACAGCAAATTTAGAACATTGCAGCAAAAGTATAGCACTTAGCTTGAATACTAGAATTACAGATACAATTGCACAAAATCAATGTTTTTCAAATTTTTCAAATAATGATTTATGGCATTATAGGCTAGGCCATGTACCACAAAGCAAATTAGAAATAATAAAATAAATTTATCCTTCTATACAGTGCAATAAAACTGAATATGATGTACCTTGTGACTCTTGTCATTTTGCAAAGCAAAAGCATTTGCCATTTCCTCTTAGTGAATCAAGAAGCCAAAATAGTTTTGATATTTTGCATATGGATATTTGGGGTCCTATAGGATCAGTTTCTTTACAAGGTTTTAAATATTTTTTAACAATTGTGGATGATAAAACAAGATTTGTTTGGGTTTATTTCATGAAGTTAAAGTCAGAGGCAAGCACTTTGATACAAAATTTTATAACCTATGTTAAAACTCAGTTTCAAACCCAAGTTAAGACCATTCGCTGGGATAATGGTCCTGAGTTTAAAATCACATCTTTTTACAATTTACATGGCATCATTCATCAAACTTCTTGTGTTGAAACGCCCCAACAAAATGGTATTGTTGAGAGAAAATATCAACACATACTACATGTTGCAAGGGCATTATTTTTTCAATCTGGTTTACCACAGTGTTTTTAGAATTATGCTATTGGTCAAGCTGTACATTTAATAAATAGATTACCAAGTCCAGTTTTGAAAAATCAAACCCCCTTTGCAGTTTTATTTAACAAAAATGCTGACATAAATCATATTAAAATTTTTGGTTATTTGGCTTATGCATCCACTATTTCACAAGGAAGAAAAAAATTTGACTCAAGGGCACGAAAAAGTGTATTTCTTGGTTATCAAACCGGCACTAAAGGGTATGTTCTATTTGATCTTCACACTAGGGAAACATATTTGTCTAGAAATGTAGAATTTTATGAGCATTGTTTTCCATATAAATCCACTCAGACAATTCCTCAAGAAAGTCAAGCTGATTTTGCTCCCAAGCATAACGTTACTTATCATTTTGATGACATTGATCCTTTTGTTGATAATTCATTGAATTTGCAATATCCTTCATCCCCATTACATTCCTACACATCTTGTTCGCCACAATTGCATGACTTGAGGTCCCAGCATATACATCATGAGCCCACAAATGCATCCCATAGTACACCAATTTCACATCCTCATGCATCTCAACCTAGTTCATCACATCATATTCAACCTAGAAGATCCACCCGCATTAGAAAGTCACCTAATTACCTACAAGACTATCATTGCATGTTGGTTGACACAGGTTGCTCTAATGTCCAATCATGTTCACGGAAATTTGGACTATCTCAAATGGTGGATTATGGGCGGCTCTCTCCCATCCATAGAGCTTTTTCCCTTGCTATAACTACCACAATTGACCGAAGACTTATGAACAAGCTGTTGTACACGAGTGTTGGAGAAATGCAATTAGTACGGAGTTACTCGCTCTTGAGAAGAACAAAACTTAGACAATTACTTCTTTGCCTCCAGGAAAGCGTGCCATTGGTTGCAAGTGGGTCTTCAAGGTTAAATTCAATCCCGATAGAAGTGTTGAAAGGCATAAAGCTCGACTTGTGGCTCGAGGTTTTAGTCAACAAGTTGGCTATGATTACTTTGATACATTTAGTCCGGTTGTAAAACTCACTACATTGAGACTTCTACTCACTTTGGCAGCAGCCAAAGGATGGGAATTATACCAGCTGGATGTAAATACCGCCATTTTGCATGGTGAGTTACAAGAAGAAGTATACATGCTTCCTCCGCAAGGTCTTGTTGTTCCCAATAGTGCAGTTTGTCGGCTTGACAAGTCTTTGTATGGTCTCAAACAGGCTAGCCGGCAGTGGAATTTGCGTCTCAGTGGTTTTCTTCAACAGCATGGCTTCATCAAATCAAGCCATGATCATTCTTTCTTCACCAAACACACTAATAATAGCTTGGCTGTAATTCTTGTATATGTGGATGATTTAGTTTTATCTGGAGACAATCTGGTTGAAATTGAGGCTATCAAGACAGCATTGGATGCTGAGTTTAGCATCAAAGATTTAGGAAAGCTAAAATTTTTTCTTGGTATGGAAGTGGCACGTAGTTCCCGGGGCATTGCCTTATATCAACGTAAGTACACACTTGACTTACTTGAGGAGTATGGGATGTTAGAGGCGAAACCAGCCAGTGTTCCTATGCTTTATAATGGTAAAATTTCTAAAGAGAATGGCACAAAACTTGAGGACCTCACATGTTTTCGGAGGTTACTTGTAAGGTTATTATATTTGACTAATACACGGCCAGATATTGCATTTGCTGTGGGAAAGCTTAGCCAATTTCTTGATTGTGCTACTGATGAACACTACAAGGCTGCTCTACATATACTTCGTTACATCAAGCAAGCTCCTGCGAAAGGGTTGTTCTTCTCATGCCAAAATGCTCTTCGCCTCTCTAGTTTTGTTGATTCGGATTGGGCAACCTGTGCTGATTCTAGAAAATCAGTACAGGTTATTATTTTTTCTTGGGATCTTCTCTCATCTCTTGGAAGAGTAAGAAGCAAACGACTGTGGCTCGTTCTTCTTCGGAAGCAGAGTATCGAGCCATGGCTCAGACAACAAAAGAGGGTCAATGGTTATTGTATTTTCTGCATGATTATCAACTTTCTCATCTGTAACCTATTAATCTCTATTGTGATAATCAATCAGCCATGTACATTGCTGTCAATCCAGTGTTTCATGAGCGCACCAAACATATTGAAGTGGATTGTCACATTGTAAGAGAAAAGGCGCAAGCTGGCATATTGAAGTTGCTGCCCATTGACTCAGCTAATCAAACAGCTGATCTTCTCACCAAAGCTTTGGCACCCGGTCCTTTTCAAGCGCTCACTTCCAAGTTGGGCATGCTGGATTCGCATACCCCACTTGAGGGAGGATCTGAACAGATTTTAAATGTAGCCATAAGTTTAAGGGAGGATGATGAAGATGATAATGTTTTCAGCTCTGGACAGGTTTCAAGTACTTCCAACTTGAGGGAGGATGATAGAGATGAAAATGCATTCGGTTATAATGGCAAGTTGAAATTGATTGTATAACAAAATTTGTATAACAAATTCTGTTAGAAATTAGTGTTGCTGAGTCAGGGTATCATTATCTTAATTAGTTAATTGCTTTAAATTAAATTAGGAATTAGGGATAAGTTAGTAATATAAATAGTAGGCAATCTGTAACTTATTCTACTCAATTTTTTTTCTGAATCAATATACAGAAATTATTATCTCTCTCTCTCTTTTTCAATTCTTCTCCCAAAATCTCGATCAAGAACTCGGTTTTATCATTTTATTTAATTTATTTTAATTTTTTGAAACTACACTTGATTTTTTAAAAAAAAAATACTACTCATCCTTTAAATGTCATCTTTCGCTTTTTTTTCTCTTCAAAAATAAAAACTTTTTATTTCATTGGAGAAATACAGTTGTCCAAAATTAAAGACAAAAAATTAAAAAAGGTGGGAGTTTCCTAATTAACTTATTACAAAATAGTAAAGTAATAATAAATAGCAACTCAAATAAAAGAAGGGGTAAAAGGCGTAATCTAGGACAGAAAATTCAAACAAATGTGATAGAGCTACTGCAACAGATTTATGGACGTGCAAATAACCTCCTTTGGTAACTGGTTCCTGTTCTAAACAACTCATAGGTTTCTTGCTTTCCATGAATTCCAGCAAATAATTGCTGCAAGGTTCAGCAATCGATCCCCTTCAGCCTGTCTCTCAAGCTTTTTCGTCAATTCCTGCCACCATTGAAAAAATGGTCACTAATTAGATTAGGAAGATGCTGATAAAGTGGACTTCTCCAAATCTCTTGCGCTTTGTGGCATTTAATTAAACAGTGAGTGATGGATTCGGATTGCATGTGACATAGAGAGAACAACTTAGATTGGTGTTTGAAAATTTGCTATGTATAAGCTCTAGGACTGGGATAGATCATGGTGGCACTTCCAAAGGAAAATCTGTGCTCTAGGCGAGATCTTTATCTTCCACAACTGCTGCCACACCTGCTTATGTTGCATATGATTTGGGCAGTGCTCTAAAGGAGGTGAAAAAAGAGGTAAGCAATGTTGTAGCTTGAAGCTGTGAAATACACTTTAGATTTATTGAGGCCCCATTGAATCAAATCTTCTCCATCTCTAGGTTGAATTGAGCATATTCTTCTTCTAATTTCAGAAGAAAAAATATTTGCTATCAAGTTGTGGTTCCACGATTTATCTGGCCTCATCAGATCTTTAACCCATAAAACCTGAATCTGTGATTCTATGGATTGTGACAAGGGATACGAAAGGAATGTGGAGGCAACCAAAGATCTTGAAAAACTCGGATGGAGCTACTGGAGCGAACTCTTCAATCGAAGCCTTTTTCAATAAACGTGCGATCCTCTAAGATGCTATGCCATCCCCAAGAAGGTAGTAGATCCTCTCCAGTAAAAAAAAAAATTAGATGGTGTCAATTGTGATCTTTTACCCTTCATTGCTCTCTCTCATATTTAATTTTGGCTCAACTTATAAAATTAACAATGAGAAATCACACTGCATTTCTTCAAGTGTTAAAAAAACTGGAGAGGATCCTTTCCAAAAATAAGTTACCTATTTTTGCATTCATCACATCTCCATACTTAAAGTATTTACCTTTCAGTATTTTAATTAAGATAGAATTAGGCTGAGTAACGATCTGCTAGCACTATTTTCCTAATAAGGCTAAGTTATATGTCCTCAAGTCTTTAAGGCCCAGTCCCTTCCTTCTTAGGTTTTGAAAATGTCATCTTTCACTCAACCTTTAAATCTAACATTCTATTATTTTAATTTTTAATTAATTATATTTTTTATTTTTAAGAATCCACTACTATTTTTATTTATTTTAAATTTTATAGTTATTATACTTGCACGGTAAAACTTATAACCACTTCTAATGTATTAATTTTTCACGAATCACAAAAGTTTTAAAACAAATCAAATAGGTAAAATTTGTCACTAATTTTTTACTTTTTTTCATAACAATATGAACTAAAAAAAGACTCATAAGAAAAGAATTTCAACAAGCTTCTGCCACTTCAATTTTTTTTTGTCAATTTCGAAAAAGCCTGTAATAAAGTACTACTTGATGAATTTTCATTGACAATTTTACAAACTATTTATCATGAAAAGTTGTATTGAGTTTAATTAATTTTTTTCCACCATTTGAAGAAAAAAATGGTGATAAGGGGAAGCTTAATGTTTAATATATCATGAATTAACTAACTACCTGTTACTAACTATTTAGTCTAATAAATAATGTGTTACTTAAACGCTGTTTTTAACCAATAAAAAAATATTATTTTATTTAGAAATAATAGCGATTTGAATCTTTATTTTAACATATTAAAAATTTGTTGTTTAAACTCAAAAATTTGTGGCAGTTTTTTAAAAACCGCCATAATAACTAAAATGGCGTGGTAGATTACTTGTTTTTTGAAACTACCATTCTTGATAATAAAAGAGGTTTAAATCGCCATAAATACCAAAAACAACCGCTATAATTATCAAATTTTATTTTAGTGTTAACACACCCAAAATTTATGTCAATAATTATTCTCATCACTCTCATTACATAATTATATGGCCAAAAAGTACATCCAGAATTACCAAATGTTAGGATTAATTGTATAATAAAAAGAAATATTTTAAAGGCAAAAGACTAACAAAAAATATGGGCAATTCACCTCATTAAACCAAATGCATACCAATATTACCTGAATAGCTCAAATCAAAAAATGCAACGTCAAAGTTCCAAAGCACATTTCCATATAAATCGAATTGATTAAATTCAATTTATTGAAACACGAAGTAAATCGAATCCTGTAGATTTGAATTAGGTGAAAAACGTTGCTGAACAAAAATTGAATCAAGTGGATTCGATTTAGGTGCATGGTTAAAATGGTAGCAAATCGAATGAATTTGTTTCGATTTATAAATAAGAGTAAATCAAATTCAATAGATTCGATTTAGCCAACTGAAAAATGCCCAAGGTAATTCGAAATCAATGAATTCGATTTGATGGTTTTATAAATCAACACCCATTGTTTCGATTTACTAGTTGTTTCCGTGTCTCATAATTTGATTTATACATTATTGACGTTTTTTTTATTTTATCACTGTTTCACATACAATATTCATAAGTACACTTTCTTTTTTATTTATCATTTCATCAAATTGCATTGAGTCTCCAATCATGTACATCTTTATATTTTATATATAATATTTTTATTTTATATCAATCTTAAATTTATAAATTTTTTACTTTATAAAAAATAGTGATAATGAGTAGAAATAGTATCATTTATATAAGTATTTAAAATAAAAAATTAAGTTAAAAATATAATTTAGACTTTAAAATAAGTTAAACAATATTTATACATAATTGCATAACGATTAATTTAGTATTTAACTATTGATGTACATATAATACTTTTACTAAAAATATGAATACTAATAGTATAAGAATATCAAAAATCTCTAAAATAAAGAGTACACAAAATACCAAAAATTTATAATAATAAAAATTCTAAAATATTAAAATTTTTGTTTTTTTTAATACTTTTAAGTTTTTATTATTATATGCTTGGCCTAGATGGACTCAAACATCTTGATACGTTTCGGAATGGCGGCGTTCAGATACTCATCGTCTTTGGGGTGGGGCACCATGACGGTTACGGTAGAGTAAAAGAAACGGTTACGGTGGAGATTGTGGAGGGGAGAGAGTGGGAAAGAGGAGCTAGTAGCATAGCAGCGGAGCACATATATATAGCATAGCATAGGGTGTGTGTTGGAGTTTATGGATTTTATTTTTTATTTTTTATTTAATTTTTTCATTGTTAGTGAGGTTTAGGGTTTTTATTTTTATTTTTTTTGTTGACTAGTTTAGGGTTTTTATGTTTATCAAATTTACAACGGAGACTTTATACCATTTTTTTCTTTTTAATTATCTTCTTCAATCATTTTAATATTTTTAATTAGGTCTTTATTGCGATAAAAATATTTGAGGTAATAAAATATTTTATTTTTTAATTAAAGATACAATAAGTAATTAGTAAATTTATCTATTTATTCTATTTATTCTATCTATTTTATCTATCTACAAGTGTAATAACCCATGTTATGCACGTAATAAGATTAAAATTATAATTTTAAGTTGTTTTTTTAAAATTAATTTGAATTATAATAATTTGACTAATAAAAATGTAACATGTTATGCATTGTTCGTTTTTTCTTAATCTAGTGTTAAGTATATCAAGTCTAAAAAATAGTTATTAATTAGTTTTAGTAATTTACTTTTTTCAATATATGAGACATGTTACATGTATACTTAATGTGACCATAAATAATCTAGTTATACTTTTCACTAACAAATTTTTATATGTTGTTTTACCGTGAAGTAAGAACATATCAAAATCAGCTTAAAATAAACAACAAATTATTAAAAAATTCTAATGCACAAAGTTCTCTAATAAATAATAAATAATTTAAAACTACTAATATTTATTTAATACATCATATGCTAATACTAAGAATATTTTCTAAAAAGATATATTCGTAAAAATAGATATAATACGATTATAAATGTAACATAAACAAATATGTTAAATAAAAAGTTAAACCAATATGCTTACCAATGCCTTTATTAAATTTTACAAATTGGAGAATAAGTATGTATTCGGTTGTTTGGTGATCACATAAATAATTGAATAACTGAGTTGTAAATTAATCTCATAGTGTGCACCTTTATTTTTTATTTCTAAATAAAAGCAAGAATTAAGTGAAATAAGTAATAATATATAATGAGAAAGATAAAATATTTTGCATATGTATAGATAATTATTACAAAACAAAATCTTATTATGAAATATTAAAATTTCACATACCCCAAATTATGAAGATCAGCCACAATGTAATGGTCACTTTTTCCTATTTTTGATCATGATATAAGCACTTCTTTTTTAGTCAAGAGTCCAATAACATCTAATTGAAAAAAAAAATTAAAAGTACTAAATTAAGAACAAATAAATAAATAACATAATAAATTACTTATAAATTAAATTTTTTTTACCAATTTATTTTATATTAAACGATAAAACTAACAATATATTAATAAAATGATATACCTTTAAAAAAGCCGCAATACAATTTTAAACATTTTCATAATTTAAAATTACTAATATTTATTTAATATACCATATGCTAATACTAAGAGTATTTTTTAAAAAGATATATTCATAAAAATAGATATAATATGATTACAAATATAACATAAACAAATATGTTAAATAAAAGGTAAACCAAAATGCTTATCAATGCCTTTGTTAAATTTTGTAAATTGGAGAATAAGTATGTATTCGATTGTTTGGTAATCACATAAATAATTGAATAATTGGATTGTAAATTGATCTCCCAGTATGCACCTTATTTTTCCTTATTTCTAAATAAAAACAAGAATTAAGAGAAATAAGTAGTAATATATAATAAAAAAGATAAAATATTTTGCATAGGTATAGATCATTGTAACAAAACAAAATCTTATTGTAAAATATTAAAATTTCACATGCTCTAAATAATGAAGATCAACCACAATGAAATGGTCACTTCTTCCTATTTTTATCATGATATAAGCTCATTTTTTTTCAGTCAAGAGTCTAATAACATCTAATTAAAAAAAAATTAAAAGCATCAAATTAAGAACAAATAAATGAATAAGATAATAAATTACTTATAAATTAAAGAAATTTTACCAATTTATTTATATTAAACGATAAAACTAACAATATATTAATAAAAGGATATACCTTTAAAAAAGTCGCAATACAATTTTAAACATTTGCATAAATAACTATTAAAATTTATGTTATCGATAAAATGATGTTATTATATAATTTCTTTGCAAAAATTAAAATAAATAAAAAAACAGTTTTGTGTAAATTAATACAAATTAAGTACGTACCAAATAAGTTGGATTGTTCATTTGTTTGTTTCAATATATTAGCATGAGCAAGAAAATTGAAATGATTGTCAGGAATTTTATGATCATCGACCGTATTTATTATATATGACTCCTTAAAAATTATTCTACATACGTGTGCAGTTGGAATATAAATTTCACTTGATTTCTCAATCACAAAATTTAAGAAGACATAGACCTTCCCCTCAATCAGTTCATTCTCAAACATCTTTGTCAAATAATTCTTGATTGAAGAATGAGTTTTATCACACTGTAGAACAAATTAAATATAAAAACTATTAGCACTTATAAAAGCTTTTAAATGGCACTGTCTTTGATTGAAATGGTTTACTTATCAAATAAATTTAAAATACGAACAAAAAATATTTATAAAGTGTACCTAACATCACTCGAAAGAATCATGAAAAATAATCAACTAACTTTAACATCCATTAGAACCATTTCTATGTAAGTTGTTTTACTTTTGTCAAATTTGGATGAGACTTTCTATAACCTTATAAGTCTTGTCTTTATTTTCCAAAGTTTTTCATCACATAATCTACCATAGGTAATGCTATTGATAGAATCGTAGCTAGCAGCCATTAGGTACGAAAAATAAAAAATAGAAAAAGAACAATGTCTGAATTATGAATTCTCTAAATGATAAATAATTGTAAAAATTCACTATGACTATATATACACACACATTAATTATACACGGTAATAATTAGCCAATATTTTTAATAGAGCTACTGGTTACAATTAGATGAAAATTATGCCATTATATTTTATTAACCTTTATGATTAATTCAATAGAAATACTTACTCAATATATATGTTATCTACATTAATTATATGTCAATATTTTTATGAAAGAGCTAAAAGAGAATATATATAAATATATATAATATTATTGCTATATAGGAAAGCATATATAAATTGCTACATTCTTTTTTATTATATTATACAACTTAAAATTATAGTATCATGTTATTATTAATTGTAGATACTTATTACAATTATATCAAACTTAATTATGACTCTAAATAAATAAAATATATAACAATCAGTATTATTTTTTTACATTCAATATTTACTGTAAATATAAAAAGTAAAATAATTAATGAATAAAAATAGGGGTAAAAAATAAAACATATTAATTAAAATTCAATTTGTAAAATAATTGATCTTGTGTTCATGCAATATAATTTCACAAAAATGTTATAAATCACAACGTTTTTATACCACAAAACACTAAATATAAAATTATGAATTGACTCTCAAATTTAGATTCATGTACCACAGGAAAACACTATATATAGACTTTAGTAAAACAAAAATAAATATGTAAATTACCTATTATTAAAGTAATTTTTTAATAATGCATTAAATTTTGATTTGATACATACAATTAATAATAAAGATATTTTTTAAATTAGTATAATTATATATTATTCATTAAATGATAATTGTAATATAATTATAATAAAGATATTTTTATAAAATAAATTTAAAAAAAAGAATAATACTTTCATTTTGGAAGAAAAATAAATTCATGAGAAATTGACACCTCACTTTTATTAGTTGAAAAAAAATTCAGTTTCAGTATATTAAGTAGTAGATTTTTTATGTATTAATTTTATATTTAAAATTAAAACATGACAATTTACTATGTTATTTTATTATTACTAGATGTAGTATTACATTATAAAATATAAAAGTTGAAGTGATTATTATATAGCTTAGATGAATTGAACTAAATATAAAAATATAAAACAAAATATTATTATTATTAAATTTTAGTAATTTTAATTAGTCAATAATTTAAAATAAGATAGAAGTGACTATTCATAATTGAATAGTTTTGACGGATTAGATTAAAAAATCGAAAAATGCTCTAAATAAAAATCCAAATTAACTTCTATTCTATGATATAAAAATCGGATGTCTGCACTTAATGATGAAGCTGACGTGACATGCTTCAGAGAGAGTTTCTCGATTTAATTGTTTTAACTCATTCAATACAATTTATTGTACTGACTTAATTATATCAACTAATTGATTTGATTAGATATTTAAATATTAATATAATTAATATAATTTATTATAATTTATATTACTTAATTAATTATATTATATAATTCATTATATTAGTGAATTAGTCTTTTCATTTATAAAGTCTAAAATAAAATAAATAAATTATTATTTATTCTAATTAAATTTATTTATATACTATATATGAATTAATGTTAATTTATAAAACATAGAACTTGTGGATTGTGATAAAAATGCAAGTCAGAAAAAAATACAAACACTTATAGAAGAATTAAATCTATTCTCTTTATTTATTTTTAACTATCATTTTAGATTTTATTTTTTTTAAAATCAATGATAGTGGAATTTTATTGATGCTAGATAAAATTATAGAAGAATCTACGAAGCAATATAAATGGTTGCTCTTTCAATCAAATCATACCACATACAAAAATAAATTAAATTAAATAAATCGAATTTGCATTTCTATATAATTCAATTCGATTTAGGAAAATACATAGTAAATTGAATTCATAAGGTTCAAATTATATGCAACTTCTGAATAATTATAATGATATAGGTATTTTATATAAAAATTAATACAAACATAATTTAAATTCTATACAATATTTTTTTTTGTATTTGAGCTAATTCATTAATATATGTAATTTAAAACCCTAATTCCAAATTTCATGTGACCCATATATAATTAATTTTATCATATAATTGATTCTATTTTTAATACATCTTTTCACGTAATTTTTTTTATTTTGTCTAAATTTTGTATGTTTTTTTTATTTGTCTTGTGTTGCAATATTTTTTTTGGAGTCAATAAAAATCAAAGTCTCAAATTTTAAATTATAGAAAATATGATACTATATTATAAAATTATTTTTTCTAATAATTTAAGCTCATAAAAAAGGCATATGAATGGGATAAAACTATCTTAAATTTACTGCGTTGATGCCTGGTTTCGAAAACAATAATAAAAGAATAAAATGACCACAGATTTATTGAAATAGGAGTGGTTCACGAAGAAGATGGTACAAGTTTTAAGTAATCATGATATGGGACCGATATATATTATTCATAGTCTAAATTCTTCCACCTAAAACTCAAAATTCGCAAATAAAAATTAGTATATGAATTTTTCCAAAATAAAATAATAACAATAATAAAAAGTGCTTTTAATTTCTTATTAATTAGTCAGTTAAATTATCAAATAAAAAATATTATTAAATGAGAGTAGTTACTGAATAAGAGTAATTGTTAGGGTGTTAGCATTGTATGCTCGTGTGGCTCACTAAAATAAGTTACATTATATTTATGACCCCATAAATAAAATTTTTTTATTTCGTTCAAAAAAAAAAAACTTTTGATTTGAAATAAAATAATTTCTTTGATTTTTTTCAACAAATTATAACAAATACACATTAAAATTTTATTCCAACCCAAAATACAATAGCTCTATATAAGAACTCTACAATTACATATAATTATTATATTTAGTATTTGATTATTAGATTTTTTTGAAAGTGTTACTGTTGTACATTGCACCACATCTTTATGTGTAAGACCCAAAATCTTTGAAAAGTCTTTTTATGATCAAGTCTCAAATCATATAGTTATTTATAGCCTTAATTTCAGAAATTATTTTATTAAAGATAATTAAGGCAAGTTTTGATTTATTGAATTTGAGATAAGTTATGATTATTATCCAATTCTACAATTATTGGATTATTTTCTATATTTAAAGTATAAGGTTGATAGTTATGAAATAATAAGGATTTTATATGATTCGGATTAGATAAGTAATATTTTTAAATATTATTACTGCTATTTTGGAAAATGAAGAAATTAAGTATATTCTTTCTAATTTTTGGATTTGGGCATTTTATTGAAAATAATTTGTGAAATTGATGAGCAAGTAGTATTTTCTATATACCTCTAGTGTTGGATTTAATTTGGGGTTTCAATTACCATATTATTCCCAACTATATTTGAAATTACCAAAGTGCCCTAACCCTAGGTTTAAAAAAAATGAAACCCTAACCTAGCGACCCGTTACCCGACCAGGTTCCCTTTTCCCCTATACCCAGCTGCAGCCGAAATCCCTTTCTTTCCCCCCAAAACAGCAGCAAACACACAAACCCCTCCAATGGAAATGGAACAGAGAGAGAGGGGCTGAATGGCGGATGAGGAGAGGAGGAGGGAAGCTCGTCGCGCCGCGCGCTGGGCGCCACCATTGCCGCCGCATCGCCGCCAGAACTGCGCGAGTGACAGAGGGCAGCTCACCGCGTAGCGCCGCCTCTACAGTCCATGCCGGCCTGGAAGCCGTCCCCATGGTGGCTGGTGTCGTCGTCGGAGAAGGCCACCAGAGTTGCTGTCTGCCTCTGCCTCGGGGTCCTGCAAGCTGCCGGAGCCCACTGCCGCCAGAGCTGCCGAGAACCACCGCTGTGGCTGCCACTGGGATTGTAAACGGAAGGAGGAGCTGCTGTTTTCGTTACAGCCACTCCCGGAGGAGAAGTCAACCTCGCCGCCGTGCCGAGTCGCTGCGCTGGGCGCCACCATTGCCGCCGCATCGCCGCCAGAACTGCGCGAGTGACAGAGGGCAGCTCACCGCGTCGCGCCACCTCTGCAGTCCATGCCGGCCTGGAACCACCACCAACGCGTCTTGCCGACGCCACCCACACTCGAGGAGGAGAGAGATCGAGTAGAGGGAGGCGCAAAGAGGGAGTGGGAGTCGCGAAGCCAGCTGCGTCCTCATCGCCGGAAAGAGGAATCCGTTGCTGCGACGCTGCTACTGCCGTGGCTATCGCGGTGTTCATCGCGTCTTTGGCCGCCGTCGGCAAGGTCCGATCAGAGAGAAGCTTGAGAGAAAGGGAGATCGACGGGACGGAGTGGATGAGCCGCGTCGGCGCCGTTGGGGTCTCACCGCCGCCGTCCCCATGGTGGCTGGTGTCGTCGTCGGAGAAGGCCACCAGAGTTGCTGTCTGCCTCTGCCTCGGGGTCCTGCAAGCTGCCGGAGCCCACTGCCGCCAGAGCTGCCGAGAACCACCGCTGTGGCTGCCACTGGGATTGTAAACGGAAGGAGGAGCTGCTGTTTTCGTTACAGCCACTCCCGGAGGAGAAGTCAACCTCGCCGCCGTGCCGAGTCGCTGGAGAACTCTTCCGGTAAGGGTTTTAATTTACGGTTTCTGTCCTTTTTGGATTTTGGAAAGAGTATTGACACTGCGTGGTTGTACAGCTGCTATTATCAGAAATTTGGGCCGCCGCCATTATTCAGAATTTATTAACGGAACCGCTGCCGAGTCGATTTGGAGTTTCGGCTGTTTCGTTTTGTTAATTTAGTGAGTATCTCTATTTCGAAAGCCTCGCGTCAGTATTCTGTTGTGTACAGTTAATGAATACGAGTTTTGATAACGTGGGGTCGAGTCCTGATTATTGTATGTTGCGATTAGTGTTGCTATGGTTATTGCGAACGTGACTGGGAGCTGAGGTTTTGGTTGCCGTCAGTTCGGGATGAGGCGGAAAGGACTCTATGAGACGTTTAGATTATGGAATTGCGTTTTGAGGTAGGGGCACTTTCAAAAAACTATATTTTATATGCCGGAATTATTACATATGGGTACTGATGTGAGATAATGTATTTGGTGATTGTATAAGCCTTATGTGATGTTGATTACCCTGGATGAATGTAATTATATGTTTGAATGGATTATTATTTGGTTCTGATGAACGAACTGTTGTATGGTTTTGTGAAACATAATGCCGTCCAAGTTGATTCTTTAGAGATTTGAAATATGAGTTTAATCCGTTGAGGATTGGTTTGAATTGAGTCAATTATTTTGATGATGTGAAAGATAGAATACTCTTGAAATTCAGCCTGGGTTGCTTTAATTAATTTGGTCTTTGATAAATGATTTATTGCTGAACCAATTCTTTTAAACTTTGGAAATGAGTTAAATTAGTTGATATTGAGTTGATTTTGAAATGGTTTCCTTGAGATATGCCACTGAGGCGACTGTTGGATTTAGCTTGCTTTTGAATTGATTTCTGGTTTTGAGTTGTTGAAAAGAAATGAAAAACGGTTTAGTTGGGCTCGAACCGGGTGGCAAAAGTCCAAGTTTTAGGGGAGGTGCTGCC
>NC_029777.3:39615672-39622745 GCF_000817695.3 Arachis duranensis | reverse complement strand
ATTGAACAGTTCCTCTTTCAGAAAAGATTTCTGACTTTACTTTTATTGTAAACTGTTGTTTTTGAAAAGAGGCATAAGATGGTTATTAATCACTGGTACGGTTTATCTTCATGTATCCTATTACAGTAATTCCCAAAAAACCCTCTACTGAGAACCCTTTCGAGGATGATGTTCTCACCCCCTACATTTTTCCCCTTTCAGGATTTGGGCGCAGAAGTTATGAAGAGTTTAATTATTTGTTATTGAGATGCTCTGTATTCCTTTAGATTATTATTTTTGTACCCTCACCTTTATCTTGATATATTCTGTGAGAGGGATAGGAATTGTACTGGATAATGTTTGTAATATAATTTATATATATGTATGTATATATATATGGATGTACTCTTTATGAGTTTCTGTAAGTTGTATGGTATGTATGGACGTACGTTGTATGGAGAAAGTATATTTTGGGAATGGTATTGCGGTTTAAAGTTTTTAAACAGGCTCATATTCTATATTAAATAGTATAAGTGTCGTCGTAATGGCCGAGCTATCAGAGTTGCGCAGCCGGAAGCGTGAGCTTTGGTAGTTAGGGTGTTACATTATGGTATCAGAGCAATCCTTCCTGTAGAGCCTGAGGAATGGACCAACTATGCTTCAGTTGCATACTCTGAGCATTTGTCATGTATTAGGTCTTGTCGAATGACGAGAATTAGAGCTTTATGTACATGACGGTCTATTGATTAACGATGTTAGTCTTGCATTGCATAATTCTTGGTATTAAGTTTGGCCGGCTTAATACTAGTGAATTTTGTATATGAAAGCACTAATAAGTTATCATAGATGAAATCCGAGTTTTGAGTTAAGCGAATCGCGGGTTCTGGGAACGTTGAAAACTTTTCTCGAGGCTGCTCAGTTATGTGTCTTGAATTCTGTTCGAGTCGACCTATTCTTTCGTATCCTGACTTGAAGTTCTTGGTTACTAATCCTTTTGAAAAGTAGCTTGATTTTTCAACTTTATTCCTCCATTCATATGCATTCCTGTTTGAACTTAATTGCATATGCTTGTTTGGAATCCTTGTTGCATCTATCTTCCTCGGTTTGAGTTTTTCTTGATTCACGTATTCTTTGATATAGCTTTGAACTTGTCATGATGCGCTGTGCCTTTTAACTCTGAGATTCTGAGTCCATTATTAGAGGAATTATTGATTCAGTTTTTCTCTTATTTGACAGTGAGTACAGCCAATTGAGATTTTATAAAAATTGCTGTTGATTAGGTATATACTTTTCTATATATGAAACTTTGAAGATTTCTTACACAGTTTGACAACTATTTATTTATAATACCTCGCTTGTACTTTTACTGTGCCATTATTGTTCTTTTGAAAATGTTGGACTCATATCTTTCTTCTTATGAACGGACTCGTTTCTTCTTAAGCTTTTCACCTCTATGAATGTCATACGTGATTCTGTTTTTAACTAATCTTTTACATCTTGTGAAATTATCATTAATCTTGGTTTGTCCTTTCTTGTGAATCTCATCCGTATGTGAGTCAGTTTGATTTGTTTCAAATTAGTGCATTGTTTATTCTCTCATTTTCTCTACAAGAGTTTTTAGTTAAACATTTATCCTTGAGAAATTACTAATGATTGAGTTGTCTTTTCCTTATGACTTTTGTATTCTTTTGGATCAATTGAAAGCTTGTTTGATGACTCATGTCTAGTGAATCTTGTTTGAACTACTTTGGTTTAAGATCCTTTCTTGTATGGCTTGACTCCTTTTCAAGTACATCCTAATATCCTTGAATATCCTTTTGAAATGGTGATTTCAACTATACTTTTGGAGTCCTGTTTTGAATTCTCTTTGAAGAAATTCTAAGCTGAATCTATTCCCTGTTACTTGATTGAGAGTGAAACCATTATTCGATTTTGACGAAATTGTTTTTAAAGTTGGCATGCACTATTTTAAATGAGGTTTTGAAAAGTTTCCTTGTTTAGTGGAAACCGATTCGTTTGTAACGCACCACTTATTTCCTTTACCAAATTGTAAACAAATTTTTACTTCGGAGTTTCTTTTCTAAAAAGAGTTTAACTTCCTCTTTTGTACTTGCTATAAATGTTATACACGCTTGTTTGAATATGAAATTTTGAGAATTATGAACAAGCATTTGATTACTTCTGAGTTTTTATGAACTGCTTTTGGTTAAGTTGTGCATCTGATTATCTTTCTAAAATATTTGAGAAAATATTTTAGCTCTTAGTCAAAGTTGTGTGCATTTTGTTTTTGGAACTCTACATAATCTACTTCAACATGAAATTGTATTGAAGTAAAGCCACGTTTATGCTTTTGTTACTCTCTTGAAGGATGTTTGTTGTTTAACTTCTCTTTCAGATTGCGAAGTGATATTTTTATAAGTTTTCGATTCTTTTAAGAACAATGTATTCGAAAGTATAGTAATTATGCTCTTGAGTTCTGTGAGCTTGGCTTGGGTCTGAGATATTCTTTTCTGCAACCTCATACTTCTTCAACTCATCTTGAAATTGTTTCAAACTAATGCGCTGATTCTCCTTCCTATTGATCCTATTGAATTTCCTTGATCCAAGGGTTATCTTGAAGTTGTCAATTGAATTGAGTCTAGCAAACTTCATTGCTTGAGTGTCCTTGTTTATTTGGAATTGGATACATTCTCTCAAATCTTTGAGTACTATCCTTGACATTTGACTCTCCTTTTTAAATCTTGTATCCTTCTGAGTAGACTCGAGAATTGTTTTGATATCACGTGCGACTTGTAGACGTAGTAACGCGATACGTTAGTTCTTTAAGACGTGATGTGTATACGGAAGTTGAAGTGGTAGGTGTACAACGTTTTGGGTTGTGGTGTTTTGTTCCTTGCGGACGGGTTTGCGATCGTTGGGCTTATGATCGAAATTGGGGTTTGTAAAGTGCTTGATGGAGTTGGAAAGTTGAAACTTTGAGGTTGATATGAGATTAGTGTGCGGAGGTTAAGCACGTCGTTTTAACTCCATCCTGTTTTATAGCCTTTGATGCTTTGCCCTTCTATCACATGATTTACCCATGCTAACTTTTGCATTGAGCCTACCTTGTAACGTTTGCTTTGCAATCACACTCCTACCTCTACATCCGTAAGCTCATGACAACCAAAGTATTTGAAAACTATATATATGCTTATATTTTGAGATATTTTTGCCTCTTCCTTAAATGTGTTTAAGAGTGAGCTGTTATGAATTTTCTTTCGTTTTGTATCAATTTTCGAGGGCGAAAATTTTTATAAGGTGGGTAGGATGTAAGACCCAGAATCTTTGAAAAGTCTTTTTATGATCAAGTCTCAAATCATATAGTTATTTATAGCCTTAATTTCAGAAATTATTTTATTAAAGATAATTAAGGCAAGTTTTGATTTATTGAATTTGAGATAAGTTATGATTATTATCCAATTCTATAATTATTGGATTATTTTCTATATTTAAAGTATAAGGTTGATAGTTATGAAATAATAAGGATTTTATATGATTTGGATTAGATAAGTAATATTTTAAATATTATTACTGCTATTTTGGAAAATAAAGAAATTAAGTATATTATTTCTAATTTTTAGATTTGGGCATTTTATTGAAAATAATTTGTGAAATTGATGAGCAAGTAGTATTTTCTATATACCTCTAGTGTTGGATTTAATTTGGGGTTTCAATTACCATATTATTCCCAACTATATTTGAAATTACCAAAGTGCCCTAACCCTAGGTTTAAAAAAAATGAAACCCTAACCCAGCGACCCGTTACCCAACCCGGTTCCCTTTTCCCCTATACCCAGCTGCAGCCGAAATCCCTTTCTTTCCCCCCAAAACAGCAGCAAACACACAAACCCCTCCAATGGAAATGGAACAGAGAGAGAGGGGCTGAATGGCGGATGAGGAGAGGAGGAGGGAAGCTCGTCGCGCCGCGCGCTGGGCGCCACCATTGCCGCCGCATCGCCGCCAGAACTGCGCGAGTGACAGAGGGCAGCTCACCGCGTAGCGCCGCCTCTACAGTCCATGCCGGCCTGGAACCACCACCAACACGTCTTGCCGTCACCACCCACACTCGAGGAGGAGAGAGATCGAGTAGAGGGAGGCGCAAAGAGGGAGTGGGAGTCGCGAAGCCAGCTGCGTCCTCATCGCCGGAAAGAGGAATCCGTTGCTGTGACGCTGCTACTGCCGTGGCTATCGCGGTGTTCATCGCGTCTTTGGCCGCCGTCGGCAAGGTCCGATCAGAGAGAAGCTTGAGAGACAGGGAGATCGACGGGACGGAGTGGATGAGCCGCGTCGGCGCCGTTGGGGTCTCACCGCCGCCGTCCCCATGGTGGCTGGTGTCGTCGTCGGAGAAGGCCACCAGAGTTGCTGTCTGCCTCTGCCTCGGGGTCCTGCAAGCTGCCGGAGCCCACTGCCGCCAGAGCTGCCGAGAACCACCGCTGTGGCTGCCGCTGGGATTCTAAACGGAAGGAGGAGCTGCTGTTTTCGTTACAGCCACTCCCAGAGGAGAAGTCAACCGCGCCGCCGTGCCGAGTCGCCGGAGAACTCTTCCGGTAAGGGTTTTAATTTACGGTTTCTGTCCTTTTTGGATTTTGGAAAGAGTATTGACACTGCGTGGTTGTACAACTACTATTATCAGAAATTTGGGCCGCCGCCATTATTCAGAATTTATTAACGGAGCCGCTACCGAGTCGATTTGGAGTTTCGGCTGTTTCGTTTTGTTAATTTAGTGAGTATCTCTATTTCGAAATCCTCGCGTTCTCTATTTCGAAAGCCTCGCGTCAGTATTCTGTTGTGTACAGTTAATGAATACGAGTTTTGATAACGTGGGGTCGAGTCCTGATTATTGTATGTTGCGATTAGTGTTGCTTTGGTTATTGCGAACGTGACTGGGAGCTGAGGTTTTGGTTGCCGTCAGTTCGGGATGAGGCGGAAAGGACTCTATGAGACGTTTGGATTATGGAATTGCGTTTTGAGGTAGAGGCACTTTCCAAAAACTATATTTTATATGCCGAAATTATTACATATGGGTACTGATGTGAGATAATGTATTTGGTGATTGTATAAGCCTTATGTGATGTTGATTACCCTGGATGAATGTAATTATATGTTTGAATGGATTATTATTTGGTTCTGATGAACGAACTGTTGTATGGTTTTGTGAAACATAATGCCGTCCAAGTTGATTGCCTTATGTATTATTTGATTGACTCGAATGATTATGGATGTTTGTTTGGCTGAATTGTTGTGTGGTTTTGTGAAACGAGATGCTTTTGAAGTTGATTCTTTTAAAGCTTTGAAATCGGGTTTAATTCTTCGTGAATTGATTTGAGTTGAGTTGATTTTCTAGATGATGTGGAAAGTAGAACGCACTGTTGAATTCAGCCTGGTTTACTTTAATTGACTTGGTTTTGGACAAATGATTTGTTACGGAGCTGTTTCTTTAAAGCTTTGGAAATGAGTTAAATCGATTGATATTGAGTTGATTTTGAGATGGTATCCTTGAGATACGCCACTGAGGCGATTGTTGGATTTAGCCTACTTTAAATTGATTTATGGTTTTGTGTTGTTGAAAAGGAATGAGGAACGGTTTAGTTGGGACCCGAACCGGGTGGCAAAAGTCCAAGTTTTAGGGGAGGTGCTGCCGAAATTTCTACAAAATCTTAGTCTTGTTTGAAAAGTTATTTAGAAAGGATTGGATTTGAGAAGCTGTATCATTTGATTTAATAAGAGAATAATTATATTTTTTTTGCTTAATTTATTTAGCGAACTTTATGCCTTGAGTTTGACTTATTTAGAAATGAACATATGAGTTGAGTTCAGCTTATTTAGAAATGAACTATTTTTACCGCTTGAATCGCTGAAGGAAAGAATGATGATCTAATATTGATTTCAATATAAAAAGGAGCATTTATTGATTTTAAAGGAAACTAGACTTTTGATTGAGTAATTAAGTTTCAGGAATTTTGGAAGAGGTTGGAAAAAAACGGGTTCCAAAAAGAAATCTGAAAGTGGTTTGATTCAAATGAACCGGTTCCGTTCAAATGAGTTGATTTTTGGACCGGGTTGGAACTTGTGATTTATGTATGGTCGGTTTCATAATAAATTCCGTTTTATTTACTTGAACCGAGAATCTATGATTTTAAGAGTTTCAATGAATTTTAAGGAATTGATATAGGTTGACCTTCCCTAAAAACTTGGGACTCTGTCGAGAAACTTTTGTTATAAAATCCCATTGTTGGATGGGTGATTTTGAATGCTTTGAAATAAATCCTTAACTTGCCATGGTTTGAAAGTTTGGAAAGAGAATGTCGAGAGTGGTTCTGTTTTAAAAGGGGAACTCACTTTGAGTAAATTTGGCTTATGAGCCTGAGATGATTTGAGAAACGAGATTTCTAAAGCCAAGGCTGAAAAGAGCTGAAACTTGATTTCAAAGTGAAATGAACTCAGAAAATGATTTATGGCTTAAATGCCGGTTTCATGAATTTGATGATTTTGAATGTGGAAGTGCTGTTTTGTTGTGAGCCGGAATGGCTTTGAATGATATGAATATTGGCTGATTCTGGATTGAACCGTGAGCCAGAATGGCTGTGTGTGATTATTAATATTGGCTGGTTCTGGACTGAACCGTGAGCCGGATGGCTGAGATGGATGTTGATCCACGGATGAGAATGAATGCATGTATATGCTGAATTATTGATAATTTTGATTTGCACTTCCACTATCAGAGGCACGAGCTCCCTGGGAGAAAGCAGTGGCTAGCCACCACGTGCTCTAGGTGGAGGCTCGAGACTCTGCTGATCCTATGTCGTAAGTGTGGTCGGGCACTGCGAAAGTTTCGGATGAGCTCGCCCCCGTGAATATACACCAGTGAGGGTGTTGGATATGGATCATGATTATGATCAAGTTTATATTGAGTATAACTCGAGTTGGGGAGACACGACAGAGGGACAGTCCAATAGTTAGCTACCAGGACTTGTCGGGTTGGCTCTATAACCGACAGATGATATCATCAGCCACTAGGGACAGGCATGCATCATATGCATCTATGTGACATTGTT
>NC_029777.3:39614506-39615059 GCF_000817695.3 Arachis duranensis | reverse complement strand
GTATATATATATGGATGTACTCTTTATGAGTTTCTGTAAGTTGTATGGTATGTATGGACGTACGTTGTATGGCGAAAGTATATTTTGGGAATGGTATTGCGGTTTAAAGTTTTTAAACAGGCTCATATTCTATATTAAATAGTATAAGTGTCGTCGTAATGTCCGAGCTATCAGAGTTGCGCAGCCGGAAGCGTGAGCTTTGGTAGTTAAGGTGTTACATTATGTAAGTTTTATTTTTTTATTTTAAATAAATTTTTTAAGTGTCGATTAGTCTTCTATTGATTAGTGTTTTTATTTTATTTTGTTCAACTTCTTTGCAAATTTACTTTTTTACGGTTCAGATGTTATAAATTTATTAGCTTAATAATTAAAAATAAATAATATTTATATAATTGTTAAATATTTGAAAAAAAATAAGACTATTATGCACTCTCTAAAAGTGTCATTACTTCATAATACATTATGTTTTATATAAGTTTCATATATTTTATGTAAGTTTCATTTTCTTTTATCAGATAGATCAAAGTTTATTAATTTGGATACTAATTTTTTT
>NC_029777.3:39598387-39614253 GCF_000817695.3 Arachis duranensis | reverse complement strand
ATATATATATCCCTTTTAATTAGATTATTAATTTGTGAATTAAAAGTTACTGTTAATATAATTTTACATATTTAAAAATTAAGTTTTTTACTTTTTAAGTAAAAAATAATACCTCAAATTAATCAATAAATAATCAGTATTGTAAGTTAATGTATATTTAAAATTTAACTTCAAGATAAGTATTAAAATTTAAAAATTTGTATTCGTAGCTTATTATTGCGGGAAAAGTACATTGTAGATAAGTGATTTAACAACGATAATGTATCTCACTCCAATCACACAATCTAAGGTTGCAAGGTTAAGATGAAGGATAATTTTGGCAAGAAAACGAAAAAGACTTGATGATAATGAGTCTGCTTCTTTTTGTGTTTCTGGTAAGCGTTATTGTGAAACTTTTTTAATTTCTATTTTTTTATGAGAAATACAGTTTAAACTATCATCATTGTTGAGAATATTAGTAAAGTAGTTTGTACTATACATGATTTTTTAAATTCATATTTTATAAGCTATAAATTACATAAAAACTATGCAATCTTCAAATCTTCATGTTCTATTTAGGTTAATTAATTATTTAATATTATTTAAGATATACTCTGTCATAATTTAAAATACTAATACTATTTAATCTAAATTAATACATAAAATTCTATACTAATTGGGAAAATATAAAATTTGATGCTTTTGTGTAGATCTATTTGACTCGATTTAAATAAATTGAAAATTTAAAATTATATTTAAATTTAGAGTTTTATTTATTATTTAAATTGAATAGTATTTATTTTTAAGTCATGACTGGGTATATTTTAAATAATATGACACAGATACTCATTAATTTAGTTTAATAATTTAAAAAATAATTCAATAAAACTAAACCAATACAAAAAAATTTTAACTACGAAAGTATACTACTAAAATTGTATAAAATCAAATATGAGATTAATTAATTGAATAATTATTATTTGTGTTTCATTTATTTTTTTTGACTTAACAGTGTTGAAGAACAACAATAATACAAATTTTGACGTACACAAAAATGTGCATCATATTTCCTACTACCTTCCTTCAATCCTTCTTACTCCTTTTCGTGGCAAGCTGTATGTAGGGCATCACCGTTGTCAATGGCTTATCGCATCCTCTCAGTGAAAATGGTCCAAATGCTCTTGTCACAGCACGGCTAATCATCTGTCGGTTCTCGATCATGTCGGAATAGAATCCATTGATTCTTTTGCGTCTGTCACTACGCCCAACAATCGCGAGTTTGAAGCTCGTCACAGTCATTCAATCCCTGAATCCTACTCGGAATACCACAGACAAGGTTTAGACTTTCCAGATTCTCAAGAATGGCCACCAATAATTCTAGCTTATACCACGAAGATTCTGGTTAAGGAATCCAAGAGATATTCACTCTAGCTTTTGCTTGTAGAACGGAAGTGGTTGTCAGACACAAGTTCATAGGGACGGATGATGATGAGTGTCACAGATCATCACATCCATCAGGTTGAAGTACGAATAATATCTTAGAATAAGAATAAGCTTGAATTGAATAAAAGATAGTAGTAATTGCATTAAAACTTGAGGTACATCAGAGCTCTACACCCTTAATCTATGGTATGTAGAAATTCCACTGTTGAAAATACATAAGTGATGGTCCAGGCATGGCCGAATGGCCAGCCCCCAAATGTGATCAAAGGTATAAAATCCCAGATGTCTAATACAATAGTAAAATGTCCTATTTATACTAGACTAGCTACTAGGGTTTACAAAAATAAGTCTAAGTGCAGAAATCCACTTCCGGGGCCCACTTTGGTGTGTGCTTGGGCTGAGGTTTAGCTTTACACGTGCAAAGGCTTCTCTTGGAGTTAAACGCCAAGTTGTAACGTGTTTTTGGTGTTTAACTCTGGTTTGTGACGTGTTTCTGGCGTTTTACTCCAGAATGCAGCATGGAACTGCCGTTGAACGCTAGTTTGCGTCATCTAAGCTCAAATAAAGTATGAACTATTATATATTTCTGAAAAGGTCTTGATGTCTACTTTCCAATGCCGTTGAGAGCGTGCCATTTGGAGTTCTGTAACTCCAAAAAATCAATTTCATGTACAGGGAAGTCAGAATCCAACATCATCAGCAGTCCTTTGTCAGCCTGAATCAGATTTTTGCTCAGGTCCCTTAATTTCAGCCAGAAAATACTTGAAATCACAGAAAAACACACAAACTCATAGTAAATTTTGCATAAATTTTACCTAAAAATAATGCCAAAAGCGTATAAATTATCCGCTCATCACAACACCAAACATAAATTGTTGCTTGTCCCCAAGCAACTGAAAATCAATTAGGATAAAAAGAGGAGAATATACTATAAATTCCAAAATATCAGTGAAGATTAGTTCTAATTAGATGAGCGAGACTTGTAGCTTTTTGCTTCTGAACAGTTTTGGCATCTCACTTTATCCTTTGAAGTTTAGAATGATTGGCATCTCTAGGAATTCAGAGTTCAGATAGTGTTATTGATTCTCCTAGTTAAGTATGTTGATTCTTGAACACAGCTACGTTTATGAGTCTTGGTCGTGGCCCTAAGCACTTTGTTTTCCAGTATTACAACCGGATACGTAAATGCCACAAACACATGACTGGGTGAACCTTTTCAGATTGTGACTCAGCTTTGCTAGAGTCCCCAGTTAGAAGTGTCCAGAGCTCTTAAGCACACTCTTTTTGTTTTGGATCACGAATTTAACCACTCAATCTCAAGCTTTTCACTTGGACTTGCATGCCACAAGCACATGGTTAGGGACAGCTTGATTTAGCCACTTAGGCCTGGATTTTGTTTCCTTGGGCCCTCCTATTCATTGATGCTCAAAGTCTTGGATCCTTTTTACCCTTGCCTTTTGGTTTTAAGGGCTATTGGCTTTTTCTGCTTGCTTTTTCTTTTTCTTTCTCTTTTTTTTTTCGCACTTCTCTTTTTTTCTCAAGCTTCTTTTTCACTGCTTTTTCTTGCTTCAAGAATCAAATTTATGATTTTTCAGATTATTAATAACATTTTTCCTTGTTCATCATTCTTTCAAGAGCCAACAATTTTAACATTCATAAACAACAATATAAAAAATATGCACTGTTCAAGCATTCATTCAGAAAACAAAAAGTATTGTCACCACATCAATATAATTAAACCAATTTCAAGGATGAATTCAAAACTCATGTACTTCTTGTTCTTTTGTATTAGAAACATTTTTCATTTAAGAAAGGTGAAGGATTCATGGAATTATTCATAGCCTTAAGACATAGACACTAGACACTAATGATCATGTAACAAAGACACAAACATAAACAAGCATATAGCATAAAAACCGAAAAATAGAGAAATAAGAACAAGGAATGAGTCCACCTTAGTGATGGTGACATCTTCTTCTTGAAGGACCAATGATGTCCTTGAGCTCTTCTATGTCTCTTCCTTGCCTTTGTTGCTCCTTTTTCATTGCTCTTTGATCTTCTCTAATCTCATGGAGAATGATGGAGTGCTCTTGGTGTTCTACCCTTAATTGGTTCATATCATGACTCAATCCTTCTAGAAAAGTGTTGAGTTGTTCCCAATAGTTATTTGGAGGAAAGTGCATCCCTTGAGGCATCTCAGGAATTTCTTGATGATGAGCTTCCTCATGCGTCTCTTGAGATCCATAGACGGACTCTCTTGTTTGCTCCATCCTCTTCTTAGTGATGGGCTTGTCCTCTTCAATGAAGGTGTCTCCTTCTATGACAACTCCAGCTGAGTAGCATAGATGGCAAATAAGATGAGGAAAAGCTAGCATTGCCATGGTGGAGGACTTTTCGGCTACTTTGTAGAATTCAAGAGAGATGACTTCATGAACTTCTACTTCCTCTCCAATCATGATGCTATGGATCATGATGGCCCGATCCACAGTCACTTCAGATCGGTTGCTAGTGGGGATGATGGAGCGTTGGATGAA
This sequence comes from Arachis duranensis, assembly GCF_000817695.3. Lineage (NCBI taxonomy): Eukaryota > Viridiplantae > Streptophyta > Magnoliopsida > Fabales > Fabaceae > Arachis > Arachis duranensis. The sequence goes on along the minus strand of NC_029777.3, from coordinate 39,610,297 downwards.
CTCCAACCATCCTCTAGCCACAGGCTTAAGGTCCAGTCTTCTCAATTGAACCAGCTTGTCTTTTGAGTCTCTTTTCCATTGAGCTCCTTCCACACATATGTCCGTAAGGACTTGGTCCAACCTTTGATCAAAATTGACCCTTCTAGTGTAGGGGTGTGCATCTTCTTAGCTTGCATCATAGGCAAATTGAACGCCAACCTTTCATTTTCTGGACTAAAATCTAAGTATTTTCCCCGAACCATTGTAAGATAATTCTTTGGATTCAGGTTCATACTTTGATCATGGTTCCTAGTGATCCATGCATTGGCATAGAACTCTTGGACCATTAAGATTCTGACTTGTTGAATGGGGTTGGTCAGAACTTCCCAACCTCTTCTTTGGATCTCATGTCGGATCTCCGGATACTCATTTTTCTTGAGCATGAAAGGGACCTCAGGGATCACCTTCTTCTTGGCCACAACTTCATAGAAGTGGTCTTGATGGACCTTTGAGATGAATCTCTCCATCTCCCATGACTCGGAGGTGAAAGCTTTTGTCTTCCCTTTCCTCTTTCTAGAGGTTTCTCCGGCCTTAGGTGCCATAGATAGTTATGGAAAAACAAAAAGCTATGCTTTTACCACACCAAACTTAGAATGTTGCTCGTCCTCGAGCAAAGAAAGGAAAGAATAGAAGAAGAAGAAGACATGAAGGAGAGGGAGATGGGTGTGTATTCGGCTAAGGGGGAGAAGAGAGGGTTGTGTTGTGTGAAAATGAAGAAGGATAGAGGGGTTTATATAGTGGAGGGAGAGGGTAGTAGGTTCGGTCATTAGGGTGGGTTTGGATGGGAAAGGGATTTTGAATTTGAAGGTAGGTGGGGTTTATGGGGAAGAGTGGATGGATGTGGGTGGTGAAGGGTTTTTGGGGAAGAGTGTTATTGGATTGTGTGATGAAGAGAGAAGGTGAGTTGAGGTAGGTAGGGATCCTGTGGGGTCCACAGATCTTGAGGTGTCAAGGATTTATCATCCCTGCACCAATGAGGCGTGTAAAATGCCCTCTGCATGCAATCTTGGCGTTCAATGCCATATTGATACTTGTTTCTGGCGTTGAATGCCAGCTCTATGCTTGTTTTGTGCATTCAACGCCAATCTGCGGTATGTTTCTGGCATTAAATGACAGTTCCATGCTTGTTTCTGGCGTTTAACGCCAGCTTTCCTTAGGGTGCAATCCTGGCATTTGAGCACCAGACTGCTGCTTGTTTCTGGTGTTCAGCACCAGATTCATGCTCTGTTATGGTATTGAACGCCAGCCAGATGCTCCTTACTGGCGTTTAAATGCCAGTAAGCTCTTCCTCTAGGATGTGCTGTTTCTTCTGCTGTTTTTTATTCTGTTTTTTAATTTTAGTAATTGTTTTGTGACTCCACATGATCATGAACCTAATAAAACATAAAAGAACAATAAAAAATATGGATAAATAAAAATTGGGTTGCCTCCCAATAAGCGCTTCTTTAATGTCAATAGCTTGATAGTGAGCTCTCATGGAGCCTCACAAATCCTCAGAGCATTGTTGGGACTTCCCAACACCAAACTTAGGATTTGAATGTGGGGGTTCAATACCAAACTTAGAGTTTGGTTGTGGCCTCCCAACACCAAACTTAAAGTTTGATTGTGGGGGCTCTATTTGACTCTGTATTGAGAGAAGCTTTTCATGCTTCCTCTCCATGGTTACAGAGGAAGATCCTTGAGCCTTAAACACAAGGTAGTCCTCATTCAATTGAAAGACTAGTTCACCTCTGTCAACATCAATCACAGCTCCTGCTGTGGCTAGGAAGGGTCTTCCAAAGATGATGGATTCATCCTTATGACGTGGCGAAAATTGGCAAGTTAAGAAATTATTAATAGAAATACGTTACAAGTACAGTCCTTAATCAGCCGAAAATCTGCTTATCAATTTAAAAAGGGTTGTCACAAAGATTAAAATTAAAATACTGGGAGTATGAATCCCAGGTCGTCTCCCAACGAGTTGCAGAGAGATGTGCTATTTTATCAATCAGGTGTTTTCAAAAATGGTTGAATTAATAAACAGGAAATTAAAATAGAGAATTTAATTAATTCTAAATAAAAGCCTTAACTGGGAGTAGATTAGTTGGAAGCCCTATTCTTGTTGAAGTACTCTCAAGAGTAATTGATAATTGAAGATTTCTCTATTTAGTTACCCCTTGCTAGGTAAGGGAGAGTCAAACACGTTGGAATGCTGTTTCTGTTCACAATCCCAATCCGCTCATTGAAATGGATTAGTGTCTGTAAATAGAGGGCATTCCAACAATGAACCCAATTATAATTATCCTTTCAAGCATCCCAACTTAAGGGTTCCTTTCAATAAACTCCCCATCAAGTTAGGGAACTACTCGCTCATTGTGAATGTAGAACTCATAAAATATAAAAAGGAATTAAAGGAAGACATGATAAATAAAAGATGAAAAGGGATTAAATAAAAATATTATTCTATATTAATAACTTGTGAAAACAATCCAATGTCAACTCTAGAGAGAATAATGATATGGAAGAATAAGTAAAAAGTAAATAGCAAAGTATAATGACTAGTACCGGAGGTAGCCTCTTCTCAAAAGCTAAAAAGTAAAATCCTCCAAAAATCCTAATTATGAATGTCAAGTGATAAAAACCTAGGGGAGGAGCCAATTCAGATCTAAAACTAAAAATTATGTGGAATGAATTGTTCTCCTCTATTTCTGCATGTTCCCTGGCTCTAGTCTGTGTTTCTGGGCCGAAAACTGGGTTGAAATCCAGCCCAGAAACTCTGCCAGTGACTTTTGAAATTCTGCAGATTGCGCATGCCACACGGTCGCGTCATTCATGCGGACGTGTCATTCGGCGTTTTGCTTTCCCACGTGGGCGCATCGTCCATGCCTCCGCGTCACTTATGCTTTTCCAATCCGCGCGGTCACGTGAGCCATGCGGCCGCGTCACTGCGATTTCCTCTCTTTCGCGCGGTCGTGTGAGCTATGCGGCCGCGTCACTTCTCGCTGGTCATCTCCTTAATTTCTTGTATTCCTTCCATTTTTGGAAACTTCTTTTCCAATCTCCAATTCATTCATGCCCTATAAAGCCTGAAACACTTAACACGCAGATCACAGCATCGAATGGGATAAAGGAGAAAAAATACCTAATTAAAAGTCTCTAGGAAGTAAGTTTTTAATCATGTAATAATTTTAGGAAGGAAATATAAATGCATGCTAATTATATGAATAAGTGGGTAAAGATCATGATAAAACCACACAATTAAACACATTATAAACCATAAAATAATGGTTTATCACCTTATCCTTCCTAGTGTCTAAGATTATGAAATCAGCAGGGATGTAAAGGCCTTTAACCTTCACTAACACATCCTCTACCATTCCATAAGCTTGACTTATTGACTTGTCTGCCATCTCTAATGAGAATGTGGCAGCCTGTACCTCAAAGATCCCTAGTTTCTCCATTACAGAGAGTGGCATAAGATTTATGCCTGACCCCAAGTTACACAGAGCCTTCTCAAAGGTCATGGTGCCTATGGTACAGGGTATTAAGAATTTACCAGGATCTTGTCTCTTTTGAGGTAAAGTTTTCTGAACCGATGTATCTAGTTCACTAATGAGCAAGGGAGGTGCATCTTCCCAAGTCTCGTTACCAAATAACTTGGCATTCAGCTTCATGATAGCTCCTAGATATTGAGCAACTTGCTCTCCTGTTACATCTTCATCCTCTTCAGGGGAGGAATAGTTTTCAGAGCTCATGAATGGTAGAAGGAGGTTTAATGAAATTTCTATGGTCTCTATATGAGACTCAGATTCCTCTAGGTCCTCAATAGAGAACTCCTTCTTGTCTTGGAGACGTCCCATGAGGTCTTCCTCATTGGGATTCACGTCCTCCCCTTTCTCTTTAGGTTCGGCCATTTTAATTATGTCAATGGCCTTGCACTCTCTTTTTGGATTCTCTTTAGTATTTCTTGGGAGAGTACTAGGAGGAGTTTCAGTAATTTTCTTACTCAGCTGGCCCACTTGTACCTCCAAATTTCAGATGGATGACCTTGTTTCAATCATGAAACTTAAAGTGGCCTTAGATAGATCAGAGACTACGTTTGCTAAGCTAGAGGAGCTCTGCTCAGAATTCTCTATTTGTTGCTGAGAAAATGATGGAAAAGGCTTGCTATTGCTGAGCCTGTTTCTTCCACCATTGTTAAAGCCTTGTTGGGACTTTTGTTGATCCTTCCATGAGAAGTTTGGATAATTTCTCCATGTAGAATTATAGGTGTTTCCATAAGGTTCACCCATGTAATTGACCTCTGCCACTGCTGGGTTTTCAGGATCATAAGCTTCTTCTTCAGAAGATGTCTCTTTAGTACTGTTGGATGCATTTTGCCATCCATTCAGACTTTGAGAAATCATGTTGACTTGCTGAGTCAAAATTTTGTTCTGAGCCAATATGGCATTCAGAGCATCAATTTCAAGAACTCCCTTCCTCTGAGGCGTCCCATTACTCACAGAATTCCTCTCAGAAGTGTACATGAATTGGTTATTTACAACCATGTCAATAAGTTCTTAAGCTTCTGCAGGCGTTTTCTTTAGGTGAATGGATCCACCTGCAGAATGGTCCAGTGACATCTTAGAGAACTCAGATAGACCATAATAGAATATATCCAAAATGGTCTACTCTGAAAGCATGTCATACGGACACCTTTTGGTCATCTGCTTGTATCTTTCCCAAGCTTCATAGAGGGATTCACCATCTTTTTATTTGAAGGTCTGAACATCCACTCTAAGCTTGCTCAGCTTTTGAGGAGAAAAGAACTTAGCCAAGAAGGCCGTGACCAGCTTATCCCAAGAGTCCAGGCTATCTTTAGGTTGTGAGTCCAACCAAGTTCTAGCTCTGTCTCTTACAGTAAAAGGGAAAAGCATGAGCCTGTAGACTTCAGGATCTACTCCATTAGTCTTAACAGTATCACAGATCTGCAAGAATTCAGTTAAAAACTGGTAGGGATCTTCTGATGGAAGTCCATGGAACTTGCAGTTCTGTTGCAGTAGAGCAACTAGTTTAGGTTTCAGCTCAAAATTGTTTGCTCCAATGACAGGGATTGAGATGCTTCTTCCATCAAATTTGGAAGTAGGTGTAGTATAATCACCAAGCATCCTCCTTGCATTATTATTTTCGGCTGCCATCTCCTCTTCCTTTTTAAAAATTTCTGTAAGGTTGTCTCTGGATTGTTGTAATTTAGCTTCTCTTAGTTTCCTTTTTAGAGTTCTTTCAGGTTCAAGATCTGCTTCAACAAGAATATTCTTGTCCTTGCTCCTGCTCATATGAAAAAGAAGGGAACAGAAAATAATAATAGATATTCTCTTTACCACAGTAGAGAGATTCCTTTTTGTTAGTAGAAGAAGAAAAGAATATAAAGAAGAAAAAGGTAAGAATCCAAACACAAGGGGGGAAGAGTGAGTTCGAATTCTTGAGTAGAAGAGACGTGTTAGTAGATAAATAAATAGATAGAAGAAGATGAGAGAGAGGAGTTTTCAAAAATTATTTTGGAAATCAGCTTAGTGATTTTCGAAAATTAAGAGAAGAAATAAAATTAAAATTAAAATTTGAAACAATTAGTTAATTAAGAAAATTTTGAAAAAGAGGGAGGTAACTTTTGAAAATTAGAGAGAAGAAAGTAGTTAGGTAGTTTTGAAAAAGATAAGAAACAAACAAAAAGTCAATTAGTTAGTTGAAAAAGATTTGAAAATCAATTTTTAAAAAGATAAGAAGTTATGAAAGATATTTTGAAATCAAATTTTTGAAAAGATATGATTGAAAAAGATATTTTGGAAAAGATTTGATTTTTAAAACTAAAATTGATTACTTGACTAAAAAGAAACTAAAAGATATGATTCTAGAATTTAAAAATTGAACCTTTCTTAACAAGAAAGTAACAAACTTCAAATTTTTGAATCAATCACATTAATTATTAGTAAAGTTTTCGAAAATCATAAAATAAAGACAAGAAAAAAGATTTTAAAAAAATATTTTTAAATTTTCGAAAATCATAAGATAAAAATGAAAAATATTTGATTTTTGAAAAAGATTTTGAAAAGATAATATTTTTAAAATTGAAAATTTGACTTGACTTATAAGAAATAGCTAAGTTTTTGAAAATTTTTGACTAAATCAACTCAAATTTTTGAAATTTATGAGAGAAATATATTTTTTTATTTTTGAATTTTTTATGATGAGAGAGAAAACACAAATTTGACCCAAAACATGAAAATTTTGGATCAAAACCAATGATGCATGCAAGAACACTATGAATGTCAAGATGAACACCAAGAACACTTTGAAGATCAAGATGAACATCAAGACTTATTTTTGAAAATTTTCAAGAAAAGAAAAACATGCAAGACACTTTTCAATGCTTAGACACTATGAATGCAAAAATGCACATGAAAAACAACACAAAACGCAAAACAAGAAAATTGGAAGATCAAACAAGAAGACTTATCAAGAACAACTTGAAGATCATGAAGAACACATGCATGAATTTTCGAAAAAATGCAAAGGTTTTTAAAACATGCAATTGACACCAAACTTAAAAATTGACTCAAGACTCAAACAAGAAACACAAAATATTTTTGGTTTTTATGATTTTATTGTTTTTTTTGGATTTTTCGAAAATTAATTTTTTAGAAAAACGAAAAAGAGAAAAAATTTTTTTGAAAGATTTTTTAAAACTTTTTGAAAAGAAAAATTACCTAATCTGAGAAACAAGATGAACCGTCAGTTGTCCAAACTCGAACAATCCCCGACAATGGCGCCAAAAACTTGCTGCACAAAATTGTGATCATCAACAATGGCGCCAGAAACTTGGTAGCGCTCTCAAACGTGAATCACACTTTGTCACAACTTCGCACAACTAACCAGCAAGTGCACTGGGTCGTCCAAGTAATAAACCTTACATGAGTAAGGGTCGATCCCACGGAGATTGTTGGTATGAAGCAAGTTATGGTCATCTTGTAAATCTCAGTTAGGCGGATTCAAATGGTTATAAAGGTTTTTGAAATTAATAATAAATAAAGCATAAAATAAAGACAGAGATACTTATGTAAATCATTAGTGGGAATTTCAGATAAGTGTATGGAGATGCTTTGTCCCTGTTGAATCTTTGCTTTCCTACTACCTTCCTTCAATCCTTCTTACTCCTTTCCATGGCAAGCTGTATGTAGGGCATCACCGTTGTCAATGGCTTATCGCATCCTCTCAGTGAAAATGGTCCAAATGCTCTTGTCACAGCACGGCTAATCATCTGTCGGTTCTCGATCATGTCGGAATAGAATCCATTGATTCTTTTGCGTCTGTCACTACGTCCAACAATCGCGAGTTTGAAGCTCGTCACAGTCATTCAATCCCTGAATCCTACTCGGAATACCACAGACAAAGTTTAGACTTTTTGGATTCTCAAGAATGGCCGCCAATAATTCTAGATTATACCACGAAGATTCTAGTTAAGGAATCCAAGAGATATTCACTCTAGCTTTTGCTTGTAGAACGGAAGTGGTTATCAGGCACGCGTTCATAGGGATGGATGATGATGAGTGTCACGGATCATCACATCCATCAGGTTGAAGTACGAGTAATATCTTAGAATAAGAATAAGCTTGAATTGAATAAAAGATAGTAGTAATTGCATTAAAACTTGAGGTACAACAGAGCTCCACACCCTTATTCTATGGTGTGTAGAAACTCCACCGTTGAAAATACATAAGTGATGGTCCAGGCATGGCCGAATGGCCAGCCCCCAAATGTGATCAAACGTGTAAAATCCCAGATGTCTAATACAATAGTAAAATGTCCTATTTATACTAGACTAGCTATTAGGGTTTACAGAAATAAGTCTAACTGCAGAAATCCATTTCTGGGCCCACTTTGGTGTGTGCTTGGGCTGAGTTTGAGCTTTACACATGCAGAGGCTTCTCTTGGAGTTAAATGCCAAGTTGTAACGTGTTTTTGGCATTTAACTCTGGTTTGTGACGTGTTTCTAGCATTTTACTCCAGAATGCAGCATGGAACTGGCATTGAACGCCAGTTTGCGTCGTCTAAACTTGAATAAAGTATAGATAATTATATATTGCCGGAAAGCTCTGGATGTCTACTTTTGAAAGCTGTTGAGAGCGCGGCATTTGAAGTTTTGTAGCTCCAGAAAATCCATTTCGAGTGTAGGAAGGTCAGAATCCAACAGCATCAGTAGTCCTTTGTCAGCCTGAATCAGATTTTTGCTCAGGTCCCTCAATTTCAGCCAGAAAATACCTGAAATCACAGAAAAACACACAAACTCATAGTAAAGTCCAGAAATGTGATTTTTGCATAAAAAACTAATGAAAACATCCCTAAAAGTAGCTAGATCCTACTAAAAACTACCTAAAAGTAATGCCAAAAAGCGTATAAATTATCCGCTCATCAATCGTCTTGATATATTGTGTCGAGTTTTCAAGATCAAGCTTGATTTTTTGATTGATGACCTAAAAGAGGGAAAAAATCTTTGGCAAAATTTTGGGATGTAAGTATGTGTTTATGCAACGCTTTATTAAAATCTTATGTTGTAATGCTTTGCTCATTTGTCTTTTTTAATTTTCAGACATTTGCACTGTAGAGTTTCAAAAGAGAGGGCTTCCGCATGCACATATCCTTTTATTCATGAGTAACGAATTGAAGCTACAAACACCAGATGACATAGACAAACATATAACAGTTGAGATGGTACATGGTCCATGTGGTCCGTACAACAAGAATTCACCTTGCATGAAGAATAGATCATGTTCAAAGTTCTATATTAAAGAGTTTAGACAGCGAACACTCATTGATGAAGCCGAATTTCCCAAATATAGGCGTACTGATAACGGTCGAACAGTGAAGAAAAAGGAATGTGTACTAGACAATAAGTTCATTGTTCCATATAATCCAGAATTGTTGCTCAAGTTCGGGTGCCACATAAATGTGGAATACACATGCCAAACAAGTTCTATTAAGTATCTGTTTAAGTATGTACACAAGGATAATGACCGCATAATAGTTACTCTATACAACACTGGTGATCCATCAAAAGCCACACAAGTTGTTGACAAAATTAGGAATTACTACGATTGTAGGTACATTTCAGCATGTGAGGCAGTCTGGCATCTATTTGGATACAAAATCCAAGAGAAAAAACCATTTGTGCTTAGACTTTCATTCCATTTGGAGGATGAGCAACCTGTGGTTTATGGTGAAACTTCTAATGTGAATGATATCGTCGAAAGAGCAATATCTCATAAGTCCATGTTTTTGGGATGGATGGCGGCAAACATGTCATATCCCTATGCTCAAAGTCTGATTTATGCTGAGTTTCCAACCAAGTTTGTTTGGAAGGACGATTCTTCAAAGTGGTTTCCTTGAAAGAAAGGCTTCGCAATTGGAAGGTTGACTTATGTACCTGCAGATAATGACGAGTTTATATTCAATTTTGATCTTACTTATTTAATGGTTTAAATTTAAAATCTTAACAGCCTGTACCCCACATCCATTTTATTCGATTTATCTACAATAGAAAATAAATGTTCAAATAACTTTCAACAGTTATAATCTGTAGATTATACAATTTTTTATTTTTCTATATTTTTTAGGAAAATTATTCTTATGCAGATGTGTAGCTATATAATAATTAAAATAGCGTAGCTTAATCCATTTAACAACGTAAAAGTGGGATTTTAACCAAGGTTTTTTGCAGTAAATACCAAAGAATATTACCAACGACTTCTCTTGAATACTCAAAGAGGATGTATAAGTTTTCGAGATATAAGAACAGTAGGAGGAACAATTTATGCTACATATAGAGATGCATGCTTCGCCCTTGGACTCTTGCAAGATGACAAAGAATTCATTGATGCAATTAAGGAAGCAAGCTCATGGGCCTCAGGATCATATGTTACAAGGTTATTTGTCATTCTATTAACATCCAACAATATCTCAAGACCAGAACATGTCTGGGATAGATGTTGGCATGAACTCTCAGATGATATTTTGTATCGATAGAGAGCCGTGATGAACATGAGGGGTGAGTTTTTATTAATTACAATGATAAAAGTTCTTCCTTATTGATCATTTTTAGTTTGATTGAATTTTTACAGTATCGTATAATATGCAGAGTTAACAATGTCAGATGATGAGATTAAGCAGTTGTGCTTAATGGATATAGACAATATTTTACATTCCTATGGTAAAACCTTGAAAGACTATCCTTATATGCCTTTTAGCAACTGAAGTTGATAGTTCTTTGTTAACCGAAAGGGTTATTAGGGAAGATCTAAACTTTAACAGGGATGATTTAAAGAAAAATGCCTCAGACATGTTAGCCATCGCAACACCTGAGTAGAGATATGCATTCGATAAAATTGTTACTGCTGTGTATTGTGATGAAGGGGTTTTTTCTTTGTGTATGGTCCTGGGGGTACTGGAAAAACATTTCTCTTGAACCTTATGTCTGCTGAGATTTGCTCAAGGGGTGATATAGTGTTAAATGTTACTTCGAGTAGTATTGCATCTTTACTTCTTCCCAATGGAAGAACGGTACACTCAAGGTTCAAAATACCACTGAATATAACTGAGGATTTTGTATGTAACATCAAACCTGGTTCCCCTCAGGCAATGTTGCTGTTGAAAGCCAAACTTATAATTTGGGATGAGGCTCCAATGGTTAGTAGGTACTGCTATGAAGCGCTTGATAAATGCTTGGGTGATATCATGAGGTGTTCTCCAATATATAGCAAAGATTTTCCCTTTGGAGGAAAAGTGGTTGTATTAGGTGGAGACTTTAGACAAATTCTTCCTGTCATTCCACGAGGATCGAGACAAGATATCATTCATTCAACTGTGAATTTGTCTTACCTTTGGAAGTTTTGTCAGGTGCTCAAACTAAAAAAATATGAGACTCTCTGTAAGGACGACTGCTTTAGATCAAGATAAGACAGAGCAATTTGGTGAGTAGTTATTGAAAGTTAATGATGGTCTAATAGGTGACAATATGGATGGTGAATCTGAGATATGTCTTCTAAGACATATTGTTATTCCTTCTTCGGACCAGGCATTTGATGAGTTGGTTCATTTTTCTTATCAAATATTTTGGAAAACATGTCCTCAAAGGATTTTTTCAAAGGAAGAACTATACTGGCTCCCATACTAGACATCGTTGAAGAGGTCAACAACCATCTGATGGCTATCATTCTTGGAGAAAAAATTATATCTTAGTTCGGATTCCATTTGTATGGATGAAGGGAATACGGAGAGTCAACTAGATCTCTCTGGTCTTGAATTACTGAATAGCATAAATTGCTCTGGTTTGCTCCACATAAATTAATACTCAAGGTTGGTGTTCCGGTGATGTTACTGAGGAATATTGACCAATCCAGTGGTCTTTGTAATGGTACAAGGCTACTGATGACAAGTCATCATATACCCATTTTTCAAGCTAATTTCACTTGTTTTGTTAGCATTTATGCACTTTCTTGCATCCTAAGTAAGTGATTTGGAGTGAAAATGCATAACTTCTCTAAATCAAGCAACCACCATGAAATTAATGTTAAATCATGAGGTTTGAGCTAATTTTAATTGAATTTTAATTGATTTATAAGCCTCTTGAATTTAGTGATACTTGGAGTGGTTGTTTTGGTTTATTGTAGGTGAAGAAAAGAAAAGAAAAGGAAAAGCGTGGCCTAAGAAGTGTAGCCTAAGGAAAGGAAAGCGTGGCCGAAGCAATAAGAAGCGTGCCGCATGCTAAGGGGGAGGCAACATTGCCCTCCACAAGAGCAGACTGCCCTCTAGGAGGGCAACATAAAGGAACCAACCAAGGAAGGCAACTCTGCCCTGCCCACT
>NC_029777.3:39586976-39597154 GCF_000817695.3 Arachis duranensis | reverse complement strand
TCCTCAAACCCCTTTTATATTCAAGCCAGTTATCTTTCTTGCCATTTAAGTTACTGTAATTTACATTTCTTGCACTTTAAGTTTCAGTCATTTACTTTCTTGTTCTTTAAGCTTCTGCAAATTTATCTTCCTGTTCTTTAATTTACTGCACTTTTCCCTTCCCCCTTTACATTTACTGTCATTTACTTCTCGTTAAACACACATCACTCAACCAAAACTTAATTCGCTTGACTAAATCACCCACTAAACTAAAATTTCTCAATCCTTCAATCCCTGTGGGATCGACCTCACTCATGTGAGTTATTATTACTTGATGCGACCCGGTACACTTGCCGGTGAGTTTTGTGTTGGATCGTTTTCCACACATCAGCTACAAGTTAGGAAGCTTGGAAATCATGTCATAGAATGTGAAGTCTTAATGGGTAACAATATTGGTCATATTGCTTTGATTCTAAGAATGAATATGGTACCAACAAATGAAACCGTCTCAGTTAGATTCCAACGAAGACAGTTTCCCATAATAGTATCATTTGCCATGATAATTAATAAGTCTCAAGGACAAACTTTATCTCATGTTGGATTGTACTTGCCCAAACCAATTTTTTCATATGGCCAACTATATGTGGCACTTTCAAGAATTAAGAGTAAGAGAGGTTTAAAAGTTTTACTTATGAATCACATATGAATGTTTGCAAATTCAACCATCAATGTTGTTTATAAAGAAGTCTTTGAAAAAATAGTATTCTAATGTAAATATTTTAATTTTATTTTAAATTCTGTATTAGTGTATACTCATTTTACCTTAAAAATATAAAATAATTATTACTCACTTTTTTAAGTTAAACTTTGATTTTGATAATAATTTTATAAATTTCTTAAAATAATAATTATTTTGCACTTTTGTTTTAAATATCGAAGCATATAATTTTTTTTATTTTTATAAATTTTTCCGTGCTGAGCACGGGTTCATACACTAGTTAATATTAAATTATTAATATAATTTTAATTTTATATAATAGTTTGATAATAGATTAGTAAAAGCAAATGGAACATAGCTTCATGAACATCAATCATTAATCAATTATGAACTAACATAAAATTATAATACAATTTATTTACGAAAAAATAATCAACAATTAATATTAGTAAATATAAAAATCAACCAAACACTTTGATTAAAAGTATGAGTGGTTAATTATTAATAATATTTTATTCATAACAAAAAGTAAAAATATAATTATTCAGATTTAGATTTTAGAAGAATTAACGTTATAAGTATCAAATGATCTATTTTATCATGCATATTATAAATTAATAAATCAAACTATATAATTGATATAATGAATTATAATTAATTAATTGGTATAAATTATAATAAGTTATATGATATTTTAAAAAAATAAAATGAATAAGAAGAAAACAAAATGAAATAGAAGAGATAGAAGACTACAATAAAATAAATTCAGTGTGAGTTTTTTTTTTATAAATTTCATATCACATCCATTTCAATAATAATAAATAAAAATACGCCAACTTGATATCTAAGAGAAAATGATGAAATAAAATCATAACACAGTTCTAAAGTAAAAACTTAAATTAGACCATAATATCATTGTACAACACAAATTAAAAGTAATTTTACACTACAATATACCACACAAACAGGTAAATGACTTAAGTTTAAATACAATTTTTTTATTTATACATACATGATAACACCATGGTTTATAAATGCATCATGGATAATATATCATATATTGCTCTGAATGATGAGCACGGGAGTTGGAGAGTGTGTGGTGGTTTGTGTCCACGATAGTTGCCTTCTTGCGATGTCGCCTCATAGGAAGAAAAAATTGTTGTAAAAGCTACCTAATGAAAGAGTAATTGGTAAACAAACGATATTTTCTTCTAGCATATATGGTCTTTTATAGTGGTAAAATAAAAATGGATGGAATAAAATTTTGTATTTTTATATTTGGAATAGAATTTGATATTTATCTGATGAGAGAACTTTTGCGTGGTCTAGAATTCAGAATAGATTCCCGTTGCAAGTATAGCTTCTAAACCAACAAAAGTCCTTTCATACAAACGATTTAGTTGTCACAAGTAACAAACCCCTTTTAAAATTGATAACCGAGTATTTAAACCTCGGGTCGTCTTCTCAATGAATTGCAGGGAGGTATATTCTTATTATTGGCTATGAAAAAGGTAAAATTAGGGTTTTTGGAATTTGGGCAATGGGCACAGGTATATTTTCAAAGCAATAAAAATAAATAAATAACTGTAAAATAAACTCTTGGCAAGGTATAAGAACTGGAAGTCCTATCCTTATCAATTGTGATGAGAATTGGATTTTAATCCCACTTAGTTAACCTTTACTAAACAAAGGAAGGTCAAGTGGACTAATTAATTTGATACCTAAAGTCCTAGTCTTTCCTTTGGAAAGGCTAGAGTTATTGGAACTCAAATTAATTAGTAACTCCCAATTTCAACCACTGCTTTATTTGACAGCTCAAGCGTCACCAATTACTCAACCAAAGCCAAAAGGGTAACAGAAAAATCCAAATTATTTATATAAATAAAAGACAGCAATCATCAATCTGAAATACCTCAAAATTATAAATTAATAACTCAATCAAATGTAACATGGGCAGTTATAGCCAAATAAAGAAGTTGAGTTGAACATAGAAATCCATAAATTAAATTGAGAAAATAAATAAAAGGAACATTGAACCTGGGATCGAGAGTCACTCCTGAAACTAAGAGAAGTCCTAAATCCTAATTTCTAAAAACTCTACCTAAATCCTAAGAGAGAGGAGAGAACCTCTCTCTCTAAAAAACTACATCTAAAACATGAAAAGTGAATTCTTCAAGCATCATGAGTCTCTGCAAGTTCCCTGACTTTAATCTGTGTTTCTGGGCCGAAAACTAGGTTGAAATGCGGCCCGGAATCTCTACCAGCGACTTTTGTAATCCTGCAGATCGCGCACGTCACGCGATCGCATCATCCATGCGGACGCGTCATTTGCGTTTTTCCCTGCCACGCATTCGCGTCGTCCACGCTTCTGCGTCACTTGTGCTTTTCCAATCCGCGCGGTCGCGTGAGCCATGCGATCGTGTCACTCTGATTTCTTCTATTTCACGCGGTCGCGTGAGCCATGCGACCGCATGACTTTTCGCTGGTCATCTCCTCAATTCCTTGTATTCTTTCCATCTTTGCACACTTCTTCTTCATTCTCTAAGCCATTCTTGCCCTATGAAGCCTGAAACACTTAACACACAGATCAAGGCATCGAATGGTAATAAGAGAGGATTAAAATTAGCTAAATTAAGACCAAAGAAGCATGTTTTCAATCATGTAATAATTTTAGGAAGGAAATATAAACGCATGCTAATTATATGAATAAGTGGGTATAGATCATGATAAAACCACACAATTAAACACATTATAAACTATAAAATAGTGGTTTATCAACCTCCCTACACTTAAACATTAGCATGTCCTCATGCTAAACTCAAGGAGACAAAATAAATGAGTAGGAAAGGCAAGACTCATGCAATGCAGCCTATGAATGTGAATGCGACTACATGCTAAAATGATTCTACCTACTTGGTGAAAAAATAAATAAATCTTTCAAGAATAAATATGAATTGGATTTCACTAATTCAAATCACAAAATACAATATAAATAACTTGCAAAAAGAAGATAGCTCATAAAAGCAGGGAACAAAGAATTAAGCACTGAACCCTTACTAGTAGTGTATATCATTCTAACTCTCAAGTGTCTAGGGTCAATTCTCTCAATTCTCTACTAATCTTGCTTTTTATAGCTTGCTTTTCATCTAACAATCAACAAAAATTTAATGCACCAATACACAAATCAAGAGGTCTTTTAAGGGTTGTAATGGGGTTAGGGTCAAAGTAGGATTGTATTTAGCCAAGTGGACTAAAATTTGAATCCTTAATTAACATAAACTTTCCACCTAACTTAAGACAATCCATTTAATTAAAATACTAAATCTAACTTCCCATCAATTGTGTTTACTACATATTTATGCATTCCAAATTTTGAGTACGGCTTATATGCATTAATTTCACTTATTTATTTTGGGGCATTTTGTCCCCTTTTATTACTTTTTTTTTCTTCTCAATGCACATGATTAAGGTTTTGAATGCATAAACATGTTCTTAACATTTTTCATATTTTCACACAAAGTCTAACATACTCAATTCCCAAACCAAACGTTTCCAAACCCACATTTTCCCACACTTAATTCATGAGCATTCTCACTAGTCTAAGCTAATCAAGGATTCAAATTAGGGACATTATTGTTTTCCGCTTAGAGTTAGTGATGAGCTAAAGTAAAGAACAAGGGGTAAAATAGGCTCAACATGGGTTTGCAAAGGATAATAAAAGGTAAGGTCATAAGGGTATGTAAGCTCAGTGAAACAAGGCCTCAATCATATAGGTGCATGCATACATCAAATAATGGAAATATAGAATTAAGCAAGACAAAGATCACAATTTTTAAAGAGAGAAACACACACCAAAAAAAAATATTGGTTGATAAAATGTAACCAATCAAATAGGCTCAAAATCTCACTGGTTTGTGTGTTCGAGCTTTAAACTATGTTCCAAAATAATATTTATTCAAACAAGTTTTTCAAAAAGTTTTATTCAAATTAGTGAAATATTATAAAAATTTCTTGAAGAAGAAAATATTACTTTAACCAAGTGGTAAAATATGCACAAAAAGAAATAAACATGCAAATGCAACAATGAAGAACAAAAATTGGTGTTGAGAATGGATTAACTAACCCGAGGAGATCGGTATCAACCTCCCCACACTTAAAGATTGCACCGTCCTCGGTGCATGCTGAGATCCACAGATGGGTGGGTGTTGTGGTTCCTAAGCTGTTGCTCGTTGTAGAAGCTTTCTTTTTACCCGTTCTGGTGGCCAGCCTGAAAAAGGGAGAAGAGAAAGAGACATGAAGTCAAAGAGATGGAGCAAAGAGGAAGGCGGTACGAGTGATAGTCATGCCAAGTAAAAAAAAAAAAAGTAAATGAAAGACATGGTCGCGATTCCATGTGATCAGTTCATCAATGGAAATATAGCAAGGCATGGGGAGTATTGGATGTAAGATGTTTGTTAGCATGCCGGCAAGGGCATGAGTAGCATAGATCAAGCATTAAAAGCTTTAATGTATTGTTGGTCGTGAGAAACTAACAATAATGTTTGTATTGACAATTATATTTAATTAATAAAATATAAAAAGAGTTTTGTGAAAAGCAAGCATTTATAGTAGTAGATTAAAAAAAATCTTTAAAAATGATGCACAATACCATACGGGCGTTTTCACAAGCACATAGCATACATATTAAATAACGTATGCAAAATATTAATTAGAACATGCAAGCAACCCTATAAAAATGATATATAATTGTCAAATAATTTCTCAACAATCAACAAAATAAATATCAACACCAATAAAAAATATGCATGAATGCAATGCATGAAAGTATGCAGATAAAGTAAGTAAAATAGAAAGAAGGAAAATAAGGGAAGAAAGAAGTAAGGAAGAAAGGATGGAGGAAAAATTAGGATTGGGGAAGAAAAGATAAGATATTTTGGCAAATTAGGATAAGCTGTGCGACGCAAGCGACGCGATCGTGTGGGGCACGCGGTCGCGTGACTTGCACTTATACGGATTGACGCGGTCGCGTCGAGCACGCGGTTGCGTGACATAGGTTATGCTACTGGCGCGAGGGCAGCCTCGCACTCGCACAACTCTCTGTTCAAAATCATTAATTGCCAAATATTGGGTGACGCGATCGCGTGGAGCATGCGATCGTGTGAGTGTGCTTCAAAAAGGAATGAAGCAGACGCGTGAGCCATGCGTCCGCGTGGATAGAATTGTGCGTTCAGCACCAATCCAGCACCACTCTCGCACAATAATTCGTAGTGCACCCTTTTTATGTCGAAAATTAGGGCAGGCGGCCGCGTAGGGCACGCGGTCGCATGGGAGGCCATTATTCCCATATGACGCGATCGAGTCATTGACGCGGTCGCGTGGGACGATTTGTGCCATTGGCATGCCTTCAGCCACGCTCTCGCGTGACTCTCTGTTCATTTTTATTTTCTCCCCTCTCCTTGCGATGCGGACGCATCGCGTGGCATTTTTTTTATATTAGATGCAAATGCAGATGCAATGAATGGTATGCAAAATTCCAGTTTCAATCAAAACTCAAAAATAGACTAAAATTTAAACTGGAAAAAGGAACGATCATACCATGGTGGGTTGTCTCCCACCTAGCACTTTTAGTTAAAGTCCTTAAGTTGGACATTCTGGTGAGCTCCTTGTTATGGTGGCTTGTGTTGTACTGATCCAGGAATCTCCACCAGTGTTTAGAATTCCAGTAGCCTCCGGGGTCCCAAACTAGGCGCAGAAAGCCTTCAAGTAAGTTAAAGCAAGTGACAAGGCCCCAAGAGTGGTGGTTGGTAGAATGGATTCCGGGGTCCCAGACCTTGCCCTTGCACCCGTCTTTTGGTTGAGCAATATTGTTCCATCCGGGTGGCAAGCAGTCTGAATTCTCACTGAAGCAGCCAAACAACTTCCTAGACCCATTCAGTTGAGCTTTAAACCAACATTTGCGCTTGAATGTTGAGCACACAACCCAGTTGAACTTTGCAGGATAAATCTTATCACTGACCATTTTTTTCTTACTCTTAATGCCACAGAGAGCTCTAAGTTGACCATCCGTCTCCAGTAGCCCGTATTCAAGTGGAATTAGAAAGCTAAGGGATATGAATTTCACCCACTTTAATGTTGTGAAGGATGATGGCAACTTAGGGGGAGGTGTTTCTAATGAACGTGCAAGCTCCACTCCCTTGTGCTCTTCTTCGACATCTTCCACCTCTTGGCAATCTTCTTCAATATTAACCTCTTCCTCTTGGTGGATTTCTTCCAATTCAATCTCTTCTTCAGTGTTCACCAAGGGCAAGGGAGGTTGTGCTTCTTCTTCTGTAATCTCCATGTCAAGTCCAATGGGAGAGGATTCAAATGTAGATAAGAATTCATTAATGATTGAATCCATCTCTTGATCGTCTCCTTCAAACTCTTCAACCATGATATGCTTTGGAGGTTGTACACCCTCCTCAACATCATCTTCAAACGTCTTTGAAGGATGCTCTATAACTTGACTTTCCCATGGAGGTTCAGCATCTCCTATGTCTTCAACCACTGCCTCCTCTTCTTCTCCAATAATTTCGGCTTCCTCCACTTGTTCCAATATCAAATCGTGCTGCTCACTATCCACCGGAGTGCCCAATTTTTCCTTCTTGCTACATTCTTCAGTAGATTTCCCACATGAAACCATGGTGGTTCTTTGAATGTCCAAACGTTAGAAAGGTAATCGATTTCTTTCTTGATCCAGGTATTTAAGTATGCAATCGTATTCATCCTCAATGATTTTCCTTCCAACTATTTCTTCACCTTTAAGCACAAAATTCTCCTTGTTGTCTTCTTTCACTAGTTCTTTAACCGCGCTATCAACTTCAAGGGTTTCTACTACCTTTACCTTTAAAGCCTCCTCTAGCTCCTTATGAAGTATGGATTCACGAAGATGATCCCTTCTCTCTTGTTCCATGTCAATGGCTTCATTGGGATCATGTTGCTCTTGGATTGATGGATGTGGGTGCTCTTCCATGGATGGTGGTGATAGGGTGGAGAGATCATTCTGTGGTTGAAAAGGAAGTGCACTAGAGCTTGAGGGTTGATTGTTGAAGGTATTTGGTGGTCCGATTTGGGCGGCGAGAGCTCGCATAGTAGAGTTTAGATCAGCAATTACTTTTTCCAAGGAGATTTGGGGTGGATAGGAGGGTTCATTTGTTGGGAGAAAGGGTTCATGGTAGGAAGGTGGTTCATCTTGATAATGATAAGGAGATGGTGTATATTGAAGTGGTGGTTCTGTGTATGGTTCATATGGTGGTTGGTGTGGTGAACAAGGATTGGGGTCATATGGAGGTGAATGGTGGAAAGGGGCTCGTGAGTGTGGCGGTTCAAAGTTATGTTGAGAGGATGGTCTATAGGCACGGGGTGGGACTTCGATGAGCGGATAATTTGTACGCTTTTTGGCATTGTTTTTAGTATGTTTTTAGTATGTTTTAGTTAGTTTTTAGTATATTTCTATTAGGTCCTTGATGCATATTCCTGCTGTGGTTTCTATTTCCTTCAACAAAGTTAGAACCAAATTCAAAGCGAGAGGGGTGAGAATTCATAGTAGATATCAGAAATAAGGGGGAAAAGGAGAAACAAATAAACAAGTAAAAGAAAAATATATTTTTTTTAGAAAAATATTTACAATAACCAATAATAAGGCACACGTTTGCAATTCCCCGGCAACGGCGCCATTTTGATGAGAGAACTTTTGCATGGTCTAGAATTCAGAATAGATTCCCGTTGCAAGTATAGCTTCTAAACAAAAAAAAAACTCCTTTCATACAAACGATTTGGTTGTCACAAGTAACAAACCCCTTTTAAAATTGATAACCGAGTATTTAAACCTCGGGTCGTCTTCTCAAGGAATTGCAGGGAGGTATATTCTTATTATTGGCTATGAAAAAGGTAAAATTGGGGTTTTTGGAATTTGGGAAATGGGCACAGGTATATTTTCAAAGCAATAAAAATAAATAAATAATTGTAAAATAAACTATTGGCAAGGTATAAGAACTAGAAGTCCTATCCTTATCAATTTTGATGAGAATTAGATTTTAATCCCACTTAGTTAACCTTTACTAAACAAAGGAAGGTCAAGTGGACTAATTAATTTGATACCTAAAGTCCTAGTCTTTCCTTTGGAAAGGCTAGAGTTATTAGAACTCAAATTAATTAGCAACTCCCAATTTCAACCACTGCTTTATTTGACAGCTCAAGCATCACCAATTACTCAACCAAAGCCAAAAGGGTAACAGAAAAATCCAAATTATTTATATAAATAAAAGACAGCAATCATCAATCTGAAATACCTCAAAATTATAAATTAATAACTCAATCAAATGTAACATGGGCAGTTATAGCCAAATAAAGAAGTTGAGCTGAACATAGAAATCCATAAATTAAATTGAGAAAATAAATAAAAGGAACATTGAACCTGGGATCGGGAGTCACTCCTGAAACTAAGAGAAGTCCTAAATCCTAATTTCTAAAAACTCTACCTATATCCTAAGAGAGAGGAGAGAACCTCTCTCTCTAAAAAACTACATCTAAAACATGAAAAGTGAATTCTTCAAGCATCATGAGTCTCTGCAAGTTCCCTGACTTTAATCTGTGTTTCTGGGCCGAAAACTGGGTTGAAATGTGGCCCAGAATCTCTGCCAGCGACTTTTGTAATTCTGCAGATCTCGCACGTCATGCGATCGTGTCATCCATGCGGACGCGTCATTTGCGTTTTTCCCTGCCACGCGTTCGCGTCGTTCACGCTTCCGCGTCACTTGTGCTTTTCCAATCCCCGCGGTCGTGTGAGCCATGCGACTGCGTGACTTTTCGCTGGTCATCTCATCAATTCCTTGTATTTCTTCCATCTTTGCACACTTCTTCTTCATTCTCTAAGTCATTCCTGCCCTATGAAGCCTGAAACACTTAACACATAGATCAAGGCATCGAATGGTAATAAGAGAGGATTAAGATTAGCTAAATTAAGACCAAAGAAGCATGTTTTCAATCATGTAATAATTTTAGGAAGGAAATATAAATACATGCTAATTATATGAATAAGTGGGTATAGATCATGATAAAACCACACAATTAAACACATTATAAACCATAAAATAGTGGTTTATCATTATCCTAATAAAATTAAACAACCAATTAGTTATAACTCATGTATTTAAATAAATAACATAAAAATATTTTTAAGAATTAATCAAATCAATTAGTTGATATATATAATTAGTATAATTGATTTTATTTGATTTACTGAATTCAAAAAAATAAATTAAGAAATAATTGATTGAATTAATTAGTTGAAATAATTGATTGAATTAATAATAATACATGGGTAATTGAAATAGTTTATATCCAGATTTTAAAGTTTTTATTAATGTTATTATTATTGTTATTATTATTATTATTATTATTATTGTTGTTGTTGTTGTTGTTGTTGTTGTTGTTGTTGTTG
>NC_029777.3:39582647-39585011 GCF_000817695.3 Arachis duranensis | reverse complement strand
CTCAGATTAGGTAATTTTCTTTTCAAAAATCTTTTTCAAAAATTTTTCTTTTATTTTTTGTTTTTCCAAAAATATTTTCGAAAAAAAATAATAAAAATAAAAAAAAATCATAAAATCATAAAAACCAAAAATATTTTGTGTTTCTTGTTTGAGTCTTGAGTCAATTTTTTATGTTTGGTGTCAATTGCATGCTTTAAAAAAATTTTCTTGCATTTTTCGAAATTCCATGCATTCATAGTGTTCTTCATGATCTTCAAGTTGTTCTTGACAAGTCTTCTTGTTTGATCTTGATGATTTCTTGTTTTGTGTTGTTTGATGTTTTTCATATGCATTTTTCGTTTGTTAGAGTCCATGTATTAAAGATTTCTAAGTTTGGTGTCTTGCATGTTTTCTTTGCATCAAAAATTTTTCAAAATTATGTTCTTGATGTTCATCATGATCTTCATAGTGTTCTTGGTGTTCATCTTGACATTCATAGTGTTCTTGCATGCATCTTGTGTTTTGATCCAAAATTTGCATGTTTTGGGTCATTTTTGTGTTTTTCTCTCTCATCATAAAAAAAATTCAAAAATAAAAAAAAATATCTTTTCCTTTTTTATCTCCTAATTTTCGAAAATTTGAGTTGACTTAGTCAAAAATTTTAAAAATTAGTTGTTTCTTACAAGTCAAGTCAAATTTTCAATTTTAAAAATCTTATCTTTTCAAAACTTTTTCAAAAATTAAATCTTTTCCTTTTTTCTTATTAATTTTTGAAATTTTTTTTAAATCTTTTTCAAAATCTTTTTCTTATCTTTTACATCATATTTTCAAAAATTAGCTAACAAGTAATGTGATTGATTCAAAAATTTGAAGTTCGTTACTTTCTTGTTAAGAAATGTTCAATCTTTAAATTCTAGAATTTTATCTTTTAGTTTCTTGTTAGTCAAGTAATTAATTTTAATTTTAAAAACAAATCTTTTTCAAAATATCTTTTTTATCTTTTTAATCATATCTTGTTATCTTATCTTTTTATCTTATCTTTTTCAAAATTTTATCTTTTTCAAAATTTGATTTCAAATATCTTATCTGACTTATCTTCTTATCTTTTTCAAATTTGACTTTAATGTTTTTTTCAACTAACTATTTGACTTTTTGTTTGCTTCTTATCTTTTTCAAAACCAACTAACTACCTATCCCTCTCTAATTTTCGAAAATATCTCATCTCTTTTTCAAAAATTCTTTTTAATTGTTTTAAATTTTAATTTTAATTATATATTATCTTTAATTTTCGAAAATCACTAACCACTTTTTCAAAATTATTTTCGAAAATTTTCTATCTCTCCTCTTCTTCTATTTATTTATTTATTTACTAACACTTCTCTTCACTTCTCTTCATCTCAAATCACCACCTCTATCCTTACCCATTCTTCTTCACTCTTCTTCCCTTTCTTCTTCTACTAATAATAAGGATCCTCTTTACTGTGACATAGAGGATTTCTCTTCCTTTTCTTTTCCTCTTCTCTTTCATATGAGCAGGAACAAGGAAAAAGATATTCTTGTTGAAGCTGATCCAGAACCTGAAAGGACTCTGAAGAGGAAACTAAGAGAAACTGAATTACAACAATTCAGAGACATAGAAGAGCTCAAGGACATTAATGGTCCTTCAAGAAGGCGCCACCCTCACTAAGGTGGACTCATTCCTTGTTCTTAAATTTTTCTTCTACTTTTCATTTTTTTATATTATATGTTTATCTATGTTTTGTGTCTCTACTTCATGATCATTAGTGTTTAACTATGAATAAATTCTATAAATCCTTCACCTTTCTTAAATGAAAAATGTTTTAATTCAAAAGAACAAGAAGTACATAAATTTCGAATTTATCCTTGAAGTTAATTTAATTATATTGATGTGGTGACAATACTTTTTGTTTTCTGAATGAATGCTTGAACAGTGCATATTTTTGATCTTGTTGTTTATGAATGTTAAAATTGTTGGCTCTTGAAAGAATGATGAACAAAGAGAAATGTTATTGATAATCTAAAAAATCATAAAATTGATTCTTGAAGTAAGAAAAAGCAGTGAAAAAAAAAAGAAAAGCTTGCAAAAAAACTGGCAAAAAAAAAATAGAAAGAAAAAGAAAAAGCAAGCAGAATAAGCCAATAGCCCTTAAAACCAAAAGGCAAGGGTAAAAAGGATCCAAGGCTTTGAGCATCAATGGATAGGAGGGCCCAAGGAAATCAAATCCAGGTCTAAGCGGCTAAATCAAGCTGTCTCTAACCATGTGCTTGTGTCATGAAGGCCCAAGTGAAAAGCTTGAGACTGAGTCGTTAAAGTCGTGATCCAAAGCAAAAGAGTGTGCTTAAGAGCTCTGGACACCTCTAACT
>NC_029777.3:39572653-39582367 GCF_000817695.3 Arachis duranensis | reverse complement strand
AGGAGGCTGACAAAGGACTGCTGATGCTGTTGGAATCTGACCTCCCTGTACTCAAAATAGATTTTCTAGAGCTACAGAACTCAAAATGGCGCGCTCTCAACGGCGTTCGAAAGTAGACATCCAGAGCTTTCCAGCAATATATAATAGTTCATACTTTATTCGGTAATTGATGACGTAAAGTGGCGCTCAATGCCAAGTACATGCTGCTGTCTGGAGTTAAACGCCAGAAACACGTCACAACCCGGAGTTGAACGCCCAAAACATGTTATAACTTGGCGTTCAACTCCAAGAGAAGCCTCAGCTCGTGGATAGATCAAGCTCGGCCCAAACATACACCAAGTGGGCCCTGGAAGTGGATTTATGCATCAATTACTTACTCATGTAAACCCTAGTAGCTAGTTTAGTATAAATAAGACTTTTTACTAGTGTATTAGTCATCTTTTGGCCATTCGGTCTTTTGATCATTCAGGGGGATGGCCATTCGGCCATGCCTGAACCTTTCACTTATGTATTTTTAACGGTGGAGTTTCTACATACCATAGATTAAGGGTGTGGAGCTCTGCTGTACCTCAAGTTTCAATACAATTACTATTATTTCTACTCAAGTCTCTTTTATTCTTATTTCAAGATATAAGTTGCACTTCAACTTGATGAATGTGATGATCCGTGACACTCATCATCATTCTCACCTATGAACGCACGTGACTGACAACCACATCCGTTCTACCTTAGGCCGGGCGCATATCTCTTAGATTCCCCAACAGAATCTTCGTGGTATAAGCTAGATAGATGGAAGCATTCATGGGAATCCGGAAAGTCTAACCTTGTCTGTGGTATTCCGAGTAGGATTCCGGGAATCTGGAAAGTCTAACATTGTCTGTGGTATTCCGAGTAAGATTCCGGTATTGAATGACTGTGACGAGCTTCAAACTCCTGAAGGCTGGGCGTTAGTGATAGACACAAAAGAATCAAGGGATTCTATTCCAACCTGATTGAGAACTGACAGATGATTAGCCGTGCTGTGATAGAGCATAGGACCATTTTCACTGAGAGGATGAGATGTAGCCATTGACAACGGTGATGCGCTACATACAGCTTGCCATGGAAAGGAGTAAGAAGGATTGGATGAATGTAATAAGAAAGTAGAAATTCGAGAGGAGCACAGCATCTCCATACGCCTATCTGAAATTCTCACCATTAATTTTCATAAGTATTTCTATCTTAGTTTATTTATCTTTATTTTCTATTTATTCCATTAATCAAATTTAAACCAATAATCCAATTATACTTGAATCCGCCTGACTGAGATTTACATGGTGACCATAGCTTGCTTCATACCAACAATCTCTATGGGATCGACCCTTACTCACGTAAGGTATTACTTGGACGACCCAGTACACTTGCTGGTTAAGATGAACGGAGTTCTGTCCACACATAATCAATAGCCATTAAATAAATCTCATGCAAATACAAAGAGGGTCACAATTTCGTCCACCATTATGCAGAGGAGCTATGAAGGGGCGAGAGAGAGGAAGAAGAGTGGAAATCGGGTGAGGGGGGACAGCTTGGTGTTTGCCAGTAGTGGTGCAGTTGTCTCAAACAATTTGCTTTTTCTATTGTTGTTGTTGTTGCTTTATGTGAAGAAGATGATAATGGAGGTATAATAGTAGTAGTGGTGATGGTAGTGATGAAGGAAATACGCCTTTAAATTGAGTGATGATGGTAATTAGGATTTAGGGTGGTGGTGAGGAAGAATTTCGGTGATGGGTTTGGGATTGGAAAAGTGGTGGTGTGGAGTAAGTAGTTGTGGTAGTGGGGTAATTTGGAAATTTTAAATAATTTTTTTGGATTTGGATAGTTTTATTAGCAAAAGTTTATATTTCATGGGTATAAATGGTAATTTTCCTCTTCTATATATGGGTGGATATGTCAGCGTTTCAACTTTCATGGATACAAATGGTAATTTACTCTTTCGAAAATTCTATGACGAGAACTCGCAAACTCCAAGAATTATCTTTTAATATAAACACAACAAGGTGGATATAGATAAATAGACAACGCTAATATAGAAAACTTGATAGAGGATGCGGAAAGGAGCTTATACGAACCTGTTTTTGCGCCGTAATTTTTCAAAATTTTGTAAAAAAAACTCAGGAATTTCTAAGAGCGTGATATGTCGCGACATATCAAACAGCAAAAAATCAAACAAACATATATAAATATATTTATATATCAGTTGAATATGTTTAGAACCAAAGGGTTTTGTGACGATGTTTTTTATTGCGTCGGTAATTATTTTTGTTTAAAATTTCGATATCGGTAGTTGAAATTTTAACCATGGTTAGTTAATCTCTCTCCGGATTAATCCACACAAGTTTAACCACTTGTCTAGATCAATCATGACATAATTAATTTATCAAGTAATCAATTAATTAAAATAAAAAATTATCATTTGTACCCATAAAAGATATAGACACTGACAAATGTACTCATATAAGAATAAAACGACAATTGTAATCACGGAAGATGGTCTCCGTGTGCCAAGAGTACCCGGACGTTGGTTACGCAATTGGTCCGTTAGGGTGCTCTTGGCACACGAAAGCCACTTTTTATGGTTACAATTATTGTTTTATTCTGATATGAGTACATTTGTCAACGTCTGTATCTTTTATGGGTACAAATGACAATTTATTCTTGAAAAAAAAGTCTAGATACATCATCAAAAAAAGTTAACACATAATCACACTTTCTAATCACTCTTTATCTCTCCTTAAACATAAACCCACTCTCTGTAACTTCACATAAAGTACTCTCCCTCCTCTCTTGTAAGCTGGTCAAACCTCAGCCATAACATAATCAAAGATTGATGAATCATTAGTTGTATAGTTAATGAAGGAAGCATGTAATCAAACATGTGTTAACTTCCTTGCATTGTTGTCACCGAAAAACCTCTTCAATCCTCTTTCAATTCACACATAATTATCCTTGACTAAAACTTTTAGAGAGGAGCATGAAGATTAAAAGAGTAAGTGAAAGAGAGCACCAAGAGTGAAGGGAGAATGAGAACGCAATTTTCTTAAATTTCAGCAACTTCTCTTTAAATCCATCATCACCATTCTTGAGTTAGGAGGCAAGGAAATGAGAGAGTGAGAGCACCAGCTCCACCGAAGCTAGGAGGAAGAGGATGAAACATCATCAAGCTTTCTTGTTCCATGAAAAATCAGCTAGCTTGGTCAATCACTCAAACTCTCTTTAAGAACATCTAATCTGAGCTCTAGAGGGACTCTTTGGCTATACCAGAATCCAAAATAAGATTTCATTGATAATGAACAGTAACAAGTAAGGGATAGGCTAGCTAAAAGCCTTTTGTGTGTAATATTTGTTGCTGGAAGTCTTGATAATAATTGTGTTTGAATGATGATGATGATGTGGTTGTTTTTGGTATGTAAAATTTGTTGTATATGTATGTATTTGTATAAAGATGTGATATATAACTGATAAGAATGATAAGAGCTGAGATCTTGGGGTTGCAACACCTATATGAACAAGTTTAAATAACCAAAAGAAGGGTAGAATCATGAATTGAACGGAGTTAGATGTTTAGGAAACAAATTCGATAGGTAGAGCCCAAATCACATGCTGCAGAATCTGGTGCAGAATTATTACAGCAATTTGTTCGAATTTTTGGGAGAAATTTAGCCACCCAAAAGTAATTAAATAAATTTTATAGGAAATCTTGATGAGTCTAGGTCATTCTCTAAAAATTTTAGAATTTTTTGATAAGTAAGTTGGGAGTTATAAATTTTTGAAGTTAAATGGTTTTTGTTGCAAAATCTGTTTTCGAGTTATGAAAGCAGCAACTTCCAACTTACAAAACTTTTAATTCTGATAAGATTTTGAGTTGCAATAAAAAAAAACATGCTGAATACCGCCGGATTTATCGTCAAATTTAGCGGCGGCCATTACCTTCAGATATAGCGGCATTTTTTGCATCGAATAGAAGCAGAATTTAATTTTCAGAATTAGTTATCGTCGGATTTTATGTTCCGTCATTACCTGAGTAGCGCCAACTTTACCCGAGGATCTTTCATCAAATTCAACTGCCGTTATATTGGTTTAGTGAAACGTTACATTTAGCCAATTTACCGATGGTAAAATTCAAATACGAACACCTTCCCTCTCACTTCTGTGAACTCACTCTCTCTCTCTTGTCTTTCTCCTCTCATCCTCCCTTCTTCGGCCCTGAAGCTGTCGTCATTGACACCACCACCTGGAGCCTCCGCTGCCGCCACTACTAAAATTGTCAGTCACTATTGGAGCTGTCAGGAATGTCACCGCTATTCGCGTTCGTGGCCATTGGTGACAGTCACGTTGTCCCGTCACTGCCGTCTCCTATCACCACCATGCCTCCACCATCCTACAGCCCATCAAAGGTAATTTTGGCATAACTTTTTTTATTTTTTTCAATTTTTTTGAGTTTAGGATTTTGTTAGGTAGTTTATTAAATTATTGATTAAATTAGTGTAATCAAGTTTGTGATTAGGATTTGATATATTATTTTTATTTTTTTATTTTTTTGTGAGTTTAGGATTTTGTTAGGTATTTTATCAAATTATTAAATAAATTACTGTGATGAAGTTTATGATTAGAATTTGGTTTTTTTTCAGATTTTTTTGTGAGTTTAGAGTTTTGTTAGATATTTTATCAAATTATTGAGCTAGTGTAATGAAGTATGTGATTAGGATTTATTATATTAATTTAATATAAATAGAAATTAAATTAAGTTAAGGTAGGTTAAGTAAGGTGAGATTAAGAGTGTTGGAAGACTTTGTTTAGTTTATTAAATTAGTTTCACCTTGTGTAATATAATAAGTTGACATTTTTATTAGGACGGTGCTATTTCTTTGAGATTAATTGGAGTTTGTTTCTTCTGTATTCAATACATTTGTGTTTTAGGTAAGTTTTCTATCTCTAAATATAATCAATTAATTAAGTTTTATGCCAGATGTAAGGTCCGAAACTTTTAAAAGTTTTATTATGAACCGGTTCGATTTATTTTATTTGTTTAAGACTTTATTTTCAAAAAGTATTTTATTAAAAGAAACTAAATCAAGTTTTGATAAATTGAGTTTAAGTTAAATCGAATTTTTATCTAATTTTATAATAATTGGATAATTTTTTCATATTTAAAATTTAAAGTTTTAGCAATTGAAAAATAATAAATATTTGATGATTTAATTTGAATATTAAGATTTGGAATTGATTTTTTTTATGAACAAAAGAAAATCGAGTAGAATATCTCTAATTTAAAATTAGAGTACTCATTAAAAATTAATTAGTGGGTTTATTAATAAATAATATTTTTAAAATAATTTTAATGAATTACATTTAGTTTTTAATTACTATATACCCTCCAATTTTATCAAAATAAAAATTCTACCCTTACTCAATTTTTCAACTCTAATTAACCTTAATTTTCAAGGACACTCTCTCTCTCTCTCTCCTGAATCGTATTAAATAATACTACAGTAAGTGAAATATCATTCTCTTGAGGATTAAAGGACTAAGAAATAATGACTAATTAATTATTCTAATTAGACAATCAAAATCAAAGGAACGAAGAAATTAAATGTGAACAAAGGCAAATAAAATAGCAAATAGTGAGTGAAAATAATAACGGAAAGAATGTTAATGTTTCAGAGATATTCACTCTTTAGAAAAATAATCCTTGTGTTCATTTATTTGTGGTATGCAAAGATCAATCACGGCAAATCATAAATAATCAAATTTCAATTTAATGGCAATTCAATTTCTCTTTAACCTAATTAATCGTTAATTTCTTAGTCAATTTTTTAAGTAAGAAGGTGAAACACAAATCTGATTTAGTTTCAAATAAAATTCAAGAATAGTCCTTAGGTTGAATTATATGTCACTTATCTTAGCAAAGATTGAGAATTAATATTTTGTGTCCAAGTAGTCATTGACTACAAACATAGTAATTATAAAAGAATTAATCTCACTTCTACATCCTAAAACATCATAAGAAAGTCAAATAGACATAATTAGACCACTTGCTTTTACTTACTTTCTTAGATACATCATAATATGCATTTACAAGAACATATATACTTGTTTATTTATGAATTCTAGGGATCAGTAGTTGATTTTACCTGCAAAAAAACATATATGGTAGATTTTTCACTTTTCTTGCACATGCTATTACTTTAAAAATATAGTGACACTTGAATATGGTCATATATCAAAAACTTCCTTCAAATAAAGAATTATTCTGGAGAGTGGATCTTGAAAATTTCAAACAAGTAACTTAAAATTATTTTTAAACAATAATTAATTAAAAACTAAAATTTGAGACCAAAATTACTTCTTCATGGTTACTATTGAAATTACATGTGAATTTCTTTCTTCAAACTTTTTTTTTAGTTATAATGCTGAAAACTATGTTTCCACAAATTATAGATTGTGCACTAATATAGAGTTTGAAGTGGCTTTGATGTTTCCTTCCAAGTGAACACTCAGGTAAAGATACTCAAAACATCTTTATATAAAGATATTTGATTTCATCAATTGAATAAATTATCATGTATTAGATTTTTGACACATGACATAAATTAAAAGTGATATTTTTATTAAAAAGTGTTGGTATCTTATTAAAATTGTTATTTTGATTCTGATGCCAATTTTTTAAATTGTTTAAAATTTAATTTTTTAACAAAAAATTTATTAGAGAATTATTTTATTTTTATTATTTTTTATATTTAAAATTTTTATAATTTTTTAGTAATTTTTCTTTTTTTTTTATTTTAAAATTTATATTTTAATCTACTAATTTTTATTATTAATTGTTTTATTTTTAGTCTAGTATTGTTATTTATTTTAAAATTCCTTGAATAAAAATTTATTATGAAATTAAAATTTCAAAAAATATTATTTTATATTAATTTAAGAAATTCAGTATCATTTGAGTTAATATTATTTAGAATTATTAAAATAATTATTTTTTTAGAACTTTTAATTTATTTATTGATTTAATTGTATTTATAATTTATATTTTTATTATTAATTTATGTTTTTTAAAATATATTTTTTAATGCAGCTAAACAAACAACTTTAAAAAAAGTTGTTTTTATCATCTTTATGTGAGTGGTGCATGTAAGACCCAGAACCTTTGAAAAGTCTTTTTATAATCAAGTCTCAAATCATATGGTTATTTATAGTTTTAATTTCAGAAATTATTTTATTAAAGGTAATTAAGGCAAGTTTTGATTTATTGGATTTGAGATGAGTTATGATTATTATCCAAGTTTATAATTATTGGATTATTTTCTATATTTAAATTATAAAGTTGCTAGTTATGAAATAATAAGATTTTATATGATTTGGATTAGATAAGTAATATTTTAAATATTAATACTGCTATCTTGAAAAATGAAGAAATTAAGTATATTATTTCTAATTATTTGATTTGGGCATTTTATTAAAAGTAATTTGCAAAAATGGATGATCAAGTATTTTCTATATAGAATTAGTGGTGGATTTAATTTGGGTTTTAATTACCATATTATTTCCAAATTTATGTGAAATTACTATATTGCCCCTAACCCTAATTTACACACACACACCCTACCAAACTATTGACCTAGCCGCCAAAAAAAAAAATCCCCTTCCCCCAAATCCAGCAGCCACACCCCTACCTATTTCCCTCCCACCCTCTCAGCAATGCCACACACATAGAAGCATGAACAAAAATGGAGACTAGGCCAGAAGGAGAGAAGGAGAGGGGGAAGAGCTTAGCGCCGCCGGCTGGGTACTACCACCGTGACCGCCAAACTACCGCGCGTGAGGAGCGCCGCCATTAAAGCTGCCCCGTTCATCCATAACTAGTCGCGGTTCTGCCACCCATCACCCTATTCCGTCTCTGGAGATCTCGAAGCCGCTGCTCGTTGCGCCGTCCTTGTCGCCGCCACTGCTTCCATCTCTTCCAACGGCGCTGCTACTGCCATCGTGAGTCGCGTCCAAAGAGGAAGCATTGCAGCAACTGAATCCCGAGAAGGACACGTTCACGAAACGGGAGAGAGAGCTACGGGGAGAGAGGGAGGCCGTGCGTCCCATCGCGCGCGTCGCTATCCAAAAACTGCCGCTGATCCGTGCTGCGCGAAGCTAACGCCGCCGTTCCTGCCGCCGGCAAGCCTCGGTTAGCACTACCGAAGCTCCGGCCATCACCGTCGTTGAGGAAGCTCACCGGAGTTGCTAGAGGCTGCCACCGCTCTGCCTGGTTCTATGTTGAGTCGCGCCGCCATGCCTGGCTGCCGGAAAACTTCGCTGCCGTCGCCGGAGAACTCTGCCGGTAAGGGTTTTTTAATTTGTGGTTTCGGTCATTTTGAGTTTCGAGAAGGTTTTGATGCTGTGCAGTTTTTATAGATGACCCACCAGAGCTTCTGGCTACCGCCAGAGCTGCTGCCGAGCCAGTTCGAAATCACAGCTGCTTCGTGTTGAAATTTCGGTAAGAAATTATGTTTCGAAAGCCCTCCATTAGTGTCCCGTACGTGTATTAAAGCCTATACATTAATAATGTTCCTAGAGTTTAGTAACTGAGGTTGCTTGTTCTAAATTAGAGTTGATTATGCTGCTGCGAATATGTGTGGGGCTATGCTTTGAAGCTGTCTTTGATTTTGAGTTGAGGCGAAAAGAACTTATGAGGCGCTTGGATTATGGAATTGCGTTTGAGGTAGGGGCGCTTTCCAAAAACTATGTTTTATGTATTGGAATTAGTACATATGGATACTGATGTGAGATATTGTGTTATTTGGTGATTGTACCTACCTTATAAATTATTTGATTGACTCGAATGATTATAGATGTTGGTTTGGATGAATTGTTGTGCGATTTGTGAACTGTAATGTTTGAAGTTGATTCTTTAAAGATTTGAAATTTGAGTTTAATCCGTTGAGGATTGATTTGATTTGAGTTAATTATTTTGGTGATTTGAGAAGTCGAACACACTTTTGAATTCAGACTGGTTTACTTTAAATGACTTGGATTTGGATAAATGATTTGTTATTGAGCCATTTCTTTAAAGTTTTGGAAATGAGTTAAATCGGTTGATATTGAGTTGATTTTTGAAATGGTTTACTTGTTATGCCACTGAGGCGACTGTTGGATTTAGCTTGCTTTTGAATTGATTTCTGGTTTTGAGCTGTTGAAAAGGAATGAGAAATGGTTTAGTTGGGACCTGAACCGGGTGGCAAAAGTCCAAGTTTTAGGGGAGGTGCTGCCGAAATTTCTACAAAATCCTAGTCTTGTTTGAAAAGTTATTTAAAAAGGGTTGGATTTGAGAAGTTGTATTATTTTATTTTTTAAGAGAATATTGATGTTTTCAAACTTAATTTATTTAGTGAACTTTATGCCTTGAGTTCGACTTATTTAGAAATGAACTATTTTTACCGTTTGAATCACTGAAGGAAAGAATGATGCTCTAGGATTGATTTCAATATAAAAAGGAGCTTTTAGTGATTTCAAAGGAACCTAGACTTTTGATTGATTAATCAAGTTTGAGGCATTTTGGAAGAGTTAAAAAAAAAAGAGAAGAAAAATGGGTTCCAAAAAGAAACCTGAAAGTGGTTTGATTCAAATGAACCGGTTCCGTTTCAAATGAGTTGATTTTTGGACCGGGTTGGAACTTGTGATTTTGTATGG
>NC_029777.3:39570548-39572635 GCF_000817695.3 Arachis duranensis | reverse complement strand
GGCTTTGTTTTAAAAAGGGAACTCACTTTGAGTAAATTTGGCTTATGAGCCTGAGATGATTTGAGAAGTGAGATCTTTAAAGCCAAGGCTGAAAAGAGTTGAAATTTGATTTCAAAGTGAAATGAATTGAGAAAAAGTGATTTGTGGCTTAAGTGCCGATTTTATGAACTTTGATGATGTTGAATGGTGGAAGTGCTATTTGTTATGAGCCGGAATGGCTGTGTATGGTATTGAATTATGGCTGATTGTCGAATGAGTTATAAGCCGTATGGCTGGCTATGAATTATGAATTTAAGCCGAAGGGCTGTATTTATTGATAAGTTGTTGGTTCTGGATTAGACCGTGAGCCGGATGGCTGAGATGGATGGTGATCCATGGTTGAATATAAATGCATGTATGCAATTGAATGAATTATGAATTTAAGTCGAATGGCTGAGATGAATGTCGTAAGCGAGTATGCTTGTGTTTTCTCTCTGGTTGTAAGGGTGACAGGGGACCGATACCCTCTAACGGCGACAAGGCGCAGATACCCTCTAATGGCGACAGGGTGCAGATACCCTCTAATGGTGACAGGGCGCAGATACCCTCTAATGATATTAATGCACAACAGAGAGACTGTGCCGGGGTTAGCTACCGGACACGTCGGGTTGGCTTGGTAACCGACAGATGATATCATCAGCCACTAGGACAGGCATGCATCATATGCATCTTTGTGACATTGTTTGGGTGTGCATATTGTTCTTGGTTTGCCTTTGTGATTAACTGCTAATTGTTCTACTTGCTGCAATTGTTTGTTTGTACTTGAACTTTCTATCTGTGTTTGCAACTGGGACTCTGTTGGATTGTAGTGATTGATTGATGGTTGGATTGTTTGGGCCTAGGGCTGTGGTTGAAATGAGATGAACCGATGGTTGATTTCGGTTTTGTGTTTCTGGTTTGGAAAAGTATGAAAGGCTATTTTGGTTCAGCATAGATAAACCTTTTGTAAGGCTTTTGAATGTTGTTTTAAATGAACAGTTTCCTCTTTCAGAAAAGGGTTTCAGATTTCTCTTTTATCGTAAACCGTTGTTTTTGAAAAGAGGCATAAGTTGGTTATTAATCACTGGTACGGTTTATCTTCATGTATCCTATTACAGTAATTCCCAAAAACCCTCTACTGAGAACCCTTTTGAGGATGATGTTCTCACCCCCTATATTTTTCCCCTTTCAGGATATGGGCACTGAAGTCACGAAGGGTGTATATAATTGTTGTTGTGATGCTCTGTATTGTTTCAGTTATGGTTTATTGTACCCTCGCCTTTATCTTGATATATTCTGTAAGAGGGATAGGAATTGTATTGGTTAATGCTTGTAATATTATTTATATATATCTATGTACATATATGGATGTACTCCTTATGAGTTTCTGTAAGTTGTATGGTATTGATGAGCGGATAATTTATACGCTTTTTGGCATTGTTTTTAGTATGTTTTTAGTGTGTTTTAGTTAGTTTTTAGTATATTTCT
This sequence comes from Arachis duranensis, assembly GCF_000817695.3. Lineage (NCBI taxonomy): Eukaryota > Viridiplantae > Streptophyta > Magnoliopsida > Fabales > Fabaceae > Arachis > Arachis duranensis. The sequence goes on along the minus strand of NC_029777.3, from coordinate 39,571,129 downwards.
ATTAGTTTTTAGTTAAAATTCACTTTTCTGGACTTTACTATGAGTTTGTGTGTTTTTCTGTGATTTTAGGTATTTTCTGACTGAAATTGAGAGACTTGAGCAAAAATCTGATTCAGAGGCTGAAAAGGACTGCAGATGCTGTTGGATTCTGATCTCTCTGCACTCGAAGTGGATTTTCTGGAGCTACAGAAGCCCAATTGGTGCGCTCTCAACGGCGTTGGAATGTAGACATCCTGGGCTTTCCAGCAATATATAATAGTTTATACTTTGCCCGAGATTTGATGGCCCAAACCGGCATTCCAAATCAGCTCAAAACTGCCCGGCGTTAAACGCCGGAACTGGCACAAGAATGGGAGTTAAACGCCCAAACTGGCACAAAAGCTAATGTTTAACTCCAAGAGAAGTCTCTACACGAAAATGCTTCAATGCTCAGCCCAAGCACACACCAAGTGGGCCCGGAAGTGGATTTTTATGTCATTTACTCATCTTTGTAAACCCTAGGCTACTAGTTCTCTACAAATAGGACCTTTTACTATTGTATTTTCATCTTTTGATCACTTTAGATCTCTAGATCATCTTGG
>NC_029777.3:39568963-39570095 GCF_000817695.3 Arachis duranensis | reverse complement strand
GTTGTGCGAAGTTGTGTTTATGCCATGGTATTGAGCACCAAGTTTTTGGGGCCATTACTAGGGATTATTTGAGTTTTGAAAAGTATTGATCACAATTTCGCATACCATGTTTTTGGCGCCGTTGCCGGGGATTGTTCGAGTTTGGACAACTGACGGTTCACCTTGTTGCTTAGATTAGGTATTTTTCTTCAGAATTCTTAAAGAACGAATTCTAGAGTTTCATGATGATCTGTTGAAGTCTGGCTGGCTGTGAAGCCATGTCTAATCTTATTGGACCGAGGTTTCAATTTATCATCACAAGAGCTTGTTGATTTCTATCAATCTTGCTGTTGGAGCAGTGATCTGCTAAGGCTTGGCTGGCCATTGGCCATGTCTAGTGTTTTGGACCGAAGCTTTCTTTGAAAGCTTGGCTGGCTGTGAAGCCATGTCTAATTCCTGGACCGGAGTCTTAGACTAAACATTGCATTATTCCTGGAATTCTCATTAAGAATTTTGATACCTTTATTTTCTTTTCTACTTAATTTTTGAAAAATCCAAAAAAATTTGCAAAATCATAAAAACCAAAAATATTGTATGCTTCTTGTTGAGTCTAGAGTCTCATGTTAAGTTTGGTGTCAATTGCATGTTTCTGTTCTTCTTGCATTCATTCATGTGTCTTAAGTGATCTTCAAGATGTTCTTGATGATTTCATTGCTCTGATCTTTAAATTCTCTTGACTTGAGTGTTTTGTTGTTTCTCATATGCATTCTCACTTTGTTAGTGTCAGTAGTATACAAACTGCTAAGTTTGGTGTCTTGCATGCATTGTTATTTGATTTTAGTTGCATTTTGATTATTCCTCATTATTAAAAATCCAAAAATATTTTTAATTTATGTCTTTTTAAGTCAATAATATAGAGAATTGAAGATTCAGAACATACAGCAGAGGAATTACACAAAAAAAGTTGGGCGTTCAAAACGCCCAGTAAGGAAGGGAAACTGGCGTTTAAACGCCAGCCAGGGTGCCTGGCTGGGCGTTTAACGCCCAAAAGGGTAGTGCTTTGGGCGTTAAATGCTAGAATGTGCACCATTCTGGGCGTTTAACGCCAGGATGGCACAAGAGGGAAGATTCTGTTTTCAGTTCAAATTTTTTT
>NC_029777.3:39568021-39568827 GCF_000817695.3 Arachis duranensis | reverse complement strand
ATACTTGCTATCAATTAATGATTTGATTCAACATTTCAAGTATGTTGCCTTTTCTGTTGAGAAAGGTTTAATGTTTGAATCATATCTTTCCTTGTTAGCCAAGTCATTAATTTTTAAAATCAAATCTTTTTAAATTGTTTTTCAAATCATATCTTCTCAATCATGTCTTTTTAAAACTATATCTTTTTAATCATATCCTCTTAAATCACATCTTTTTCAAAATAATTTTCAATCATATCTTTTTGATTTCTAATTTCAAAATCTTTTTCAAAAAAAAAAATCACTTGATTTCTTTTCCACTCTTAGTTTTCGAAAATCAATTAGTATTTTTCAAAATGTTTTTAAAATCTTTTACTTAATTTTCGAAAATTACTTCCCCTCTTCTTACATCCTTCTATTTATGGACTAACACTATTCCTCAATGAACAATTCGAACTCCATCTCTCTCGATAAGTTCGAATTCTTCTACTTTTGCCTTCTATTTTTCTTTTCCTCTGACACCTCAAGGAACCTCTATACTGTGATGTAGAGGATTCCATATTTTCTTATTTTCTTCTCTTTCATATGAGCAGGAGCAAAGACAAAAGTATTCTTGTTGAGGCTGACCCTGAACCTAAAAGGACCTTGAAGCGAAAGCTAAGAGAAGCTAAGACACAACTCTCTGTAGAGGACCTAACAGAAATCTTCAAAGAAGAAGAACCCATGGCAGCCGAAAACAACAACAATGCCAACAATGCAAGGAAGGTGCTGGGTGACTTTACTGCACCTACTCCAGACTTCTATGGGAGAAGCATCTCTATCCCTAC
>NC_029777.3:39565161-39567890 GCF_000817695.3 Arachis duranensis | reverse complement strand
TTCTTGCAAATCTGTGACACTGTCAAGACTAATGGGGTTGACCCTGAGGTCTACAGACTTATGCTATTCCTTTTTGCTATAAGAGACAGAGCTAGGACATGGTTGGACTCACAACCTAAAGAAAGCCTGAACTTTTGGGAAAAGCTAGTCAATGCCTTCTTGGCAAAGTTCTTTCCACCTCAAAAATTAAGTAAGCTTAGAGTGAAAGTCCAAACCTTTAGACAGAAGGAAGGCGAATCCCTCTATGAAGCTTGGGAAAGATACAAACAATTAATCAGAAAGTGTCCATCTGATATGCTTTCTGAATGGAGCATCATAGGTATTTTCTATGATGGTCTGTCTGAACTGTCCAAGATGTCATTGGATAGCTCTGCTGGAGGCTCTCTTCATCTGAAGAAGACACCTACAGAAGCTCAAGAACTAATTGAAATGGTTGCAAATAACCAATTCATGTACACTTCTGAAAGGAATCCTGTGAACAATGGGACTAATCAGAAGAAAGGAGTTCTTGAGATTGATACTCTGAATGTCATACTGGCTCAGAATAAAATATTGACTCAGCAAGTCAATTTGATTTTTCAAACTCTGTCTGGAATGCAAGCTGCACCAGACAGTACTAAGGATGCTTCATCTGAAGAAGAAGCTTATGATCCTGAGAACCCTTCAATGGAAGAGGTGAACTACATGGGAGAATCCTATGGAAACACCTATAATTCTTCATGGAGAAATCATCCAAATCCCTCATGGAAGGATCAACAGAGACCTCAACAAGGTTTCAACAATAATAATGGTGGAAGAAACAGGTTTAGCAATGGCAAGCCTTTTCCATCATCTTCTCAGCAACAGACAGAGAATTCTAAGCAGAGCCATTCTGACTTAGCAACCATGGTCTCTGATCTAATCAAAACCACTCAAAGTTTCATGATTGAAACGAGGTCCTCCATTAGAAACGTGGAGGCACAAGTGGGACAGCTGAGCAAGAAAATTACTGAACTCCCTCCTAGTACTCTTCCAAGCAATACAGAAGAAAATCCAAAAGGAGAGTGCAAGGCCATCAACATGGCCGAATTTGGAGAGGAGGGAGAGGCAATGAACGCCACTGAGGAAGACCTCAATGGACGTCCACTGGCCTCCAATAAGTTCCCTAATGAGGAATCATGGGAATCTGAGGCTCATAATGAGACCATAGAGATTCCATTGGATGTACTTCTGCCATTCATGAGCTCTGATGAGTATTCTTCCTCTGAAGAGGATGAGTATGTCACTAAAGAGTAAGTTGCTAAATACCTTGGAGCAATCATGAAGCTAAATGACAAGTTATTTGGTAATGAGACCTGGGAGGATGAACCCCCTTTGCTCACCAAAGAACTGGATGACTTGTCTAGGCAGAGATTACCTCAAAAGAGACAGGATCCTGGGAAGTTCTCAATACCTTGTGCCATAGGCACCATGACCTTCAAGAAGGCCTTGTGTGACCTAGGGTCAAGTGTAAATTTCATGCCTCTCTCTGTAATGGAGAAGCTAGGGATCTTTGAGGTACAAGCTGCAAAAATCTCACTAGAGATGGCAGACAATTCAAGAAAACAAGCTTATGGGCTTGTAGAGGATGTTCTGGTAAAAGTTGAAGACCATTACATCCCTGCTGATTTCATAGTCATAGAGACTGGGAAGTGCATGGATGAATCCATCATCTTTGGCTGACCCTTCCTAGCCACAGCAAAGGCTGTGATTGATGTGGATAGAGGAGAATTGATCATTCTAGTGAATGAAGAATCCCTTGTGTTTAAGGCTCAAGGATATCCCTCTGTAACCATGGAGAGGAAGCATGAAGAGCTTCTCTCAAAACAGAGCCAAACAGAGCCCCCAGAGTCAAACTCTAAGTTTAGTGTTGGGAGGCCACAACCAACTTCTAAGTTTGGTGTTGAACCCCCACATTCAAACTCTAAGTTTGGTGTTGGGAGGTTCCAACATTGCTCTGAGCATTTGTGAGGCTCCATGAGAGCCCACTGTCAAGCTAATGACATTAAAGAAGTGCTTGGTTGGAGGCAACCCAATATTATATTTATCTATTTTTCCTTTGTTATTTTATGTTTTCTGTAGGTTGATGATCATGGGAAGTCACAAAAATAATTGAAAAAGCAAAAACAGAATGAAAAATAGAAAGAAAAATAGCACACCCTGTAGGAAGACCTTGCTGGCGTTTAAACGCCAGTAAGGGCAGCAAATGGGCGTTTAACGCCCAGTCTGGCACTATTCTGGGCGTTTAACGCCAGAAAAGGGCACCAGACTGGCGTTAAACGCCAGAAAAAGGGCAAGAACTTGGCGTTAAACGCCAGAAATGGGCACCAGCCCGGCGTTTAACGCCAGAATTGGCACAAAGGGCATTTTTGCTCGCCACTTGGTGCAGGGATGAATTTTTCATGACACCTCAGGATCTGTGGACCCCACAGGATCCCCACCTACCCCACCACTCTCTTCTTCTTCACCCATTCACCAATCACCTCAACACCTCTTCCCCAAAAAAAACCTTCACCTATCAAATCCCATCTTTCTCTTCACTACTCACATCCATCCTTCATAAAACCCCACCTACCTCACCATTCAAATTCAAACTACTTTTCCTCCCAAACCCACCCTCCCATAGCCGACCCTACCCCTCTCTCCAATCCTATATAAACCCATCTTCACTCCTTCATTTTCACACAACCTAAACACTACTTCTCCCCCTT
>NC_029777.3:39564734-39565102 GCF_000817695.3 Arachis duranensis | reverse complement strand
CTTCTTCTACTCTCTTCTTTCTTCTTTTGCTCGAGGACGAGCAAACCTTTTAAGTTTGGTGTGGTAAAAGCATTGCTTTTTGTTTTTCCATAACCATTTATGGCATCCAAGGCCGGAGAAACCTCAAGAAAGAGGAAAGGAAAGGCAAAAGCTTCCACCTCCGAGTCATGGGAGATGGAGAGATTCATCTCAAGGGTGCATCAAGACCACTTCTATGAAGTTGTGGCCTTGAAGAAGGTGATCCCCGAGGTCCCTTTTAAACTCAAAAAGAGTGAATATCCGGAGATTCGATATGAGTTTCGAAGAAGAGGTTGGGAAGTTCTTACCAATCCCATTCAACAAGTCGGAATCTTAATGGTTCAAGAGTT
>NC_029777.3:39564370-39564594 GCF_000817695.3 Arachis duranensis | reverse complement strand
CCCAAGAACTTTATAAGGTGGCGGACAAGTCCTCTACCTTGGCAAGGTTAGCCTTTCCTCATCTCATTTGTCACCTCTGTTATTCAGTTGGAGTTGACATAGAGGGAGACACCCTCATTGATGAGGACAAGCCCATCACTAAGAAAAGGATGGAGCAAACAAGGGACCCCTCTCATCATGAAATCCCTGAGATGCCTCAAGGGATGCACTTTCCTCCACAAAAT
>NC_029777.3:39545088-39564236 GCF_000817695.3 Arachis duranensis | reverse complement strand
AGAGAAGATCAAAGAATCATGAGAGAGGAGCAACAAAGACAAGGAAGAGACATTGAGGAGCTCAAGCACTCCATAGGATCTTCAAGAGGAAGAACAAGCCGCCATCACTAAGGTAGACCCGTTCTTTAATCTCCTTGTTCTTTATTTTTTTGTTTTTCGAAAAATCATGCTTATGTTTATCTATGTTTGTGTCTTTTGATCATTAGTGTCTTAGTGTCTATGCCTTAAAGTTATGAATGTCCTATGAATCCATCACCTTTCTTAAATGAAAAATGTTCTTAATTGAAAAAGAGTAGAATTGCATGAATTTTGAATTTTATAACAGTTTGATTATTTTGATGTGGTGGCAATACTTTTGTTTTCTGAATGTATGCTTTAACAGTGCATATGTCTTTTGAATTTGTGGTTCATGAATGTTGGCTCTTGAAAGAATGATGAAAAAGGAGACATGTTACTGAGGATCTGAAAAATCATAAAAATGATTCTTGAAGCAAGAAAAAGCAGTGAATATTCAAAAAAAAAAAAAAGAGAGAGAAAAACGAAAAAAAAGAAAAAAAGAAAAATAAAAAGAAAAGAAGAAAAATAAAATAATAAATTTGTGATCCAAGGCAAAAAGAGTGTGCTTAAGAACCCTGGACACCTCTAATTGGGGACTTTTAGCAAAGCTGAGTCACAATCTGAAAAGGTTCACCCAATTATGTGTCTGTGGCATGTATGTATCCGGTGGTAATACTGGAAGACAGAGTGCTTTGGGCCACGGCCAAGACTCGTAAAGTAGCTATGTTCAAGAATCATCATACTTAACTAGGAGAATCAATAACACTATCTGGATTCTGAGTTCATATAGAAGCCAATCATTCTGAATTTCAAAGGATAGACTGAGATGCCAAAACTATTCAGAGGCAAAAAGCTAAAGCCCCGCTCATCTAATTAATACTGATCTTCATAGATATTTTTGGAGTTCATTGCATATTCTCTTCCTTTTATCTTATTTGATTTTCAGTTGCTTGGGGACAAGCAACAATTTAAGTTTGGTGTTGTGATGAGTGGATAATTTATACGCTTTTTGGCATTGTTTCTAGTATGTTTTTAGTGTGTTTTAGTTAGTTTTTATTATAGTTTTATTAGTTTTTAGTTAAAATTCACTTTTCTGGACTTTACTATGAGTTTGTGTGTTTTTTTGTGATTTCAGGTATTTTCTGGCTGAAATTGAGGGACCTGAGAAAAAATCTGATTTAGAGGCTGAAAAGGACTGCAGATGCTGTTGGATTCTGACCTCCCTGCACTCGAAGTGGATTTTCTGGAGCTACAGAAGCCCAAATGGCGTGCTCTCAACGGCGTTGGAATGTAGACATCCTGGGCTTTCCAGCAATATATAATAGTCCATACTTTGCTCGAGATTTGATGGCCCAAATCAGCTCAAAACTGCCCGGCGTTAAACGCCGGAACTGGCACAAGAATGGGAGTTAAACGCTCAAACTGGCACAAAAGCTGGCGTTTAACTCCAAGAGAAGTCTCTACACGAAAATGCTTTAATGCTCAGCCCAAGCACACACCAAGTGGGCCCGGAAGTGGATGTTTATGTCATTTACTCATCTCTGTAAACCCTAGGCTACTAGTTCTCTACAAATAGGACCTTTTGCTATTGTATTTTCATCTTTTGATCACTTTAGATCTCTAGATCATCTTGGTAGCTATCTTTATTCTTATGCTATCTTAGGTCATTGGGAGGCTGGCCTCACGGCCATGCCTAGACCTTGTTCTTATGTATTTTCAACGGTGGAGTTTCTACACACCATAGATTAAGGTGTGGAGCTCTGCTGTACCTCGAGTATTAATGCAATTACTATTGTTCTTCTATTCAATTCAGCTTATTCTTGTTCTAAGATATTCGTTTGCACCCAAGAACATGATGAATGTGATGATTATGTGACACTCATCATCATTCTCACTTATGAACGAGTGCTTGACAACCACTTCTGTTCTACAAGCAAACAAGGCTTGAATGTTTATCTCTTGGATCCCTTGATCGGAATCTTCGTGGTATAAGCTAGAACTGATGGCAGCATTCAAGAGAATCTGGAAGGTCTAAACCTTGTCTGTGGTATTCTGAGTAGGATTCAATGATTGAATGACTGTGACGAGCTTCAAACACCTGAAGGCTGGGCGTTAGTGACAGACGCAAAAGAATCACTGGATTCTATTCCAACCTGATTGAGAACCGACAGATGATTAGCCGTGCCGTGACAGGGTGCGTTGAACATTTTCACTGAGAGGATGGGAGATAGCCACTGACAACGGTGAAAGCCTACATACAGCTTGCCATGGAAAGGAGTAAGAAGGATTGGAAGAAGATAGTAGGAAAGCAGAGAGACGGAAGGGACAAAGCATCTTCATACGCTTATCTGAAATTCCCACCAATGAATTACATAAGTATCTCTATCTTTATCTTTATGTTTTATTCATCATTCATAACCATTTGAGTTTGCCTGACTAAGATTTACAAGGTGACCATAGCTTGCTTCATACCAACAATCTCTGTGGGATCGACCCTTACTCGCGTAAGGTTTATTACTTGGACGACCCAGTACACTTGCTGGTTAGTTGTGCGAAGTTGTGATAAAGAGTTGAGATTACAATTGAGCGTACCATGTTGATGGCGCCATTGATGATCACAATTTCGTGCACCAGGTATGTACGGATGTTCGTTGTATAGCAAAAGTATTTTTGGGAGCGATATTACGGTTTAAAGTTTTAAACAGGCTCATATTTTAGTATTAAATAGTATAAGTGTCGTCGTAATGTCCGAGCTATCAGAGTTGCACAGCCGGAAGCGTGAGCTTTGGTAGTTAGGGTGTTACATTATGGTATCAGAGCAGTCCTTCCTGTAGAGCTTGAGGAATGGACCAACTATGCTTCTATTGCATGCTCTGAACGTTTGTCATGTATTAGGTCTTGTCGAATGATGAGAATTAGAGTTTTATGCACATGACGGTCTATTGATTAACATTGTTAGTCTTGCATTACATAATTCCTGATATTAAGTTTGGCCGGCTTAATACTTGTGAATTTCGTATATGAAAGTACTAATGGGTTATCATAGATGATATACGACTTTTGAGTTAAGCGAATCGCGAGTTTTGGGAATGTTGGAAACTATTTCTCGAGGCTATTCAGTTGTGTGTTTTGGATTTTGTTCGAGTCGACATGTTCTTTCATAGCCTAACTTGAAGTTCTTGTTTGCTAATCCTTTAGAAAGGTGGTTTGATTTTCCAACTCTATTCCTCTATTCATATGCATCCTTGTTTGATATTAAAGTGCATATGCTTGTTTGAAACCCTTGTTGCATCTATCTTTCTTTCTTTGAGTCCTTCTTGATTCATGTATTCCTTGCTATAGCTTTGAACTTGTCCTACTGCGTTGTACATTTTAACTCCGGATTCTGAGTCCATTATTAGAGAGATTGTTGATTCAGTTTTTCTCTTATTTGACAGTGATCACAGCCAATGTTGAGATTTTATAAAAATTTTTGTTATATACTTATCTATATATGAAACTGAGATTACTTATACAGTTTAACAACTATTTATTTCTAATACCTCGCTTGTGCTTTTACTGGTTTATGGAACTGCATTTACTTTAAATTACAATTTGACTTTCTAGCAATTTTACTATAGTTCCAATGCACATCTTCATTTGATTATGTATTTGGATATTTTTCAAAATTTTGGAAAGGAAAGCTTTTTCACTTTTATCCTGGTTGAGTTTCGTTTGATAAGCTTTACTTAACTTATTTTGAATTGAGTTTGATTTAGCATTCTATATGGTTTATGCCATTGTTGTTCTTTTGAGAATGTTGGACTCATAGCTTTCTATCTCCATGAACGTCATGTTTGACTTTGTTTTTAACTAACCTTTTACACCATGTGAACTTTACTATTGATCTTGGTTTTTATTTTCTTGTGAATCTCATTCTTATATGAGTCAGTTGATTCGTTTCAAAATGGTGCACCGTTTATCCTCTCATTGTCATTACAAGAGTTTTTAGTCAAAGGTTTATCCTTGAGAAATTACTAATGATAAGGTTGTCTTTTCCTATGACTTTTGTATTCTTTGGATCAATTGAAAGATTATTTGATGTCTCATGCCTAGTGGATCTTGTTTTAACTATCTTGATTTGTGATCTTTTCTCGTATGATTTGACTCCTTTTTAAGTACATTCTAATCTCCTTGAATATCCTTCTGAGATGGTGATTTCAAGAACACTTTGGAGTCTTGTTTTGGACTTTTAAAGAAATTTTGAATTCTCTTTGAAGAAATTCCAAACGGAATTTATTTTCTATTGCTTGATTGAGATTAAAACCATTGTTCAATTTTTGACAAAAATTATTTTAAAGTTGACATGCGCTATTTTAAATGAGGTTTTGAAAAGTTTCCTTGTTTAATGGAAACCTATTCGTTTGTAACGTACCACTTGTTTCCTTACCAGATTATAAGCAAAATTTTACCTCGGAATTTCTTTTCTAAAGAGAGTTTAACTTCCTCTTTTGTCCTCGCTATAAATGTTATATACACTTGTTTGAATATGGATTTTGAGAATTTTTGAACAAGCATTTGATTTCTCTTCTGAGTTTTATGATTGCTTTTGGTTAAGTTGTGCACCTAATTATCTTTCTAAAATATTTGAGGAGATATTTTAGCCTTTAGCCAAACTTGTGTGCACCTTATTTTTAAAATTCTACATGACCTGCTTCAACATGAATTTGCATTAAAGCAAAGCCACAATTATGCTTTTGTTACTCTCTTGAAAGATGTTTCTTAACCTTTCTTTTAGATTGCGAAGTGATTTTTTTTTGCAAGTTTTCGATTCTTTTGTGAACAATGTGTTCGGAAATGTTTTTAATCATGCTCTTGAAGTTCTGTGAACTTTGTCTTTGGTTTGAGAGATTCTTCTCTATAAACCTCATACTTCTTTGACTCAGCTTGAATTTGTTTCAAACTAATGCGCTGATCCTTTTCCTTGTTGATCCTATCGGATTTCTTTGATTCAAGGGTTATCTTTGAAGTTGTCAATAGATTTATTTCTAGCAAACTTCATTGGTTGAGTATCCTTATTTACCTAGATTGTATACATTCTCTCAAATCTATGAGTATTATCCTTGACATTTGTCTCTCCTTTCCAAGATTTTGCATTCTTCTGAGTAGACTTAAGAATTGTTTTGATGTCGCATTCGATCTGTAGACGTAGTAACGCAATGCGTTAGTTTTTTAAGATGTGATATGTGAATATGGAAGGTGAAACGGTAGGTGTACCATGTTATGAGTTGTGGGTGTTTTGCCCCTTGGAAACGAGTTTGCGAGTGTTAGGCTTATGTTTGGCCATGAGGTTGTAAAATGTTTGGTGGAGTTGGGAAGTGAAGTTCTGAAGTGGGAACAAGATTGTCAGCGAACATTATGCTGCTGTGTAAATACCAACATGCTTTGCAGCCTTTTACCACACTAATTACCACTTTGCTTTGTGAACGCCTATCTTGATTTGCACCCTATTTGACACCTCAAGTTTTTGTAAAGCCTTGAGATTATATGACCTTGTGCATTGAGCCTACCTTGTAAGGTTTGCTTTGCAATCACACTCCTACCTTTGTATTTTTATGCATACGACCAACAAAGTATTTGAAAACCGTATGTATGTTTATATGTTGAGATATATTTTTGCTTCTTCCTTAAAAGTGTTCAAGGGTGAACTGTTATGAAATATTTTTTGTTTTGTATCAATTTTCGAGGGCGAAATTTTTTATAAGGTGGGTAGAATGTAAGACCCAGAACGTCACAAACACAACTCATGTAAGACTCAGAACCTTTGAAAAGTCTTTTTATGATCAAGTCTCAAATCATATGGTTATTTATAGCCTTAATTTCAGAAATTATTTTATTAAAGGTAATTAAGGCAAGTTTTGATTTATTGGATTTGAGATGAGTTATGATTATTATCCAAGTTTATAATTATTGGATTATTTTCTATATTTAAATTATAAAGTTGCTAGTTATGAAATAATAAGGATTTTATATGATTTGGAATAGATAAGTAATATTTTAAATATTAATACTGTTATCTTGGAAAATGAAGAAATTAAGTATATTATTTCTAATTATTTGATTTGGGCATTTTATTAAAAGTAATTTGCAAAAATGGATGATCAAGTATTTTCTATATACAATTAGTGTTGGATTTAATTTGGGTTTCAATTACCATATTATTCCCAAATTTATGTGAAATTACTATATTGCCCCTAACCCTAATTTACACACACACACCCTACCAACCTATTGACCTAGCCGCCAAAAAAAAATTCCCTTCCCCCAAATCCAGCAGCCACACCCCTACCTATTTTCCTCTCACCCTCTCAGCAATATCACACACATAGAAGCATGAACAGAAATGGATACTGGGCCAGAAGGAGAGAAGGAGAGGGGGAAGAGCTTAGCGCCGCCGGCTGGGTACTGCTACCGTGACCGCCGGACTACCGCGCGTGAGGAGCACCGCCATCAAAGCTACCCCGTTCATCCATAACCAGTTGCGATTCTGCCACCCATCACCCTATTTCGTCGCTGGAGATCTCGGAGCCGCTGCTCGTTGTGCCGTCCTTGTCGCCGCCACTGCTTCCATCTCTTCCAACAGCGCTGCTACCGCCATCGTGAGTCGCGGCCAAAGAGGAAGCATTGCAGCAACTGAATCCCGAGAGGGACACATTCACGAGACGAGAGAGAGAGCTGTGGGGAGAGGGAGGCCGTGCGTCCCATCGCGCGCGTCGCTATCCAAAAACTGCCGCTGATCCGTGCTGCGCGAAGCTAACGCCGCCGTTCCTGCCGCCGGCAAGCCTCGGTTAGCACTACCGAAGCTCCGGCCATCACCGTCATTGAGGAAGCTCACCAGAGTTGTTGGAGGCTGCCACCGCTCTGCCTGGTTCTGTGTTGAGTCGCGCCGCCGTGCCTGGCTGCCGGAAAACCTCGATAACGTCGTCGGAGAACTCTGCCGGTAAGGGTTTTAAATTTTTGGTTTCGGTCATTTTGAGTTACGAGAAGGTTTTGATGCTGTGCGGTTTTTATAGATGACCTACCGGAGCTTCTGGCCACCGCCGGAGCTGCTGCCAGGCCGGTTCGAAATCACAGCTGCTTTGTGTTGAAATTCCAGTAAGAAATTATGTTTTGAAAGCCCTCCGTTAGTGTCCCGTACGTGTATTAAAGCCTATACATTAATAATGTTCCTAGAGTTTAGTAACTGAGGTTGCTTGTTGTAAATTAGAGCTGATTATGCTGCTGCGAATATGTGTGGGGCTGTGCTTTGAAGCTGCCTTTGATTTTGAGTTAAGGCGAAAAGAACTTTTAAGGCGCTTGGATTATGGAATTGCGTTTGAGGTAGGGGCGCTTTCCAAAAACTATGTTTTATGTATTGGAATTATTACATATGGATATTAATGTGAGATATTGTGTATTTGGTGATTGTACCTACATTATAAATTATTTGATTGACTCGAATGATTATGGATGTTGGTTTGGCTGAATTGTTGTGCGGATTTGTGAACTGTAATGTTTGAAGTTGATTCTTTAAAGATTTGAAATCTGAGTTTAATCCGTTGAGGATTGATTTGATTTGAGTTAATTATTTTGGTGATTTGAGAAGTCGAACACACTTTTGAATTCAGCCTGGTTTACTTTAAATGACTTGGTTTTGGATAAATGATTTGTTATTGAGCCATTTCTTTAAAGTTTTGGAAATGAGTTAAATCGGTTGATATTGAGTTGATTTTTGAAATGGTTTCGCTGAGATATGCCACTGAGGCGACTGCTGGATTTAGCTTGCTTTTGAATTGATTTCTGGTTTTGAGCTGTTGAAAAGGAATGAGAAACGGTTTAGTTGGGACCCGAACCGGGTGGCAAAAGTCCAAGTTTTAGGGGAGGTGCTGCCGAAATTTCTACAAAATCCTAGTCTTGTTTTAAAAGTTATTAAAAAAGGGTTGGATTTGAGAAGTTGTATTATTTGATGTATTAAGAGAATATTGATGTTTTCAAGCTTAATTTATTTAGTGAACTTTATGCCTTGAGTTCGACTTATTTAGAAATGAACTATTTTTACCATTTGAATCAGTGAAGGAAAGAATGATGCTCTAGTATTGATTTCAATATAAAAAGGAGCTTTTAGTGATTTCAAAGGAACCTAGACTTTTGATTGAGTAATTAAGTTTGAGGCATTTTGGAGGAGTTAGAAAAATGGGTTCCAAAAAGAAACCTAAAAGTAGTTTGATTCAAATGGACCAGTTCCGTTTCAAATGAGTTAATTTTTGGATCGGGTTGGAACTTGTGATTTTGTATGGCCGGTTTTATAGTAAATTCAGTTTTATTTACTTGAACCGAGAATCTATGATTTTAAGAGTTTCAATGAATTTTAAGGAATTGATATAGGTTGACCTTCCCTAAAGAATTGGATCTCTGCCGAGAAACTTTTGTTATAAAATCCCATTGTTGGATGGGTGATTTTGAATGTTCCCAAAATGAATCTTTAACTTTCCATGGTTTTGGAAGTTTTGGAAAGAGAATGCCGAGAGTGGCTTTGTTTTAAAAAGGGAACTCACTTTGAGTAAATTTGGCTTATGAGCCTGAGATGATTTGAGAAGTGAAATCTTTAAAGCCAAGGCTGAAAAGAGTTGAAATTTGATTTCAAAGTGAAATGAATTGAGAAAAAGTGAATTGTGGCTTAAGTGCCGATTTTATGAACTTTGATGATGTTGAATGGTGGAAGTGCTATTTGTTATGAGTCGGAATGGCTATGTATGGTATTGAATTATGGCTGATTGCCGAATGAGTTATAAGCCGTATGGCTGGCTATGAATTATGAATTTAAGCTGAAGGGCTGTATTTATTGATAAGTTGGTTGGTTCTGGATTGGACCGTGAGTCGGATGGCTGAGATGGATGGTGATCCATGGTTGAATATAAATGCATGTATGCAATTGAATGAATTATGAATTTAAGCCGAATGGCTGATATGAATGTCGTAAGCGAGTATGCTTGTGTTTTCTCTCTGGTTGTAAGGGTGACAGGGCACCGATACCCTCTAATGGCGACATGGCGCAGATACCCTCTAATGGCGATAGGGCGCAGATACCCTCTAATGGTGACAGAGTGCAGATACCCTCTAATGATATTAATGCGCAACAGAGAGACTGTGCCGGGGTTAGCTACCGGACACGTCGGGTTGGCTTGGTAACCGACAGATGATATCATCAGCCACTAAGACAGGCATGCATCATATGCATCTATGTGACATTGTTTGGGTGTGCATATTGTTCTTGGTTTGCCTTTGTGATTAACTGCTAATTGTTCTACTTGCTGTAATTGTTTGTTTGTACTTGAACTTTCTATCTGTGTTTGCAACTGGGACTCTATTGGATTGTGGTGATTGATTGATGGTTGGATTGTTTGGGCCTAGGGCCGTGGTTGAAATGAGATGAACCGATGGTTGATTTCGGTTTTGTGTTTCTGGTTTGGAAAAGTATGAAAGGCTATTTTGGTTCAGCATAGATAAACCTTTTGAAAGGCTTTTGAATGTTGTTTTAAATGAACAGTTTCCACTTTCAGAAAAGGGTTTCAAATTTCTTTTATTGTAAACCGTTGTTTTTGAAAAGAGGCATAAGTTGGTTATTAATCACTGGTACGGTTTATATTCATGTATCCTATTACAGTAATTCCCAAAAATCCTCTACTGAGAACCCTTTCGAGGATGATGTTCTCACCCCCTATATTTTTCTCCTTTCAGGATATGGGCGCTGAAGTCACGAAGGGTGTATATAATTGTTGTTGTGATGCTCTGTATTGTTTCAGTTATGGTTTATTGTACCCTCACCTTTTATCTTGATATATTCTGTAAGAGGGATAGGAATTGTATTGGTTAATGCTTGTAATATTATTTATATATATGTATGTATATATATGGATGTACTCCTTATGAATTTCTGTAAGTTGTATGGTATGTACGGATGTTCGTTGTATAGCAAAAGTATTTTTGGGAGCGATATTGCGGTTTAAAGTTTTAAATAGGCTCATATTTTAGTATTAAATAGTATAAGTGTCGTCGTAATGTCCGAGCTATCAGAGTTGCGCAGCCAGAAGCGTGAGCTTTAGTAGTTAGGGTGTTACAGTGCCTTTATTTCCATAGAATTCAGGTATAATTTTTGGGTTGGATGCTCTCATTGTATTCAAGTATTTTTATTCTCTTATTTAAATGTCATCTATCTATCCATGACTTTGCACCTGATAAATTTTCAGTTATAAGTATTGATGACAAATTCAAATTAGTCTATTGCCTCTAACCTCTACTTTTTAGTTGACAACTATTGAGTAAAACTATGCTTTAGTCTCTAAACCATTTTCATCTAACACTCTTAGTTCTTAAGGGATGAAATATGTACAATTCAATTTCTGAATACTTTTTGTTTTAGTGTTGTAGTCTTTAAGAGATTAGATGCACATAATTTAGTCCTTTGAATGAAAATTAAGATACATAGATGTCAGGCTTCAAATAAAAGATAACCTTTTAATGATTTTAGGGCTAAATGGATTTCTTTTATCAAACTAAAGTCTATGCGATTTATCTTTCAATGAATATAGAGTATATTTCGGCATCTAAGTCTATATTTACCTAATGCATCTACTAATTTTCGCTACATATTAATCGCTGTAAGAAGAATTTTATATATGTGGAAGGTACAAGCTATCAAATGTTAAAAGCTCACAACAGATGCAAGAAAAATTAGAAGAATTTCATATAATCTAATTGGTTTGCTTCATCTGTAACATTATCTTTTAACTTTAAATAATAACTTTCAATTCAAAATGCATGTGAATCATTAATTTATATAGCATTCTGATGCTATGATGAAATATGCTAGCTAATTTCCTCAATGTACAGATGAATAGATTGAAAAAATATTGAAACTTCATCTCTCTTATGAAAATGGATATATTTAATTTCTTTTAATCTTTTGTGCACCAAAATTAGAATATGTCAAGCATTAATTCCTTGATATATATGGGTAAGCCGTTTGGAGAAATTTATATGCATGTGATTTATAGTTCTACTTAATTTGTTGGTATTTTTTCACCCAATAAGCAAAAGGAATTGCTTAGGCTTATTTTTATTATAGAGTCCATAAATGGTAGTTACATTCAATTAGAAAAATTAGCCTAAACCTAAACCAAAAATATTAGCCTAACTCTTAACAATCAAAAGGAGGAAAATGAATTTTAAGGTGATATCATACAAATAGAGTTGAAACATGTTATTAAAGTTTGCTATATGCACCAGCTGCGGCTAATTTTTTTGTAGTGGATTGGAGGAGTGTAACACCCTAACTTTTAGCACGTTATGATCGTACCAAAAGTAAGGCGTTACTAACCTGTTCTCCCTATTTATTATTTAATATTGAGTCTTTAGGTCGATATCGCATTTCAGTTTATAAGAAAATACCAGAAAATTATTTGTAGTAATTAAAATCACACAATTATTAATAATAATAAATGCTATACCAATGAATTCAATATAAAACTCAAATACAATACCTATCCCTCTGGATAAAATAAAACTTAAAGCAACAAGGGCGAGGGAACTCTATAAAAACAACAGGAATCACAAGTAAATCTACTAGTCGTCTGCATCTTCTAACTGAATCTTCGAACCTGTGTCACTGAAAGAGTGGAAGATTTTGGGGTGAGAACAAACCACACGTTCTCAGTAGGGAATGGGAATGCCGTAAAAGTAATGAATTTAATGCAAATAATTAACTTACTTAGTAAAACTATTTTGTTAACCCTTTGGAAATACTTTTATTTCTACTTTAGATAAATAATTACTTTTCTTTAAATTTCTAAACTCAAAACAAATTTTAAATATAAAACTAGTCACATTTTCTGTCTCTCAGCTACATAGTTAATCCTCAGTCAAATGTCAACTCGTAATCACTTTAATACACTCACAAACAGATAGTGCAAGCAAGAGATTCAATTCAATGTACAAGCAAGTCACAACAAGACAAACAATACAATCACAAAGTAATAAAACAAGCAAGCGCAATAAAATACAAATGTGCAAACAACATGATGCATGTCTATCCCTAACGCAGGCCATGAGCTCATGTGTCGGTTGCCTACCTGCTTCCGACATTACCCGGGCACAAGTCCCAGATATGGCTTTCCAGATGCATCAGTGTGCTTACAAGTCGTACGGCTAGGCCACATCAGTGTGACTTTCAAAATCAACAAGCGTACATCTGGAAAACAGTTCTCAATGTGTGGGCGTCCCCACTTTACATTTGGCACTAAGGCCCAAACAATGTCACATCTGCTCTCCTGTGGCAGATGCTTTATTAATTAATATATTCCTTTAATCTTTGTTCTCTGCTCTCCTGTGGTAGAGATTCCTTTTCTTAAAAAAAAACTCAAAACAACACTTAGAACAAAATCTTTCCTTACAACAATGGATTTAAAACATTCTGTTTTTCTTAATAAATCTAGTTTAAAAATAGAATACACCTTTTCTCAACTGAATAAATCTCAAATAATTTAATTTTCCAAAACCAAATCTTTTAAAATAACTTTTCAAATAAAACCTCAGACTTTTATAAAATTTCGGCAGCACTTCCCCTAAAACTCGGGGTTAGCCACCCTTTTTCGGGTCCCAACTGAACCATTTTCAACCTCTATTCAATCGAGAAATCAAATACATGTTCATCGTTCAGTCATTTCAAACAATCATAAATTATTTACAAATACCCACTAGACTTCCATGGCATTTATAGTTTAAAAACAGTTAATTTCAAAACAAAATTCCCTACTTCCGTAGGAAATCAAAACAACAGAAGTTCCGGAGAAGCTTTCTGATCGAGCTGCTGAAGGAGAAAGCGTTAGAAATCGTCTGTGCTTCCTAAAACTCCAGTTAGCCGAACTCAAGGAGTAGGAGAGTTACGTTACCGTCGACTTCCACCGGACAAAAATAACACCAACATGTAGAGGAAAAAGATACGAACACTTTTATCAGATTAGATTTTTTATTAGATGGCATGCACCACGGAACTGTTAATCACGCTCTGATCGCACAGTCATAGTTCATCCACCAGACTTTGGTTCCTGTCTCCTTAGAACTCAAGGATATAGATGTACGACTTTACTTGAACAGATGTATATATACATATAAGCTATGTTTCATTTCCTTTCTTTTTCTCTAAATGGCTTCGGCCACTTTCTTTTCCTTTTTTTTTAAAACGATGATGATGATGATATTATAATAATAATGACGGTAACTATCAATATAGTTTCTGATAGATAATTTAAAATAATAGAATAAGTCATAATTAAATTAAATTTTATTTTTAAATTCAAAGCTATTTTAAAAACTCGGGTGTTATATCTTACCCACCTTACAAAAATTTTCGCCCTCAAAAATTGATATAAGATGGAAAAGATTCATATTAACACCATTTTCAAAAATATCGAAGAAAAGAAATAGAGAAGTGTGGCATGTTCAGTTTGCAAATGTGAAAGAAACCATATCTGATGAAAGAAATTTGAAACAAAAAGTCTTACGGCAAACAACCAAGGAAGAGATTCACATTAGCACGAATAAGGATTATGCGTTGAAACGGAGCTAACCCCTAAACTTAACTTCTAACGTTCCCAAATCCCGTAATTTACGTTACTTATTACTTCTATTGCGTCAATGATAACCCGTTAGTACTCTCATATACATAAATCACTAGTATTAAGTTGGCCAGACTTATTGCCATGAGGTATGCAATGGTAAGCTAACAGCATTAATCAACAGACAGTCATGCATCTCAAAACTCAAACTCTTATCACTAGGACAAGTCCTATTGCATGACAAACACTCAAAGTATGCAGTGAAGCATAATTAGTCCATTTCCAAGGCTCTAATAGGAACGAACTGCTCTGATACCATAATGTAACACCCTAACTTTTAGCACATCATGATCGTACCAAAAGTAAGACGTTACTAACCTGTTCTCCCTATTTACTATTTAATATTGAGCCTTTAGGTCGATATCGCATTTCAGTTTATAAGAAAATACCAGAAAATTATTTGTAGTAATTAAAATCACACAGTTATTAAGAATAATAAATGCTATACCAATGAATTCAATATAAAACTCAAATACAATACCTATCCCTCTGGATAAAATAAAACTTAAAGAAACAAGGGCGAGGGAACTCTATAAAAATAACAGGATTCACAAATAAATCTACTAGTCGTCTGCATCTTCTAACTGAATCTTTGAACCTGTGTCACTGAAAGGGTGGAAGATTTTGGGGTGAGAACAAACCACACGTTCTCAGTAGGGAATGGAAATGCCGTAAAAGTAATGAATTTAATGCAAATAATTAACTTACTTAGTAAAACTATTTTGTTAATCCTTTGGAAATACTTTTATTTCTACTTTAGATAAATAATTACTTTTCTTTAAAAAAAAAAACTCAAAACAACACTTAGAACAAAATCTCTCCTTACACAATTGGATTTAAAATATTATGTTTTTTTTAATAAATCTAGTTTAAAAATAGAATACACCTTTTCTCAACTAAATAAATCTCAAATAATTTAATTTTTCAAAACCAAATCTTTTAAAATAACTTTTCAAATAAAACCTCAGATTTTTATAAAATTTCTGCAGCACTTTTCCTAAAACTCGGGGTTAGCCACCCTTTTTCGGGTCCCAACTGAACCATTTTCAACCTCTATTCAATCGAGAAATCAAATACATGTTCATCGTTCAGTCATTTCAAACAATCATAAATTATTTACAAATACCCACTAGATTTCCATGGCATTTATAGTTTAAAAACAGTTAATTTCAAAACAAAATTCCCTACCTCCGTAGGAAATCAAAACAACAGAAGTTCCGGAGAAGCTTTCTGATCGAGCTGCTGAAGGAGAAAGCGTTAGAAATCGTCTGTGCTTCCTAGAACTCCAGTTAGCCGAACTCAAGGAGTAGGAGAGTTACGTTACCGTCGATTTCCACCGAACAAAAATAACACCAACATGTAGAGGAAAAAGATTCGAACACTTTTATCGGATTAGATTTTTTATTGGACCTTACTTGAACAGATGTATATATACATATAAGCTATGTTTCATTTCCTTTCCTTTTCTCTAAATGGCTTCGGCCACTTTCTTTTCCTTTTTTTTTAAAACGATGATGATGATGATGATATTATAATAACAACAACAACAACAACAACAACAACAACAACAACAACAACAACAACAACAACAATAACCACAACAACAACAACAATAATAATAATAATTAATTTAGACAGTAACTATCAATATAGTTTCTGATAGATAATTTAAAATAATAGAATAAGTCATAATTAAATTAAATTTTATTTTTAAATTCAAAGCTATTTTAAAAACTCGGGTGTTATATCTTATCCACCTTACAAAAATTTTCGCCCTCAAAAATTGATATAAGATGGAAAAGATTCATATTAACTCCATTTTCAAAAATATCGAAGAAAAGAAATAGAGAAGTGTGGCATGTTCAGTTTGCAAATGTGAAAGAAATCATATCTGATGAAAAAGAAGTTTGAAACTAAAAGTCTTACGGCAAACAACCAAGGAAGAGATTCACATTAACACATATAAGGATTATATGTTGAGACGGAGCTAACCCCTAAACTTAACTTCTAACGTTCCCAAACCCCGTCATTTACGTTACTTATTACTTCTATTGCGTCTATGATAACCCGTTAGTACTCTCATATACATAAATCACTAGTATTAAGTTGGCCAGACTTATTACCATGAGGTATGCAATGGTAAGCTAACAGCATTAATCAACAGACAGTCATGCATCTCAAAACTCAAACTCTTATCATTAGGACAAGTCCTATTGCATGACAAACACTCAGAGTATGCAGTGAAGCATAATTAGTCCATTTCCAAGGCTCTAATAGGAACGAACTACTCTGATACCATAATGTAACACCCTAACCTTTAGCACGTCATGATCGTACCAAAAGTAAGGAGTTACTAACCTGTTCTCCTTATTTACTATTTAATATTGAGCCTTTAGGTCGATATCGCGTTTCAGTTTATAAGAAAATACCAGAAAATTATTTGTAGTAATTAAAATCACACAATTATTAATAATAATAAATGCTATACCAATGAATTCAATATAAAACTCAAATAAAATACCTATCCCTCTAGATAAAATAAAACTTAAAGAAACAAGGGCGAGGGAACTCTATAAAAATAACAGGATTCACAAATAAATCTACTAGTCGTCTGCATCTTCTAACTGAATCTTTGAACCTGTGTCACTGAAAGGGTGGAAGATTTTGGGGTGAGAACAAACCACACATTCTCAGT
The DNA here is from genome assembly GCF_000817695.3 of Arachis duranensis. Classification (NCBI taxonomy): domain Eukaryota; kingdom Viridiplantae; phylum Streptophyta; class Magnoliopsida; order Fabales; family Fabaceae; genus Arachis; species Arachis duranensis. The sequence goes on along the minus strand of NC_029777.3, from coordinate 39,547,793 downwards.
AGGGAATGGAAATGCCGTAAAGGTAATGAATTTAATGCAAATAATTAACTTACTTAGTAAAACTATTTTGTTAATCCTTTGGAAATACTTTTATTTCTACTTTAGATAAATAATTACTTTTCTTTAAAAAAAAAAACTCAAACCAACACTTAGAACAAAATCTCTCCTTACACAATTGGATTTAAAATATTATGTTTTTCTTAATAAATCTAGTTTAAAAATAGAATACACCTTTTCTCAACTAAATAAATCTCAAATAATTTAATTTTTCAAAACCAAATCTTTTAAAATAACTTTTCAAATAAAACTTCAGATTTTTATAAAATTTCTGCAGCACTTTCCCTAAAACTCGGGGTTAGCCACCCTTTTTCGGGTCCCAACTGAACCATTTTCAACCTCTTTTCAATCGAGAAATCAAATACATGTTCATCATTCAGTCATTTCAAACAATCATAAATTATTTACAAATATCCACTAGACGTCCATGGCATTCATAGTTTAAAAACAGTTAATTTCAAAACAAAATCCCCTACTTCCGTACGAAATCAAAACAACAGAAGCTCCGGAGAAGCTTTCTGATCGAGCTGCTGAAGGAGAAAGTGTCAGAAATCGTCTGTGCTTCCTAGAACTCCAGTTAGCCGAACTCAAGAGGCAGGAGAGTTACGTTACCGTCGACTTTCACCGGACAAAAATAACACCAACATGTAGAGGAGAAAGATACGAACACTTTTATCGGATTAGATTTTTCTATTGGAGTTACGAATCTCAAAAAATCGAAACCGAAAGATCAAAGGGAATCTTCCTCCCTCACCCACGGTCTCTCTCTCGGCCTTTCTTTCTCCTCCCTGTCCGTGGCAATAATGAATTAATGAAAGGAGATAGGTAGATATTTTGATTAGTAAGAATGGTGAGTTGTCATTGTTATATGTGTAGATATATGCATATGAGCCACGTTTCGATCTCTTTTCTTCGTTTCCTTAAAGGCTCACGGTTATGTATATATGGAACTAAGGTAATGAATATAATAAATAGTGATTTGGTGGCATTGGTTATAAATAATAATAATAATAATAATAATAATAATAATAATAATAATAATAATAATAATAATAATAATAATTAATTTAGACGGTAATTATCAATATATTATCAATATAGTTTCTGATAGATAATTTAAAATAATAGAATAAATCATAATTAAATTAAATTTTATTTTTAAATTTAAAACTATTTTAAAAACTCGGGTGTTATAAGGAGTGTGTTATGCATAGTTATGAAAAGTTTGTGTGTTTTTTTTAGATATGGATATAATGTTTTTTTTTTTAAATTAGAAACTATAAATTAGAGGCTCACATTTGGGTGGGAGTAGAAAACCGAGGGTTAGACTTTGGATGGGAGTAAAAAATTAAGGGTCTATTTTGGATAGAGATAGAAACTGAAGGTCGGTTTTGGATAAAAAAAACAAAAAAAAAGGTTATGTTAGGTAATCAATAACTTTTTTGAACAACATGAATAATCATAAATCAAATTAAAATACACTATATCTTCAAATTACCCATCTAAATCTTAATATTAGAATAACCATCCGTCTACCTAGTAAAATGAACATCCGATATATTTATTGTTGGTGCACGAATTTGTAATTCGCACAACTAACCAGCAAGTGCACTGGGTCGTCCAAGTAATACCTTACGTGAGTAAGGGTCGATCCCACGGAGATTATTGGTTTGAAGCAATCAATGTTTATTTTATTAATCTTAGTCAGGAGGCCAATAAGGTTATTTGGATTTAATTGTAAGAGGTCAAAGTATTTAAAATTATTAGAAAAATAAGAGAGAATCAAATCGTTACTTGGTGTGCAATAATGAGAAATATGTTGGAGTTTTGGAGATGCGTTGTCCTTTGAATTTCTACTCTTCCTTGAAGTCCTCTTCCCACACGCAGGGTTCCTTCCATGGCAAGCTCTATGTAGGGTGTCACCGTTGTCAATGGCTACCTTGTAACACCCTACCATACAGAGTCTTATCCTTAAGTCATAATTCAAAGATGGCAAGGTATTACGACCTCTAAAATAAAAATTTAGTACGTATAGTAGTATGAATGATTTATTATAACTAGGAGCCTTTGTAGAAAAAGGGGTAAACAAAAAATCGCAACTCTAAAGCGCAACACTCCGATCGATAACATAACGAACAATGATAACCAACGCGTGATTATATATAAACAGAGGAGTGTCAAAAACAGGAATATCAAGACTCAGAATCCGGATGCGAAGATAACCGGTCCGAGCATAACAGTATATACATATGATAAAATAAGGAAAACCCCAAAGGAAACCCAAAGGGACACAAATACATAAAACCTATTCTCCAAAATCTCCCATAAGAGGAGTCATCACAGTTTGTATTATTTAATGGAGATAAAAGTATCTAAGCAAAACATATAAACCAAAACATAGCCCCGAGAACAAAGGATCTTCGCAAATCTAGAAGTCTCCAGCATGCCTCAGCGTGAAACCTCACGTCCTGTATCTGAAAACCACAAAATTCGCATGGGTGAGAACCAGAGGTCTCCAGCATGGTAAAAGCTTCCACATATATAATACATAATAATGGAGGAAAGCCGAAGGCAATCCTAGAACTCCCTCCAAGAAATATCAAAGCTTATAAACAAGCTAAACCATAAAAGGGCATATGACTAAAGAT
>NC_029777.3:39542275-39543241 GCF_000817695.3 Arachis duranensis | reverse complement strand
CTTTTCAAAATCACCAATCAAGCTCCAATATCCACACATACACAACCTAAGCCACAACCATCATACCCATACACAACATCTCAAAACCCAAACATCATAAAATCACAAATTACACTAGGGTTGAGAATCTTACCACACCCAAGGTCCAAGGAGACAAGATTAACCTTCTCCTTTAAGAGAGTTGGGTCCTATAACACCAAAGAACCCAAAATCTCAACATTTTTGCTCATAAAACTCGAAAACAAGGCTGGAATTTCGAAGAGCAAAACGTGGCTTACCTCAAGATTAATTGTATGGGTTTTGTAGAGCTCTCCGCGGTGAACGCGTGGCCGTAAACGGAGCGGCAATCGTAGCTCTAGATCAAAAGTTATGGTGGTTTGAAGATCAAGTGAGAGATAGAGGTTTGAGAGAGTGTTCTTCCCCCATTTCCTCTCTTTTTCACTTGTGTGTGTAACAAATGAGGAGAGAGAGTGCTGAAAACTAGGGTTTTGGTTAAGTTATGTTGGGCCAAGGGCTCACTTTAGGTCCAATTGGCCCGGTTTGGCCCGTTCGGTCCAATCTTGGTCCGAATTCTATAAAATTGGTACCGAAATTCTCGTCTCAGTCTCCTCTATCACATTTAGCCATAAAAATCACATTTTAGGCTTTCTAGAATAAATTCTCATTTATGGGTTAATTAACCGTTAATTAACCGGGTTTTACATTCTACCCACCTAATTGGGAATTTTGCCCACAAAATTCAAATGCAATTACCTAAGAATAAATGCGGATAATCCGTTCGCATCTCTGACTCAAGTTCCCAAGTGTGTTCCTCAACACCGCCTCGACTCCATGCCACTTTGACCAATGAAACCTCTTTTCCACGCAACCGTTTGGTACTAGCATCATCAATTCTGACTGGAGCCACTGGAAGCGTCAAATCTTCCCTCAACTGAACCGACTCAGGTTCCAACACATGGCTAGCAT
>NC_029777.3:39541046-39541978 GCF_000817695.3 Arachis duranensis | reverse complement strand
TGCGCCGTAAGCATCCTATCACGGATTTTCTTGACTTGTTCAGTAGTCTCAACTATCATTTCCGGCCCCAACAAGCTTTTCACTCCAGCTTCATACCAACATAGCGGAGATTGACATTTCCTCCCATACAAGGCCTCATACGGAGCCATTCCAATGCTCACATGATAACTATTATTGTATGCAAACTCCACTAATGGCATATACCGATCCCAACTCGCCGGTTGGTCCAAAACACAAGCTCTCAACATATCCTCTAGTGTTTGGATCGTCCTCTCGGATTGACCATCTGAGGATGGTAAGCCGTGCTCAAGCTTAATCGGGTTCCAAAAGCTTTCTGAAATGCACCCCAAAACCTTGAAGTGAAACGAGGATCTCTATCAGAGATTATAGTAGCAGGTACACCATGAAGTCTCACAATTTCCTTTATATATAACCGTGCTAGCTCCTCAAGGGTGTAAGTCATCCGAATGGGCAAAAAGTGAGCTGACTTCGTTAGTCGGTCCACAATCACCCAAATAGCATCAAAACCAGCCTTAGTCCTTGGCAATCCCGACACAAAGTCCATTGCAATACTTTCCCACTTCCATTGTGGAATCTCTAAAGGTTGCAACATCCCGGAAGGTCTTTGATGTTCAATATTCACCTTTTTTTGAAACATATTCTGCCACATCATTATTCATACCCGGCCACCAGAACATTGCCTTTAAATCATGGTACATCTTAGTACTGCCCGGGTGAATGGAGAATCCGCTTTTGTGTGCCTCCTTTAAAATATCTTGCCTCAAAGTGCCAACATCCGGCATAATGACCCTACCCTTGAATCTCCATAACCCATCTTTTTCTCCCGACACTCCCCACCGTTTTCCTTGCTCAATAGCCGATGACACCTTCCATAACGCTTCATCATTTTGATGAGCCTTTAGGAGTTCGGA
>NC_029777.3:39536950-39538532 GCF_000817695.3 Arachis duranensis | reverse complement strand
CCCCACGGAGAGACACTTGGTCGTATAAAATTCTTTCCCAACAGATCCTCTAACTGAGACTTTAGCTCGTTCATCTCTAATGGTGACATCCTATAAGGAGCACTTGAGATTGGTCCCACCCCGGGTACCAACTCAATAGCAAACTCAACCTCTCGGTTAGGTGGAAACACATCAATATCATCAGGAAACGCTTCCGGAAACTCACACACAACCGGAATCTGTTCCAACCTTTGATCATCACCCGAAACGCCCGCGGTTAACAACATGATACCCTGACATTCGGTTCCGGAACAGTTCACCCTCATCGAATTCAAGTAATAATTATTTACCACGACCGGCCCTTCTGTATCCTCCGGCATAAAGTACACCGACTTTGTAGAACAATCTAGCAGAACATGGTTCTTAGATAACCAGTCCAATCCCAAGATAAGATCAAGACCGATCATCGGTAAGCAGATTAAATTATGAACAAAATCACGCTACTTGAACCTAAAGGAAACTTCCGGGCATCCTAGCCTAGTCACGATGGCTTCATGGGTAGCATTATACACTCTTAGATCATAACCTAAGGTTACGATCTGCAATCCTAACTCATGGGCTTTCTCAAATGCAATGAATGAATGTGATGCTCCCGAATCAAATAAAGCATTTAAAGTTTGTCCAGCCATTTCACAGTTACCTCGAATAAGTGTCTCAGATCCCTCAGTTCCTACAGCTGAAGTGGTGAACACCCGACCAGTCTGTTGTGCCTTTCCAGCACCTTGTTTCTGCTTCTCCGGACAATTTGCGGCTTTATGCCCCGCCTTTCCACAAGTGTAGCACAAACCCCATCTGGCCTTGCATGGTGCTCCCGGATGGTGACTTCCACACCTAGTACAAGCTTGATCATTCTGAGGCTGCTTCCCATACTTCTTCCCTTGGAAATTGTTGTTGTTGTTGGGCCTTCTGAAAGAGCTCCCCCTTTTGAAAGACGGACCTCTAGGTGTAAAGCTCTTCCCTCGGTTCTGTGGGAATGATCCTCTGTGACTCCCCTTTTCAGCAGTTGCCCTTTTCACACACTCTTCAGCAACCCTACACTTGTTTACCAACTCGGAGAAAGTCCTAATCTCCATTGGTCCCACTGAACTAAAGATATCACTCCGGAGTCCTCCTTCATACTTAACACACTTCCATTCCTCATATTCCACCGGAGTACCTTGGCACATACGAGAGAACCTGAACAGCTCCTCAAACTTGTCAGTATACTCTGATATGGACATAGTACCTTGCTTCAGCTGTAACAATTCAAGTTCCTTAGCCGTCCTAGCAGAAGTCGGAAAGTACTTCTTATAGAACTCCTCTTGGAAAACATTCCAGGTGATATAGTCATCACCCTGCTGCAGAAGACGTCGGATACCTTGCCACCAATGGGACGCTTCACCTGTAAGCATATAGGTAGCAAACTCAACACGCTGCCCTTCAGGCACCACTTGTGCTTGCAGTGCTCGCTCTATAGCATGAGACCACGTATCAGCCTCAGTCGGACTAGTAGTTCCCTTGAACTTAGGTGGATTAACCTTTAAAAAGTTTGCCAGTGTCATCG
>NC_029777.3:39530738-39531242 GCF_000817695.3 Arachis duranensis | reverse complement strand
GTAACACCTTCCATAATGCTTCATCATTTTGATGAGCCTTTAGGAGTTCGGACTTAAAATCACTTGAGATCTCTAATCGGCTCAAACACAAAGTTCTGGATACTTCTTGAGCACCAATTTTCAGACTCTCGAATCCCTTGAGCAACTTCTCCTCTTGAAGCATCATCCAAGCCGCATATAATGACTTCCGACTCAACGCATCTGCCACTACATTCGCCTTTCCCGAATGGTAATGCAACTCAAAGTCGTAGTCCTTCAACAATTCCATCCACCTCCTCTGCCTCATATTGAGCTCTTTCTGATCAAAGAGATACTTCAAGCTCTTATGATCAAAGAAAACTCGGAACTTAACCCCATAGAGATAATGCCTCCACACCTTCAAGGCAAACACAACCGCAGCGAGTTCCAAATCGTGCGTAGGTTACTAACTTCATGAGGTCTCAACTGTCGTGAGGCATACGCCACCACATTATGATGCTGCATCAGCACGCACCCTAGACCCTT
>NC_029777.3:39525686-39526822 GCF_000817695.3 Arachis duranensis | reverse complement strand
AGCACTTCCACCACCATCCTCCGCATCTCACATAATCATGCTTGGTCCTCAATGATCATTCATTTTTCCCTTGCTTCACTCGCAAGTTACCTCATTCTCTAGCCCCTTTTTAATAGCTAGGCATGTCATATTGATTTAAGATATGAGTGGTGAGATCGGAGGCTTAGAAGTATGAGATTTGGCTTTTAAAACACAAAAATCAATTTTGGAATGAAAACAGGACCACGCGTACGCGCACGCATGGATGGCGTCAAAAACTCATCGACGCGTATGCGTCATGCACACTAACGCGTGGATTAAAAATTTGCCAATCGACGCGTACGCGTCAACCACGCGTACGCGTGGGTGTTCTCGTGCCCCAGGCACAACACTGGCACAGTTCTGGCATGACTCTCTGGAAAATGGCTGGGCATTGGGTGCAGCACCATCGGCGCGCCCGCGAACATCACGCTCACGCGTGGATGGCATTTTCGGGAAGAACGGCGCGCACGCGCCAAGTGCGCCCATGCGCAAGGGGTCATTCTGCTAAAAATTTTCTAAGTTAAAAGCTGCAGAATTCACCAATTTAAACCCCAATCTTCCAACGGACATAACTTTCTCATTTTAAATCGTTTTTCACCCGTTCTTCGAACGACATGGACATTCCGGATCCAATTTCATTTCTAAATAGATTTGGCACAAAACAGAGATCCGTAGTCCAAGTTATGTCCCACCAAAGTATGCCCAAAAACCATATTTTTCGTGAAAACCACAAAGTGCCATTTGCAAACAAGCCATTTCCAACTCTTTTCAAAATCAATCAAAACATGCCATTTTCATCCCTTTTCTTTGAAATCAATCAAAATATATCAATTTCAACATCAAGCCTCCTCAACTCACACATTGACACATTATCAAAATATACAAAATCACTATCTCATCATTCTAACCCACTTCACCCAAGTGGCTCAAACTCAAATATATTGGCATATCATATACTCTTACTCATGCCAATTCTCAACAACACCAATTCCAATAAATCATCATTGTACACAATCAACATCATACTCACCATAAACATGGTTCAACCCACAATTCAACCATAACCAATCATCAAGCATATATCACAACATGCATATTTCTCATACATCATACCA
>NC_029777.3:39523976-39525441 GCF_000817695.3 Arachis duranensis | reverse complement strand
TTCCAAATCACTTATCCACAAGCTCTCAAGGCCTCAATACCTCCAAGAACAGATTTTTCACCACCAAACCATTTCCAAGCTTTTCAAAGTCACCAATCAAGCTCCAATATCCACACATACACAACCTAAGCCACAACCATCATATCCATACACAACATCTCAAAATCCAAGCATCATAAAACAACAAAATACACTAGGGTTGAGAATCTTACCACACCCAAGGTCCAAGGAGATAAGATTAACCTTCTCCTTCAAGAGAGTTGGGTCCTATAACACCAAAGAACCCAAAATCTCAACATTTTTGCTCATAAAACTCGAAAACAAGGCTGGAATTTCGAAGAGCAAAACGTGGCTTACCTCAAGATTAATTGTATGGGTTTTGTAGAGCTCTCCGCGGTGAACGCGTGGCCGCAAACAGGGCGGCAATCGGAGCTCTAGATCAAAAGTTATGGTGGTTTGAAGATCAACTAAGGGAGAGAACTTGAGAGAGTGTTCTTCCTCCCTTTCTCTCAAATTTTAGCTTGTGTGTGTAACAAATGAGGAGAGAGAGTGCTGAAAACTAGGGTTTTGGTTAAGTTATGTTGGGCCAAGGGCCCACTTTAGGTCCAATTGGCCCGGTTTGGCCCGTTCGGTCCAATCTTGGTCCAAATTCTATAAAATTGGTACCAAAATTCTCGTCTCAATCTCCTCTATCATATTTAGCCATAAAAATCACATTTTAGGCTTTCTAGAATAAATTCTCATTTATGAGTTAATTAGCCGTTAATTAACCGGGTTTTACATACCTCCCATCCTCTCAGTGAAAATATTCCTATGCTCTGTCACAGCACGGCTAATCATCTGTCGGTTCTGAATCAGGTTGGAATAGAATCCATTGATTCTTTTGCGTCTGTCACTAACGCCCAGCCTTCAGGAGTTTGAAGCTCATCACAGTCATTCAATCCCAGAATCCTACTCGGAATACCACAGACAAGGTTTAGACTTTCCGGATTCTCATGAGTGCTGCCATCAATCCGGCTTATACCACGAAGATTCTGATTAAGGAATCTAAGAGATATTCATTCAATCTGATGTAGAATGGAGGTGGTTGTCAGGCACACATTCATAGATTGAGGAAGATGATGAGTGTCACGGATCATCACCTTCTCCATAATTAAGCGCGAATGAACATCTTAGATAAGAACAAGCGTGTTTGAATGGAAAACAAAGGAATTGTATTAAATCATCGAGACGCTGCAGAGCTCCTCACCCCCAAAAATGGGATTTAGAGACTCATGCCGTCACAAAGTATGTAATTCAGATCTGAAAATGTCATGAGGTACAAGATAAGTCTCTAAAAGTTGTTTAAATAGTAAACTAGTAACCTAGGTTTATAGAAAATGAGTAAACTAAGATAATTGGTGCAGAAATCCACTTCTGGGGCCCACTTGGTGTGTGCTGGGGCTGAGACTAAAGCTATCCACGA
>NC_029777.3:39523345-39523890 GCF_000817695.3 Arachis duranensis | reverse complement strand
GGAGGTCAGAATCCAACAGCATCTGCAGTCCTTTTCAGCCTCTGAATCAGATTTTTGCTCAGGTCTCTCAATTTCAGCCAGAAAATATCTGAAATCACAGAAAAACACACAAACTCATAGTAAAGTCCAGAAATATGATTTTTGCCTAAAAACTAATATTATTCTACTAAAAATTAATTAAAACATGCTAAAATCTACATGAAATTACCCCCAAAAAAGCGTATAAAATATCTGCTCATCAATTGTTCATATTGTTTAATATTTTCATTCTCTACCTATACTTTTTCAAAAAAAAAGAAAAAAAAATTAGAAAACTCAAATGAAAAGGTGTTATTTGCTTGTTAAAAATTTTTTCAGTATTGGGAATACAAATTTAACCCTTAAATTTATAAATTTTTTTAAAAAAGAATAAAAATTACAAATCTAATCCTCAGATTTATAGTATTCATATAAAATAAAAATACACTAAATTTTTACATTATAGAAAATACTGTTTGTAGTATAATATAAAAAATAAAAACCCACCAGCAGCAGGGTATATGTAG
>NC_029777.3:39514250-39523228 GCF_000817695.3 Arachis duranensis | reverse complement strand
ATTTTTTATGACATATTTTTTTATTACTAAATAAAATAAAATGAATTGACTTATTATGGTTAATTTTAACTTTTAATCTAACTTAAATTTTGTTATTAATTAATTCATCGTCATGTAACTTTTTTTTACAAATTATAAAAATTATTAAAATAGGTTTAATTTTGTAATTTTTTACTTTTCTCAAATTATACATTTATTAATCAATTTCAATCATAAAATATAAAAAGTCTTGAAAGACAAAGAATAAATAAAAAAATTCAAGAGGCACACAACATTTAAAATATTTTCAAAATTTTCTCTCTTTTGTTTTCTTAAAATTTTTGAAAAATAATAATATATAAAATAAAACTTTTCTAATAATTTGTAACTATGGTATAACTTTTCTTAATCTAACCTAAATTTTGTTAACTTAATCAACTAACTATGGTATAATTTTTTTACAAATTATAAAATTGATTAGAGAAGTTCTATTTTATATTTTATTTTTTTTTTAAATTTGAAAGCAAGAGAGAGAAAATTTTGAAAATTTTAAATTTTTTGTGCCTCTTGAATTTGTTTTATTTATTCTTTGTCTTTTGAGATTTTTTATTTTTCGATTGAAATTGATTAATAAATATATATTTCAATTAATAATAAAAAGATATATCACAAGAGATAATTTATCTTCTAATTTAAAGAGGGTTAAATAATATTCATATTCGAGAGGTTAATAGGTCTCATGCGGCAGCTTCCATATAAAATACAGGGCAGTAGTGATGGAGAGGTATGGAAGTCAAATGAAGGAAGCTCACATGGTGAAGGGTGATTCGCTCTTCTATCTCACAATCAAAGCCTTCTTTTACATCTTAAAATCATGTTTGTGACTTTTCTCATGCAAGATTTCTTGGAGGATTGTTAAGAATTTTGGTAAAGCTCTTTGAAATTAAATAGTTTTCCTAGGCTTTGTTGTATGATTTATTTGAAGAGATTGTTTTTTAATAAACAATAAAAAATAGAGAATGATATTTATCTCATTTGGGTTCAATTAGAAAATATTCTCAATCATTATAAAAAAAAGGTCTATCGCCACGCTTTTTTTTATTATGCTTTAGAAGTATGGTAAAAAATGGTCAATGGTCACACTTTTATAAGATTATAGATCTGGTCACGTTTTTTCTTGTCACGCTTTAAAAGCGGGACAAAAAGGGTCAATGGCCACGCTTATATAAAGTTGGCGATTGATTAGAGATTTGACCATGCTTTTTTTTGCCAGGCTTCAAAAGCGAGCTATAGAGAAAAACAGGGATGCTTTTAAAGCGTGGCGACATGGTTCCAAAAAAAGCGTGGCTCTTACAACACGCTTCAAAAGCATGGCAACAAGGTTTCGAAAAAAGAAAAGGTTTTGTTCAGATGAGAGAACAGTTTCTCTTTCAATGAATATTTGATCTCTTCAGAGGGCATGAGGAGGTAGTTAATGATAACAATTCACAAAGAATAAAATGGGAGAAATCTAAATACCATAGTCAACAGTTCTCAGAATGATTTAAAATTCGTGCCATGAAAAAAGATGTGCCTGATTGGACAAAAGGATTAGCTAGAGGTCTAAATAGAGTTGTGAAAAGATTTTCAGGTTATGTTATCAATGAGTATAGGTTCCATACATGGCATCGTGATGCGAGATGTAAAACCCAAAATAGTGGCATCACATTAGAGACATTGACTTTTAGTTTGCTAGTGTAAGAGATAAAAACCCAATTGAAGCAAAAGTAACCTATTATGATAGAATAGTTGATATATTTGAGTTAGATTATTATGGTTAATTTAAGGTAGTCCTGTTTAAGTGTGAGTGGTATACAGTTGTAAAAGATAACTTTGGTCTCTCATATGTGTATTTTAATAAAAAATGCTATCAAGAAGAATCATTTGTGCTAGCATCTTAGGTAAACCAATGCTTTTATGTGCAAGACCCATATGTGAGTGACAAATACTATGTTATAAAAATAATTCCAAGAGATTTACTTAGGATAAGTGACGATCTTGAGTCTAATTATCCAATAATATATGCAAGGGATCCATGTAAATCTGAAGTGATTTTAAGTTTTTCAAATGATAATGGTAAAGTTGATCTAGTGACGATTGATCTATGAGAAACCATTATGGATATGGCTCCAGATATGTTTGCTAAACAATATTGTGAAGAAGACGAAGAAAGAAAATATGAGTACATGGATGACTTTAATTTGAAGCATCTTGACATGTTTTCATGTATTAATTTTTTTGGTAGAATCTTAAATGACTCACTTTTCTTAGTTGTTTTGCTTATTTAATTATTTGCTTATGTTGATTATGTTCATTTAATTATTAATAAAATAATATTTTTTCATTGGAACTCTTTTGTATATGCAGAATGAAAAAAAGAGGAGACCACTAAAAGAAAACGGATACTTACCTTAGGACAAAAAATGAAACGAAAAAGTCCAAAAAAAAACAATTCCTTTAAGGTTACACAAGTGAAGTCAAGTGCTGAATTGCTACATAATACAAGATTAAGAGAGAAAAGATCATGGATGAAAATAAGAAGGCTAGCTTGCAATCTTAAGACCCAAAAGATCCAACAAGAAAATAACCCATCACAATAGTGAAAAATGCATTTGAAGAGCAAGCTAGAAAAGGACCAACCAAGTCGAGTTCATTGCTGTGGGGATTCGATTACAAGAAGCTCTCTTAAAAAGGATGAGGAGGTTCACAAAGTCAAAGTTAAATACAATGATAAGGTCTTATCGTTAGAGAAGAAGATAAACGGTGTATGTGATTTATTAAAGGTAATGTTTCACCACATTAACCCTGAAATAAGTGACAAAGAGGAAACAACCTTAGTGCAAGCTATCCAAAATTCTCCTTTGGATGCCTCAAGTAGCAGACCAAGAAATACTATTTGCTACTCCGAATCAACTCACATTCCACCCAAAGATGATGTACGTAACTATATTTTTTATATTATTGTCATAGAAAGATACTGATAAAAAAAGAAGAAGTGGTCACTACCTTGTTACTCCGGACTATAGAATTTCATTTTTGCATGTTGAATTTTCTATTTATAGTTCATGCTATTGTTGCTGGCTAAATATTCATTGTTGGTTGTTGAATTTTCTAGTTGTGTACTATTGCTTGTTCTTTGTTTTTTAAGAGAGTGGATTAGATTGTGCAATCATTTATGTTACTTGATTCTGTTAGGAACCAGTTAGTTGTTAGTTAGTGGTGTCTATCCATTATGTGGTAGAATATGTGTTATAGACTTATAGTAGTTAGTGTATAAATATGATTACTGAAAAGAGGGTATATTGAAGAGAGATATTGTGTAGTATTTATTCATGACAAAATGATAAATATTATGTATATTGGAGAATACAATATGGTTTTCAATATATGTCCTCTCATTTTTTGATAAAATATAAGATGCACTAACATAACAATATTTAAAATTATACAGCGCAGTGGTGACAATAATGGAGCCCGTAGTGAATGATCATTTGATATGAAGTTTCATATGAAATGAAGTATATAAAGAAAATAGATAATGTAATAATTATTGGAATTGTAATTCATATATTAGAAATTCATGAGTAGTTGTTATGACTTTGATTTTTTGTATTTTGTTAGAGCATGTCATGTGATCAAACACACTTTTTTTTCTTTGACAAGTTTATATATGTTGGATTGGTTGATTTAAAAGTACTAGTCATTATCTAAATTTTAAAATTATCTATGAATTTTTTAAGGTTTTATTACGAAGATTAAAAAAAAATATTTTATTGAACAAACTTATAGCCACGCTTAAAAAGTGGACATATTGTATAGTAGTCATCAACAGTTATGCTTTAAAAGTGTAGCTATATCTTTCACTATTGGCGTGCTTCAAAAGCGTAGCCATATCTTTCACTATTGACACGCTATAAAAACGTAGCCATATCTCTCTATTAGTAGTGTAGCCATATCTCTCACTACTGGCATGCTTTAAAAACGTAGCCATATCTTTCACTGTTGGCACACTTTAAAAGCGTAGCCATATCTTCAGTTATTGACACGCTTCAAAACTGTAGCCATATCTTCCACTATTGGCACGTTTTTAAAATATAGTCATATCTTTCACATACGGCCACACTTTTAAGTGTAGCAATAGATAAATGCGTGGCAAAAAAAGCATGCCAATAGATTAACGAAAATGTGTTGACAGAGCAACCAGCACATTTGTAGATGTGACACTTTCAAAAGCGTACCGGTAGCTTAAAAAACGTGATGAAAAGCTATCGCTATGATTTTTTTTAACTTTTCACCATGCTTTAAAAGCATCACAAAATCGTGATTTTCTTGTAGTGAACCTAGAATGTGCTTTAAATATGATGTGGCAAAAAGAATATATGCTCTGATTATAAAATTATTATTCTCAAAGTGATCATTACCATACAATCAGTATTTTATAGTAACAAACTTGAGTTGATCTAATGGTTAGCTCAACAGTTTGCTTAAACAGGTGTCAGGGGTTCGACTTCTGCTTTGTGTATACAGTAACTCATTGGCCAGTGACAAATCATTAAATAGAACTCTGATCCACGATATATTAGTCCTTGGGCTGCCAGGCTGGGAGATACCGTAGAAAACAAAAAAAACATAATGATTTTATAGTTTTCCTTGAATGAATTGCTAGGAGGTAATTTTTTTTTACGATAGATTTGCCAAAATGATAAAACAAAATAAGGTAGATCATTATAACACTAAGAACCTTTGCTTTGAGTAGGAAGCATGGTTCCGAAAATTGGACTGAACCGGCCGGTCGGACCGATCCAACTGCAAACCGACGGCATTAACGGTCTGGTCAGGTATACAAAATCGCCGAAATAGAAATTGGTGAAAAACCCTGAACCGGTAGGGAATCAGCTAGTTAGACCGAACCAACAACTGGCCGATTTGGTAAAAATACGTCATTTTTTGCTTAAACGTTTAAATGATCCAACCCTAGCTGCACATATCACTCAAACTCCAGAACTCTAAATCACTCCCCCTTTTCCAACCCTAGTTGCTGCCACCGTGGGCCGTCAATCCACTACCGCAGTCCATCCATGTAGCCATTGCCGCCAAGTTTCCAACCCCTACCCTCTTCTTCTGGGAACTCTCGGCCCATCCGTCGTCTTCATCTTCTCACCGTCGTCTACGTCTTCTTGCCGTCGTCTGCATTTTCTCCCCGTTATCTGGTCGGTGTCATCCATCAATCAACTGTCTGTCGACGTCGTCATCGAAGGTCGGTGGCTCGGTCGCTTGTTCTTCACTTTGTTCTTCATTTTTTTGTTTTTTACTTTTTAAGCTATGTGGTTCAAAGCTTGTGGCTGTGTTTATAATTTTTTGTTAACGATTACTTGCTTATTAGTTAGCTTTGGTTCTGCTATGCTGCTATTTTTTTTGTGTTTCACTGTGTTGTGGTTTTATTATTTTAATTTACTGATTATTGATTATTGAATGTGTTGTATTATTGATTAGTTTTGGTTCTAATATGCTGCTGTTTTGTGTGTTACTGTGTTGCTGATAATAATACTCAATCAGTGCTTAGTGTTTGTTCTTGCCTTCTTAGTTGATTGGCTTTGCTCATTGTCTGATGATAAATTTCAATTTTGATGATTCTGTTCCTGGGTTATTGCTTGTTGATAAATTGCATTACATGTATTACTAATTCACTGCTTATTCCTGCTCTTCTATTGCCATAACTATAGTAATTTATCACGTCGAAAAAATTGTTTTTAAATAGAAATTATTCTAGATAAGAAGGATGATTTTTTAAAGAGCAATAATCATCAGAAGCTGCTAAAGTGCTAACTATTGCACATGTGAGATAAGTTTCATTGTGGCATAAATATGGAGGTAATTTGGAGGACATAAATAACTTTAGTGAATTCTTATTTGATTTCTGAAGATATGTTGGAATTAATTCCAATCTTTGACAATAAATCTATATATTCTTATAAATACATAGACCACAATAAATTAAAACTTTGTGAAGATGAATTATGGCATGAGCTGATCAATATGGATTATCTTGGTTTAATGTTGCTAAGATTTTGAGGATCACCCTCTAATAATTAACCTTGCATATTAGTAACTGAGCTTTTAATAGAATTTAGAGGTGCTGAAAATTGGGTTAGCTGGGTTAGAAACTAGCTAGAATTTACTTGTAACTTTGTTTTGTGTTTCTAGCTTTGTTCAACGACAAAGTAGATAAGTATAGGATCAACAAAACCTAAGTTCAGATTGTGGATCTGTCACTATATGGTATTCAAGAAATGCATATGTAGGGAAGTAGTAGTCTTACGTATTTAAAATAACTATATTTTAAGTTGAAAATTAGCTCTAAGTAAGTTTGTGCATTATAATATGAGTAAATTTGTGTATTTATAAATGACAACTTTAGGCACCAGTTTTATAAATTCTATCACACAGCTATCAGACCAGCTATGCTTTATGGTACAAAGTGTTAGGCGGCCAAAGGGGAGCATGAACATAAGTTAAGTGTAGTAGAGATGAAGATATTGGGAGGGATGAGTGGTCATACGTGATTGAATAGAATAAGGAATGAATATATAAGAGAGAGAGTTGGAGTAGCACCTATTGTGAAAAGGATGGAAGAATCGCGTCTTAGGTGGTTTAGAAATGTGAGAAGAAGACTGACAGAGTACCCAGTCAGGAGGGTGGATGAGATGGAAGATAGAGAAGTGGTGAAAGGTAAAAGAAGACCTAGGAAGACTATCCATGAGGTGGTCAAACAAGATCTATGGTGCGGATTTTTAAAACCACAAACTAATCGACAAGTGCACCGGCTTGTACCAAATAATACCTCAGTTGAGTGAGAGTCGATCCCATGAGGATTAATGGATCAAGCAACAATAATTGAGTGATTAACTTCGTCAAACAAGTAAACAAGAGTGTTTTGAGTTCAATGGCATTAAACAGTAATCAGAGAAATTAAGAAAGCGAATAGTAAACGGATTGTGAGAGTAATATGAGAAAATAGTTAAGGCTTTAGAGATATTTATTTTTCCGGATTAACAATTCTTACCAACTACTTTAATCATGCAAGATTTCATTCATGGCAAACTTTAATTGATTAAACCCTAATTTCTTATTCATTTAATCTCCTCTAACCTAATCAATTGCCAATTCCTTGGTCATTTAATTTATATTAAAGATTTAATTCCAATTCTACTTTATTAGCCACAGAAACCCTAAATACCCAAAGATAAGATGATTATATGTCACATATCACGTTAAGTCTAGGTAATTAGAGGATCATGAGGATTTACTTTCAAGCTGTTATTCAAGTGAGTTAACTTTTCCAAAATTCAACAAGAATTCAAATAGAAAAAAAGTTATCTTCCATTGTGCTCTGATTCCTAGGATGAAGAACGAAAGCACTCCTTGAATTTAAATCAGTACATAAATTAAAATTAGAATGACAATATTGTTAATCCATCAAAATAAACAGAGCTCCTAACCTTAACTAATGAGGTTTAGTTGCTCAGGGTTTAGAGAAAATCAGGGTTCTAAAATTGTGTAAAGTGCTGATGAGAAAAAAAGAAGAGAAGAGAGCCCGAATGACTGAATCTTTTCTTCTTTTATATCTAACCTAATTGATTTGAAAATAAAATAAAATAATAAATACTAAAACCTAAAGATTGTATTTTGTTTTAATAATAATAAAAAGAAAATAAAATAATAAACAAAACTAAAGACAACGAGCCCTTCTTTATATTCCAAAAGCACGCTATTCGCGCTAAATTCTAGCCTCGGCGTTTAGCGCCATTGAGGAAGAGAGACTTGTGTGTGTTGCTGTCTTCCTGGCGCTAAATGCCGGGGTTGGCATTTAGCGCCACTAGCGTGTGGTTTTGGGTACTGGTTATGAGGCATCTGTTGCTAAACGTCAGGTCGTGGGGTTTAGTGCCAACTCAACAAAAGCTTTGCACGAAGTACGAGGTATTTGGCGCTAAACCCTAGGCCGTTTAGTGCCAGCTCAACAAAATTTAATTTCCTCCTTCTCCTTCTGTACAAACTCTGTCAAACTCGCCTGAATCTTTTCTGAAATTAACAAAACCACAATGCACATTAAAGTAGCATCCAAACGGGCCTAAAACACTAAAATCTCATAAAAATTTAATAAACCTATGTCTAAAATACTAAGAAAAATATAGAAATGATGCTCACGCATCAATCTACATGTAAACGGTCTCTCTATAAGTGTGATACATGATAGAGTTCAATGGCATCATTTGATCCATGTGGCCAACCCCATCTAGTGGGACAAGGCTTTGTTGTTGTTGTTGTTTCAAATAGTTTTAGATATATAAGGAGAGATAGTCGTTGACATGGTATCAAAGTCTAAATCAAGACTTTAACCCTTATCATTTTTGTTCTATGTTGGAGTATATTATCAATATAAAAAAGATTAACAAATGTTAGGCTTTAATATATTTATTTATATTTTATTTATTATTTTATTATGAAACGGTTATTTTCAGAAGGACTCTGGGGTCATATGCTAACCCCATTACAGCTGCATATGGGAGTAGCATCTGTATACCTCCCATCAAAGCAAGCAGCTTTGAGCTAAATCCTCAACTCATTATCATGGTGCAGCAAAATTGCCAGTATTTCGGTCTTCCACAGGAAGAGCCTTCTGAGTTTCTGGCACAATTCCTACAACTTGCTGACACAGTACGTGATAAAGAGGTGGATCAGGATGTCTACAGATTATTACTGTTTCCATTTGCTGTAAAAGATCAAGCTAAGAGGTGGTTGAATAACCAACCTACAGCAAGCATAAAGACATGAAAACAGTTATCAGACAAATTCCTGAATCAATTTTACCCTCCAAAAAGGATGACACAACTAAGGCTGGACATCCAAGGCTTTAAACAAAAGGATAATGAATCCCTTTATAATGCCTGGGAGAGGTATAG
>NC_029777.3:39504144-39513683 GCF_000817695.3 Arachis duranensis | reverse complement strand
AAATAAAGATTCCGTTTGCAGAGGCACTTGAGCAAATACCTTCTTATGCTAAGTTCATGAAAGAGATCTTAAGTCATAAGAAGGATTGGAGAGAAACTGAAAAAGTTTTTCTCACTGAAGAATGCAGTGCAGTCATATTAAAGAGCTTACCAGAGAAGCTTAAAGATCCTAGAAGCTTTATGATACCATGCACATTAGAGGGTACTTGTACCAAGAAAGCTCTATTTGATCTTGGGGCAAGTATCAACCTAATACCTCCATCCACTATCAGAAAGCTTGGCTTGATTGAAGAAGTCAAACCAACCAGGATATGTCTCCAACTTGCTGATGGCTCCATTAAATACCCATCAGGCATAATTGAGGACATGATTGTCAAGGTTGGGCCATTTGCCTTTCCCACTGACTTTGTAGTGCTGGAAATGGAAGAGCACTAGAGTGCAACTCTCATTCTAGGAAGACCTTTCCTAGCAACTGGACGGACCCTCATTGACGTCCAAAAAGGGGAATTAATCCTGAGAGTCAATGAGGATGAGTTCAAGTTGAATGTTGTCAAAGCTATACAGCATCCAGACACATCAAATGACTGCATGAGCACTGATATTATTGACTCTTTGGTGGAGGAGGTCAATATGACTGAAAGTCTTGAATCAGAGCTAGATGACATCTTTAAAGATGTTCAGCCTGATCTAGAGGAACTAAAGGAAATAAAAGAAATTCTGAAAATTCCTCAATGCTCAGCCTGATCAAGAAGAGCTAGAGGAGGCAAAGGAATTTTTGAAAATTCCTCAGGAGGAGGATAAGTCTCCCAAACCTGAACTCAAACCACTACCACCATCCTTGAAGTATGCATTTCTGGGAGAAGGTGACACTTTTCCAGTGATTTTAAGCTCTGCTTTAAATCCACAGGAAGAGGAAGCACTGATTCAAGTGCTAGGGACACACAAGACAGCTCTTGGGTGGTCCGTAAGTGATCTTAAGGGCATTAGCCCAGCTAGATGCATGCACAAAATCCTGTTGGAGGATAATGCCAAACCAGTGGTCCAACCACAAAGGAGGCTAAATCCAGCCATGAAGGAGGTGGTGCAGAAAGAGGTCACTAAATTACTAGAGGCTGGGATTATTTATCCTATTTCTGATAGCCCCTGGGTGAGCCCTGTCCAAGTTGTCCCCAAAAAGGGAGGCATGACAGTAGTTCATAATGAAAAGAATGAACTGGTTCCTACAAGAACAGTCACAGGGTGGCGTATGTATATTGACTACAGAAGGCTCAATACAGCCACCAGAAAGGATCATTTTCCTTTACCATTCATAGACTAAATGCTAGAAAGACTAGCTGGTCATGATTATTACTGCTTTTTGGATGGCTATTCAGGTTACAACCAAATTGCAGTAGATTCTCAGGACCAAGAGAAAACAGTATTTACTTGCCCTTCTGGCGTGTTTGCTTACAGGAGGATGCCTTTTGGTCTATGTAATGCTCCTGCAACCTTTCAGAGATGCATGCTATCCATCTTCTCTGATATGGTGGAGAAATTCCTGGAAGTCTTCATGGACGACTTCTCAGTATATGGAGACTCATTCAGCTCCTGTCTTAACCACCTAGCACTTGTCCTGAAAAGGTGCCAAGAGACTAACCTGGTTTTAAACTGGGAAAAATGTCACTTTATGGTGACTGAAAGGATTGTCCTTGGGCATAAAATTTCAAACAAGGGAATAGAGGTGGATCAAGCTAAAGTTGAAGTAATTGAAAAATTACCACCACCTACCAATGTTAAGGCAATCAGAAGCTTTCTGGGGCATGCAGTATTCTACAGAAGGTTTATAAAGGATTTTTCAAAAATTGCCAAACCTCTGAGTAATCTGCTAGCTGCTGACATGCCATTTATCTTTGATAAGGAGTGTCTGCAGGCATTTGAGATCCTGAAAGCTAAGCTGGTCACAGCACCAGTCATCTCTGTACCAGACTGGACATTACCATTTGAACTAATGTGTGATGCCAGTGACCATGCCATTGGTGCAGTATTGGGACAAAGGCATGGTAAGCTTCTACACGTCATTCATTATGGCAGACGTATTCTAAATGATGCACAGAAGAACTACACAACCACAGAAAAAGAGTTACTTGCAGTGGTTTATGCCATTGACAAGTTCAGATCCTATCTAGTAGGATCAAAGGTGATTGTGTACACTGACCATGCTGCTCTTAAATATCTACTCACAAAGCAGGATTCAAAACCCAGGCTCATAAGATGGGTGTTGCTTCTGCAAGAGTTTGATATAGAAATAAGAGACAGAAAAGGGACAGAGAATCAAGTAGCTGATCACCTGTCCCGGATAGAACCAGTAGCAGGAGCATCCCTCCCTCCTACTGAGATCTCTGAAACCTTTCTGGATGAGCAATTATTTGCTATTCAGGAAGCTCCGTGGCTTACAGACAGTGCAAACTATAAGACTCAAGGTTCCCCTTCTGTAACCATGGAAAGGAAGTATGAAGAGCTTCTCTCAAAACAGAGTCAAACAGAGCCCCCACAGTCAAACTCTAAGTTTGGTGTTGGGAGGCCACAACCAACTTCTAAGTTTGGTGTTGAACCCCCACATTCAAACTCTAAGTTTGGTGTTGGGAGGTTCCAACATAGCTTTGAGTATTTGTGAGGCTCCATGAGAGCCCACTGTCAAGCTACTGACATTAAAGAAGCGCTTGTTGGGAGGCAACCCAATGTTATAATTATTATTTTTCCTTTGTTATTTTATGTTTTCTATAGGTTGATGATCATGGAAAGTCACAAAATCAATTGAAAAAGCAGAAACAGAATGAAAAATAGAAAGAAAAATAGCACACCCTGGAGGAAAACTTGCTGGCGTTTAAACGCCAGTAAGGGCAGCAAATGGGCGTTTAACGCCCAGCTGGCACCATTCTGGGCGTTTAACGCCAGAAAGAGGCACCAGACTGGCGTTAAACGCCAGGAATGGGCACCAAGCTGGCGTTAAACGCCAGAAATGGGCACCAGCCCGGCGTTTAACGCCAGGATTGGCAGAAGGAGCATTTTTGCTCACCACTTGGTGCAGGGATGAATTATCCTTGCCACCTCAGGATCTGTGGACCCCACAGGATCCCCACCTACCCCACCACTCTCTCTCTTCTTTCTTTTTTGCTCGAAGACGAGCAAACCTTCTAAGTTTGGTGTGGTAAAAGCGTTGATTTTTGTTTCTCTATAATCATTTATGGCACCTAAGGCTGGAGAAACCTCTAGAAAGAGGAAAGGGAAGGCAAAAGCTTCTACCTCCGAACCATGGGAGATGGAGATATTCATCTCAAGGGATGCACTTTCCTCCACAAAACTATTGGGAGCAAATCAACACCTCCCTAGGAGAATTGAGTTCCAACATGGGACAACTAAGGGTGAAGCACCAAGAACATTCCATCCTCCTCCAAGAAATTAAAGAAGATCATAGAATCATGAGAGTGGAGCAACAAAGGCAAGGAAGAGACATTGAGGAGCTCAAGCACTCCATAAGATCTTCAAGAGGAAGAACAAGCCGCCATCACTAAGGTGGACCCGTTCTTTAATCTCCTTGTCGAAAGATAAAAAAAAGAAAAAAAAAGAGAAAAAATGAAAAAAAAAGAGGAAAAGAAAAAGAAAAAATAATAATAATAAAGTTGTGATCCAAGGCAAAAAGAGTGTGCTTAAGAACCCTGGACACCTCTAATTGGGGACTCTAGCAAAGCTGAGTCACAATCTGAAAAGGTTCACCCAATTATGTGTCTGTGGCATGAATGTATCCGGTGGTAATACTGGAAGACAAAGTGCTTTAGGCCACAGCCAAGACTCACAAAGTAGCTATGTTCAAGAATCATCATACTTAACTAGGAGAATCAATAACACTATCTGAGTTCTGAGTTCCTATAGATGCCAATCATTCTAAACTTCAAAGGATAAAGTGAGATGCCAAAACTGTTCAGAAGCAAAAAGCTACTAGTCCCGCCCATCTAATTGGAGCTAAGTTTCTTTGATATTTTGGAGTCTATAGTATATTCTCTTCTTTTTATTCTATTTTTATTTTCAGTTGCTTGGGGACAAGCAACAATTTAAGTTTGGTGTTGTGATGAGCGGATGATTTATACGCTTTTTGGCATTGTTTTCAGTATGTTTTTAGTATATTTTAGTTAGTTTTTAGTATACTTTTGTTAGTTTTTAGTTAAAATTCACTTTTCTGGACTTTACTATGAGTTTATGTGTTTTTTTGTGATTTCAGGTATTTTCTGGCTGAAATTGAGGGTCCTGAGCAAAAATCTGATTCAGAGGCTGAAAAGGACTGCAGATGCTGTTGGATTCTGACCTCCCTGCACTCGAAGTAGATTTTCTGGAGCTACAGAAGCCCAATTGGCGCGCTCTCAACGGCGTTGGAAAGTAGACATCTTGGGCTTTCCAGCAATGAATAATAGTTCATACTTTGCCCGAGATTTGATGGCCCAAAGCGGCGTTGCAAATCAGCCTCAGAATTCCCAGCGTTTAACGCTAGAACTGGCATAAAAATTGGAGTTAAACGCCCAAACTGGCATGAAAGCTGGCGTTTAACTCCAGAAAAAGTCTATACACATGAAAGCTTCAATGCTCAGCCCAAGCACACACTAAGTGGACCCAGAAGTGGATTTTTACGTCATTTACTCATTTCTGTATATCCTAGGTTACTAGTTTACTATTAATAGGATCTTTTGACATTGTATCGGTACCTCATGACACTTTACACGTTTCTTTGTCTACTTCCTACGGTATGAGTCTCTAAACCCCATGGTTGGGGGTGAGGAGCTTTGCTGTGTCTTGATGGATTAATGCAATTACTACTGTTTTTCATTCAATCATGCTTGCTTCCATTCTAAGATATCACTTGTTCTTAAACCAGATGAATGTGATGATCCGTGACACTCATCATCATTCTCAACTATGAACGTGTGCCTGACAACCACCTCCGTTCTACCTTAGATTAAGTAGATATCTCTTGGATTCTTTAATCAGAATCTTCGTGGTATAAGCTAGAACTGATGGCGGCATTCAAGAGAATCTGGAAGGCCTAAACCTTGTCTGTGGTATTCTGAGTAGGATTCAATGATTGAATGACTGTGACGAGCTTCAAACTTGCGATTGTGGGGCGTTAGTGACAGACGCAAAAGAATCACTGGATTCTATTCCGACATGATCGAGAACCGACAGCTGGATAGCCGTGCCGTGACAGGGTGCATTGAACATTTCCACTGAGAGGATGGGAGGTAGCCACTGACAACGGTGAAACCCTTGCATACAGCTTGCCATGGAAGGAGTCTTGCGTGCTTGAAGAAGAAGACAGTAGGAAAGCAGAGATTCAGAAGATGGAGCATCTCCAAAACCTCAACCTATTCTCCATTACTGCAAAACAAGTACTTATTTGTGCGGTTAGTTGTGCGGAATTGCAAAAGTGTGATTGCAATTTCGTGCACCAATGTCCAAGGCTTAATTGCAAGGGTTGGTGTAGAACTAGATTGCATGGGTCTAGGAGGAGAATTTGGTACTCTAAGGAGAATTCAATGGTCATGCCACCTGGATGGAATCATGATGATCAACTTGAAGATGGGTGTGAAAACAAAGTGTGGGATCCCGGATTACAAGATGTGAATCAATTTTGGGAGCTCATGGTTTGTGAAGAACTCCATCAAAGCTTGGAGCTATTAATTTTGAATGATGGAGCTTATTGGAACTCCAAGCATTGGTGGATGTTCAAGGATGGATTCAAGCACAAGCCACCTTGATGAGAGCTCCCCATAAGTCTAACTTAAGGATAATAAATAAAAGTGCTAGGTGGGAGACACCCCACCATGGTAGCATCTTTTCGTTTTTCTCTTTTGTAAATATTGGTAGTTTAATTTCATGTTTTGTCTAGTTTGTTGAGTTTGTTTGGTAGTTTAGCATGTTAAATAAGGTTTTATGGTGTTTTGGTAGCTGTTTAGAGGCTTGGAATGCTTGGTTTGGTGCAAGAGATTGAAAAATTTTTTAAAAACAGAGCACCACCCACGCTGACGCGTCACCCACGCGTACGCGTGACCCCATGTTTTTCGACCATCCACGCGTACGCATCACCCACGCGTACGCGTGGATCCAAAATTTTCACTTTCCACATAAAAACCCGAGAGTTGTTCGAGTTTTGGGCTAGAATTATGCCTTTAGCATAAAATCCACCCACGCGTACGCGTCACCGAGACGCGTACGCATTGAAGCCATTTCACCCCTCTATGCTTACGCGTCGCACGACACGTGCACGTGGATTGCCTTGTTCCACCCACCTTCTTTTCTTCTCCTCTTTCCATTTCTTTCCTTCTTCTCTCTTCTCTTCTTTTCTTTCCCTTCTTCAACCATCATCCAACACTACCAAACACCATCTATAACCATTTCTTTTAGTTAGCTAGTTAGTTAATTGCTTAGTTAGTTTAAATTTTCATTTAATTTTCTGTTTTTCATTATAAGTGTTGGATTATTAATATTGTTTGTTGTTTATTGTTACTGACTGATGATAAAATGTTAGTTTAACATCATTGTTGCTAATTCCTATTGTTGGATTTCATTATTGAAGTTATATTTTGCTACTTGGTTTTGAGTTTCTTTGTTTAACAATTTTAAATACCAAGTGAATGAAAATTGCCCTCAAGCTTCTTAAATCTATTTGAATTGCATGTTGTAGCTAGCCACGATGTGATTTGAATCCTTTTCTTTGATTAGAAAATTTCTTGATGGATGTTGAGCATTTATCTTAATGCATTGTGTTTCTTGATCATATGCATCCATATGTCATGCTTACGCCTTACTGACATGTTTGACCATTAATTGCTTACTTATGTGCTCTACACATATTTGAAACTAGTCATTTTGGCACAATGTTTCTTTTGTAAAATTGGATTAGAAGGCCACCTAGGGACATCTTTTTAAAATTCTCATGCTATATGGACTATGCTTGCTATGTGATTGACTTTTCACCTCTAGTTCTCTTTTATTACATTCCATAGCAACCATGTTTCCCATCTTATGTCTACTAGGTAATGTGAGCCCAAATTCAAAGTGTGTAATTGGTTGATGTGTAAATTTCACATATCATTTGCTCCATTGAGTTCTCTCATCAATCAATGTCCATTCCTTATCCAATTCACAATTGCTTGATTTTTGGCTTGAATGCTTTCATGCTTCTTTATCGCTTGTTTGGTTATCTTAACCTACGAGTTTAGAGTATTTCAAGCACACTAGAATGAGTGAAGTGCATTCTTCTTTTGTGTAAATTGTGACAAAGTTTGTTATGTAAATGTCACACTAATTCACTCACTTTTTTCTAGTGATTATTACCTCATTCCAACAATATTTGCTTCCTTGCTTTTGCATTTACTTGTTTTTTTTGTCTCTGGTTTTCTATTTTTCATTGAGGATACACCATAAGCAACAAAGGAAGTGGGAGAAAGAACATGCAACAACCGGTTGACCTACCAGCTGAAGTTAGCAACTCGGAGAGTCGTCGTACCTCCTTGATCATCTTAGAATGCACCGAGGACGGTGCAAACTTTTTAGTGCGGGAGGGTCATCCGACCATTCGGCATTTTTGGGTGACAATTTTTAATCCCCACACTTTTGCATTTCATTTTTTAGGTCTTTTAGGATTTTTAGTTGCATATATGTATATAATAAGCTTAGTTAAAACAAGGAAATTCTCCAAGAAAAATATTCTTAATAGGGCATTGACATCCCAATTGATTTGAGTGAAAACTTTTCATTGAACTTGCTTGAACTATACATTGTGGATCATGTTTTGAGCTAAGAACACAAGCTTGTGAGATTTTGAGCCTAATTGCGTGGTTACATCTTATAACCACTTATTTTCCTTCTTGTGTGCATTATTCTCTTTCTATGATTGTAATTTTTTATTTGTTTGATTCTATATGTCCATTATTCTATGTATACATGCATTTATATGATTGAGGCCATTGTCTCAATTAGCTCACTTACCCAAATAGCCTTACCTTTTATCTTCCATTGTTAGCCAACTTTGAGCCTACGATTAACCCACTTGGTTCTTTAATTTAGTACATTACAAGCCTTGAAGCGAAAAACAATAAATGTCCTTAATTTGGATCTTTGATTAGCTTAGGCTAGTGAGTGTGTGTATCATTAGTGTGGGGAAACTTGGGACATTGGTTGAGGTAAAAGGGTGTTTTTGTTTGTTGTTGAAAATATTTGGAAATTGGGTACATACTCATGCATTGAATGTTAAACCATGTGCATTGATGTTCTTGTGTATATTATAGTTTGAGAAAAACAAAAGAAAAAAATAAATGTAAAAAAAAATTAGAAAAAGAAAGAAAAAGAAAAGCAATAAGAAGGGGATAAAATGCCCCAAAGTAAAGTTTAATAAAAAAATCAATGCATATGTGTGGTAATCAAAAGAGAATGCATGAGTTTGTGAAAAAGTGAAGAATGGGTAGTTAGGTTAGCACTTAAATTGTATAGGTTGTTATATAGGTTA
This sequence comes from Arachis duranensis, assembly GCF_000817695.3. Taxonomy (NCBI): domain Eukaryota; kingdom Viridiplantae; phylum Streptophyta; class Magnoliopsida; order Fabales; family Fabaceae; genus Arachis; species Arachis duranensis. The sequence continues at coordinate 39,505,151 of NC_029777.3, read as the reverse complement.
GGTGGAAAGCTTAAGTTAATCAAATATTCAAATGTCAAGTTCACTTGACCATATGCATCCTACCTTGACCCTAGCCCCATTACAACCTTGAGGAAAGACCTCATGATAATTGTATGCGTGCATGAAATAATTGTTGATTGTTAGATGAAAAAAAATCTTGGAAAGCATGATTAGGGGAGAATTGAGTGAATCAACACCAAGTACTTGAGTGACTAGAGCGGATACACATCTGGTGAGGGTTCGATTGCTCGATTACATGTTTTCACCATGATCATCTCTTTTCTTGCAAGTTTGTAAAAATCTTCAATAACTCAATTCAATTGTGGATTTGATTTGATTGCTATTTGGTGCGCGAAATTGTGAACAATACTTTTTCACAACTCTCATAATCCCCGGTAATGGCTCCAAAAACGTGGTAGCTCAATACCATGGCATTACACAACTTCGCACAACTAACCAGCAAGTGCACTGGGTCGTCCAAGTAATAAACCTTACGCGAGTAAGGGTCGATCCCACGGAGATTGTTAGTATTGAAGCAAGCTATGGTCATCTTGTAAATCTTAGTCAGGCAAACTCAAATGGTAATGGTGATGAACGAAAATAACACAAAGGTAAAGATAGAGATACTTATGTAATTCATTGGTAGGAACTTCAGATAAGCGCATGAAGATGCCTTCCCTTCCGTCTCTCTGCTTTCCTACTGTCTTCATCCAATCCTTCTTACTCCTTTCCATGGCAAGCTTAAGCAAGGGTTTCACCGTTGTCAGTGGCTACCTCCCATCCTCTCAGTGAAAGCGATTGCATATGCTCTGTCACAGCACGCGGAATTCAGCTGTCGGTTCTCAGTCAGGCCGGAATAGAATCCATCGATTCTTTTGCGTCTGTCACTAACGCCCCGCCCTCAGGAGTTTGAAGCACGTCACAGTCATTCAGTCATTGAATCCTACTCAGAATACCACAGACAAGGTTAGACCTTCCGGATTCTCTTGAATGCCGCCATCAATTCT
>NC_029777.3:39502414-39503613 GCF_000817695.3 Arachis duranensis | reverse complement strand
AATCAGATTTTTGCTCAGGTCCCTCAATTTCAGCCAGAAAATACCTGAAATCACAGAAAAACACACAAACTCATAGTAAAGTCCAGAAAAGTGAATTTTAACTAAAAACTAATAAAAATATACTAAAAACTAACTAGATCATAACAAAAACATACTAAAAACAATGCCAAAAAGTATACAAATTATCCACTCATCACTATTACTTTAGCCCTTATGCTTATATATGTTCTCTTGGAAATTGATTTATTTTGACCAAGTAGTTGCATTCATTTAGATAGATTGCATGTAGATAGGATGCATTTAATTAGTTTGCATTGAATAAACGTTGATACTCTTGGTTTCTTTCTTGATTCTAGCATGAGGACATGCTTGGTTTAAGTGTGGGGAGGTTGATAAACCCCATTTTTAGGGTTTATTTTGTGCTTAATTTAGGAGATTTTATCAACTTTTCTCACATTTATTCAATGAAAAGGCATGGTTTCATAACTTTCTCCTAATTTGTGCTTGAGAGTGAAAACATGCTTTTTAGGCCTTAATTTGCTAATTTTGATTCACCTTTGATTCACCTTTGATTCCACTAGATGCATTGATGTGTTAGTTAGTGAATTCAGGTTGAAAAGGCTAGGAATGGATCAAAGGAGTGAAGAGAAAAACATGCAAAGTGGAGAACTCATGGAAAATCAAGGATTTGGAGTGCGTACTGATTCAATGAAAACTTGTCTCTCAACAAATTTCCACCGGCAAGTGCACCGAATTATCGTCAAGTAAAAAATCACAGTAGAGTGAGGTCGAATCCCACAGAGATTGGTTGGTCGATCAATTTTAATTAGAGAATTATTCTAGTTGAGCTGAAGTAGAAATTGTATGTGGAATTGCAGAAAATTAAATGGCAGAAGAGAAATTGCAGGGAATTAAAATGCAGAAGCTTAAATTATAAGAAATTAAATGGGAATGGGGATTGTTGAACATAGCTATTTATTGAGTCTTGGCTGTGGCCCAAAGCATTCTGTCTTCCAGTATTACCACCGGATACATACATGCCACAGACACATAATTGGGTGAACCTTTTCAGATTGTGACTCAGCTTTGCTAAAGTCCCCAATTAGAGGTGTCCAGGGTTCTTAAGCACACTCTTATTTGCCTTGGATCACAACTCTTTATTTCTCTATATATATATATATTTTTTTTGTTTTTTTTTT
>NC_029777.3:39500913-39501060 GCF_000817695.3 Arachis duranensis | reverse complement strand
TGAAGAAGGGTATATATAGGAGAGAGGGGGGGTAAACGGTTCGGCCATTATGGGTGGGTTTGGGAAGGAAAGTGGTTTGAATTTGAAGGGTGAGGTTGGTGGGGATTTATGAAGGATGGATGTGAGTGGTGAAGAGAAAGATGGGAT
>NC_029777.3:39500478-39500774 GCF_000817695.3 Arachis duranensis | reverse complement strand
GCGTCAAGGAAAAGTCATCCCTGCACCAAATGGCATCAAAATTCACGTTTTGAGCCAATTCTGGCGTTAAACGCCGGGCTGGTGCCCATTCCTGGCGTTTAACGCCAGGTTCTTGCCCTTTCCTGGCGTTTAACGCCAGTCTGGTACCCCTTTCTGGCGTTAAACGCCCAGAATGGTGCCAGACTGGGCGTTAAACGCCCAACTGCTAGGCTTACTGGCGTTTAAACGCCAGCAGCATCTTCCTCCAGGGTGTGCTGTTTTTCTTCCTGTTTTTCATTCTGTTTTTGCTTTTTTTA
>NC_029777.3:39498996-39499371 GCF_000817695.3 Arachis duranensis | reverse complement strand
TTGTAGCTTGTACCTCAAAGATCCCTAGCTTCTCCATTACAGAGAGGGGCATGAGGTTTACACTTGACCCTAAGTCACACAAGGCCTTCTTGAAGGTCATGGTGCCTATGGTACAAGGTATTGAAAACTTTCCAGGGTCCTGCCTCTTTTGAGGCAGTTTCTGCCTAGACAAGTCATCCAGTTCTTTGGTGAGCAAAGGAGGTTCATCCTCCCAAGTCTCATTACCAAATAACTTGTCATTTAGTTTCATGATTGCTCCAAGGTACTTAGCAACTTCCTCTTCAGTGACATCTTCGTCCTCTTCAGAGGAAGAATACTCATCAGAGCTCATGAATGGCAGAAGTAAATCCAATGGAATCTCTATGGTCTCAGTGT
>NC_029777.3:39497104-39498071 GCF_000817695.3 Arachis duranensis | reverse complement strand
GTCTTGACTGTGTCACAGATTTGCAAGAACTCAGCTAAAAACTGATGAGGATCTTCCAATGGAAGTCCATGGAACTTGCAATTCTGTTGCATTAGAGAAACTAATTGAGGCTTAAGCTCAAAGTTGTTTGCTCCAATGGCAGGGATAGAGATGCTTCTCCCATAGAAATCGGGAGTAGGTGCAGTAAAGTCACCAAGCACCTTCCTTGCATTGTTGGCATTGTTGTTGTTTTTGGCTGCCATTTGTTCTTCCTCCTTGAAGAGTTCGTTCAGGTGCTCTAAAGAGAGTTGTGCTTTGGCTTCTCTTAGCTTTCTCTTCAAGGTCCTTTCAGGTTCAGGATCAGCCTCAACAAGAATGCCTTTGTCTTTGCTCCTGCTCATAAGAAAGATAAGAGAACAAGAAAATGTGAAATCCTCTATGTCACAGTATAGAGATTCCTTTAGGTGTCAGAGGAAAAGAAGAGTAGAAGACAGAAGTAGAAAATTCGAACTTATTAGAGAAGATGGAGTTCGAATTTTGCATTAAGGAATAGTATTAGTCCATAAATGGAAGGAAGTGAGAAGGAGGGAAGTAATTTTCGAAAATTAAGTGAAAAATTTTGAAAACATTTTTGAGAAACAATACTTAATTTTCGAAAATGAAAATGGAAAAGAAATCAAGTGATTTTTGAAAAAGATTTTGAAATTAGAAATCAAAAGGATTTGATTGAAAACTATTTTGAAAAAGATGTGGTTAAGAAGATATGATTGATTTAAAAAAATGTGATTAAGAAGATATGATTTGAAAAACATTTTAAAAAGATTTGATTTGAAAATTAAAAACTTGACTAACAAGAAAAGATATGATTCAAACATTAAACCTTTCTCAACAGAAAAGGCAACATACTTGAAATGTTGAATCAAATCATTAATTGATAGTAAGTATCTTTAAAAATGGAAAGAAATTGATTTTGAAAAAGATTTGATTG
>NC_029777.3:39470338-39494706 GCF_000817695.3 Arachis duranensis | reverse complement strand
AATCAGATTTTTGCTCAGGTCCCTCAATTTCAGCCAGAAAATACCTGAAATCACAGAAAAACACACAAACTCATAGTAAAGTCCAGAAAAGTGAATTTTAACTAAAAACTAATAAAAATATACTAAAAACTAACTAGATCATAACAAAAACATACTAAAAACAATGCCAAAAAGTATACAAATTATCCACTCATCACTATTACTTTAGCCCTTATGCTTATATATGTTCTCTTGGAAATTGATTTATTTTGACCAAGTAGTTGCATTCATTTAGATAGATTGCATGTAGATAGGATGCATTTAATTAGTTTGCATTGAATAAACGTTGATACTCTTGGTTTCTTTCTTGATTCTAGCATGAGGACATGCTTGGTTTAAGTGTGGGGAGGTTGATAAACCCCATTTTTAGGGTTTATTTTGTGCTTAATTTAGGAGATTTTATCAACTTTTCTCACATTTATTCAATGAAAAGGCATGGTTTCATAACTTTCTCCTAATTTGTGCTTGAGAGTGAAAACATGCTTTTTAGGCCTTAATTTGCTAATTTTGATTCACCTTTGATTCACCTTTGATTCCACTAGATGCATTGATGTGTTAGTTAGTGAATTCAGGTTGAAAAGGCTAGGAATGGATCAAAGGAGTGAAGAGAAAAACATGCAAAGTGGAGAACTCATGGAAAATCAAGGATTTGGAGTGCGTACTGATTCAATGAAAACTTGTCTCTCAACAAATTTCCACCGGCAAGTGCACCGAATTATCGTCAAGTAAAAAATCACAGTAGAGTGAGGTCGAATCCCACAGAGATTGGTTGGTCGATCAATTTTAATTAGAGAATTATTCTAGTTGAGCTGAAGTAGAAATTGAATGTGGAATTGCAGAAAATTAAATGGCAGAAGAGAAATTGCAGGGAATTAAAATGCAGAAGCTTAAATTATAAGAAATTAAATGGGAATGGGGATTGTTGAGCATAAATGTAACAGCAGAATTAAGGGAATGGGTGAGATCAGAAATGGGAAGCTCATTGGGGTCAGGAGATATTATAACCCTCTGGATCAAGTTTATTTTCATCTCTTCCTCAATCAATACATTCATTGATCTCCTTGGCAATCTTAAGTGATTGGATTCCAATTCCTTGGCAATCCAATCTCTCTAAGCTTGAACAATTGTCCAATTCCTTGATTTAATTGCTCATGGGAAGAGATGAAGTATGGTCACTGATTATACCACATGTATTTCCAAATCAAAGTGTTCGTAGGATTAAATGTCACAATATCCATCCAAACCCCAATTTGGTCCAACATGAGAAAGCATTTCTAGCATAATCTTCTCATTCCTCTCCCAAGGTTCAGAGGAGATCCAATTATGAATAGCTTCTTTTCCAAGACAACTACCCAATTGAATGAAGAACGAAAGCTTTCTAGCAAAATCAAGAGAAAAGAAAAAAGAAGAAGAATGAAAACTAGTATTGATCCATTGAATTACAACAGAGCTCCCTAACCCAATGAAGATAGGTTTAGTTGTTTATAGCTCAATTCAAATCAAAATAAAGAAGAAAATACCGAAGAAGTGCAGAAAGTACAAAAGAAATAAGTGCAGAGTCTAATTCTAGATCTAGATCCTAGTCCGCCAAAATGTTAAAAGTCCCCTCTAACTTGAACTCTAAGCTATTTATACACATTCTTCAATTAGTCTTCAAGTCTTGGATGTGGGCCTTGGCTTTTTGTTGAAGCAGATTGAAGTGGATCTCCATGATGTAGAAAAGAGAAATGCTCAATTGCTGAGTTCTGATATCAACGTTGGGGTCAACGTTTGTAAGCTAACGTTGGGTCAAACGTTCTTAGGAAAAAATGGATTTGGGAGTTTTAAGCAACGTTTGACTCAACGTTGGGGCACCAACGATCGCCTAGTCACGCGTACGCATCGCTGCAAAATCCCCAACTCCAGTTTTTGAATGCTCATCGCGAACGTTGGCCTCAGCGTTGGCTTGGCAACGTTCCCTCCAACGTTGATCTACCCACGCGTGCGCGTCGATGCCACTGTCTCAAATTCCAAAATTGAACCTTGTATCACGAGCGATGGACCCAACGTTGGACTGGCAACGTTGGCCTCACCCACGCATGCGCGTGGAATGTCAAAATGCCACGATGCACGTGTGCGCGTATCGCAGTAAATTTTTCTAATTCCAGAAAGCAAATTTTATCAAAAATGTTGGAGGTAGCGTTGGCTCACCAACATTCCCTCTAATGTTGGCACCAGAACTTGCAAAGTGTTGCTCTGCCTTTTCCCCAACATTTGAGGCAATGTTGGTGGACCAACTTTGGCCACCAACGTTGCTTCCTCTTCTTCTTTCCATGGCCACTCTTCATTGCTTTTCATGCTTCTTTCTTGCTTCTCTTTTCCTATCATCAATCAAAATATGCATCAAAGCTTTGCTAGATTCACAAGAATTTGCATTATTCTTAACACATAAGTAATTATAGCAAAATTCTCATGAAAATGCATCAATTTAACCATGTTTTTAATGAATCAAGGTATGCATAAAACTTCCATCCAATTGCTTACTTATTATTCAAGAAAGTGCATAAAACCCTATAAAAACAAAAGAAAAGGGCTAGTGAAACTAGCCTAAGATGCCTTGGCATCACAACACCAAACTTAAATCTTGCTTTCCCCAAGCAAGTAGTGAATTATGAGAAGAAATGAATGCAAACAGAAGGCAATACATGTCTTTGTCAGAAAGGAGTTGAATTTAGTTGAATGAGGTTTTATGCAGGGTATATTGCAGATCATCTTTTATTAGATTCTAGGTGAGAGATGTCCCTTTTAGTGTTAACTAAGGTGCTGTGATGAATCCTTGTTATTCACTAATCCTTGCTATTTGATTTCTTTGTTTTTCTTTTGCTGAGAACTTATTCTTCATTATAGCTTAATGTTATGTGTTGTAGTGGCTTTTTAGCTTATTTTTCAGTCAACACATATACACGACAGACACTTGGCTCACAAATCATCTTAACACATTGGTGCCCAGTACCTCTTTGGGTCACTAAATGTCTTGTAACTGGGTTGCTCTTGATAGTGGACTTTTGGTTGATAATCCCGGGTTAGTTAACCAAGTTACCAAGTGTTGAAACACTCCTTAGAACCTAATCATCCAAGCAGATCCTAGTACAAAGACACCACAGGCATGTGTCTCAAGGTTCAAGCTATTGGTGTCTAGCTTATTCTTTGTTTCTTCCATTTTTGTTGCCACTTTTGGCTTTTCTTTCTTAGCTTCTTATTTGTTTTCTTTCTTTCAAGGATAATTATTCACTAAGGTTCTATACACAGAAACCAAAACCACACTAGAAAGAGATATTCTACCTTTAATTTTATTAGTGAGCTAGCTACACAATCAAGCACCTACCACCACTCAACCTTATTCTATTTCCTACCAATTGGGACAATTTCACTTCTCTGTTTCAAACATATTCTTTTATTGAATTTAAAAACAAGGAGACAAGACATACATTTCAGCCAGGTGAGATTAAACCAGGCACGTAGACTAGCACACTTGATTGAAATTTAAAGAAAGCAAACAACAAACTTCAAATGCCTTAAAAGTAAAATGAAAGCATGTTCTTCCTTATTGATAAACAAAGAGCAACACCACCTTTTAATTCTTTGGTTGCTTTCCTTTGCTTGATTCCCCTTTTTTCTTCGGATTTTGCTTCTTTTTGCTTCTTCTTTCTTCTAGCTATTTTTCTGTCCCAAATCTCTCCTCATCCCACAGTCCAGCATCTTTTAACATTTGCTTCAACGTTTCTTCGTTTCTTCTACCTCTTGCCAGTTGTGCGCTCTTTAGTTGAGTGGCCCTTCCATATGGTCGGATTTCTTGATTCATGACAGGTATGCTGTCCACTAGATAGTTAAGTTGTGCTTGAGTGTCTATGTCGTATTCCATTCTATCTATATGCCTAGCTTCTCCCACTGTATGGTATACATTCTTCCAGTTATACATGTTCATGATGTAATTCTGTTGTTCAGCTTGTTGTTCGAACAATTTATTGAAAGATTCTTGGAACTGGGCAGATTGCTCTCTTTGTGAATCCAAAAATCTTACTTGGAAATCTCTTTGCAGATCTGTCATCCTCAGTTGGAGCTCCTCCTATTTTTCTTGCCTTCTCATGTATTGAAACTGGAACTCTTCTTATTTTTCTTGAGCTTCTGTGTACTGTTGGGATAGCCTCTCAATAGCTTCTCACATTTGGCTCATGTCCATGGTAGGTTGTGCTAGGATCTGTTACTCTTCTTCTTGTTCTTCTTCCTTTTGCTCTTCTCCTTGTGGTTCTTCCCTCCTTTGCCTCCTTTGTGGTCTCCTCCGTTGCTGGGCAACTGTAACATTCATCATTCTCTCCAGAGTCATTGGCATGCCCGGGTTCAGCCAAATAGGATTTGCATCCTCTAGTGGCACCCTAGCTTTTATGCATAACCGCATGATAGTGCTTGGGTAGTGGAACCAGGCTTCAACAGAACTTTTCTCTGAGATCTTTTGAATGTCTTTTGCAATGAGCTCATGGACTTTTATCTCCCCTCTTACCATGATGCAGTGCAACATGGTGGCTCTTTTGATGTTCACTTCTGAAGTGTTTGCAGTGCCTAGGATTGATCTCCTTATAAGTTCATACCACCCCTTTGCTTTTGGAGTGAGATCCCTTCTTTTTATAAACCTTGGCTTTCCATGGAGGTCCCTCTCCCAGTCAGTATGAATTACACATATATCACTAGCAATCTCATCACAGTCTGGGTTGCCATTTATTCTTTCCTAGTAACCAGGTTTATCAAAGTGTGCTGCTTTCAGGCCTAGGACCTTCATGATGGTCTTCGGACTAAAGTCGACCTCCACACCCCTTACATAGCTTTTGTAAGTTGGGGCAATGGTTGTATACTGTCTCACTGTATTGGCATAAAACTCCCTTATAATGCTAGCATTGATTCTGGTGATTGGGTTGGTGAAGAGCTCCCATTTCCTTTTCCTGATCTTCTCTTGAATATCTGGACATTCATCTTGAGGAAGCTAGAATGGAATTTCTGGCAGTATTCCCTTGGGTCTCATCCATTCAAGTTGAATTTGGTGGAACACTGATTTGAACTTCCATCTATCATAGTTGTTTTCTTCCTCTTTAACAACAGGTTCCTTCCCTCTCCTTCTTTTGAAACTTGATGAGGATGCCATAGCTGTCTTAGTTATTGGCCGAATAAAGGTAGAGGAATGGTGAGGAGGGATGGCTAGTGTTATGAAATACAGGATGAGAATATATCTTGAGGTTCAAGTGAGGTTGTGAAAGCAAATAGAACAAGAGTGATTTGCAGCACCAAGAACACGGTTGGTGAAATTGACTTTTAAGGAGCATAAAACTGAATTTAAGAATGCAAGAAAGTGAAGGCTTGAGATATGAGGCATTGTCCAAATGAAGCTATATGTAGCAACATTGATGAGGGTGAGGATGCTTTTTGAAAGGATGAGAATGAATGGTATGCATGTAAAGTTGAATGAGGACAAAGATTGCCTCTTCATTGGGCATGTGGGGTTGGTCTTCTAGGTGATTCTTGATGGGTTGAAAATTAGATTTCCACACAAACTAACTGGCAAGTGTACCGGGTCGCATCAAGTAATAATAACTCACAAGAGTGAGGTCGATCCCACAGAGATTGATAGATCAAGCAACTTTAGTATGGTGATAAATTTAGTTAAGCTAACAAGTAATGATTTGAGTGATTTGTGATTGACAAAAGATAAATTACAGGAAATTAAAACGCTAGAAGTAAAATAGTAGAAACTTAAATGGCAAGAAAGGTAAATTGCTGAAACTTAAAGTGCAAGAAAGTAAAAGAACTGAATCTTATATTGTAAGGAAGGTAAATAACTGAATCTTAAAGTGAAGAAGAGTAAAATTTGCAGAATCTGAATGACAAGAAAACTTAAATTGCATGAATTATAAAGGGAATTGGGTACTAGGATTCAGAACAGCAAGGAACAGTTGTAAATTAAAGCAAGTGTAGAGAAATTAAATTGAAAGAAATTTAAAGAGAGTGATTCATCAGGAATTGGAGATATCATTATCCATCATGAATCAATTAGGTCTCAACTCCTTTCTCAATCATATGCATAGATCATATGCATAGATCTAATGCAAGTGATTCCCCTTCTGAGGCTCACACAAGCATTCACTGAATTAAACCCCTTTCCGGAGTGAGTAATTCACAATCAAAATAGAAGACATCCAATAGCTACACAACTGAATAGAGAAGAAGAAGAATTTCATTGATTCACCAGAATTACAATAGAGCTCGTCCCCCTAATGAAATTGGGGTTTAGTTCATCATTTCTCTCGTACCAAAATAAAAAAGAAAAATTGTTGAAGATGAAGAACAGAAAGAAAAATAAAAATCAGATCTAAAAACTTCTAAAACTCTAAAGAATTTCTAAAAAGGAGAACTCAAAAAAGATTCTAATGAAATCAAATTTTCCTCTATTTATACACTTTCTAATTCAGTCATCAAGTGCTTGGAGTGGGCCTTTTAGTCTTTGATGAAGTGGGTCAGAAAAGGGTTCTTCCATGCAGCATCAGGAGAACGTAGCGTTCCCAAAGAGAGCGTAGCTCTCATTCACCGACGCGTACGCGTCCTATGTGCGTGCGCATCCCATGCATTTTTCACCATCGACGCGTACGCGTAACACATGCGTGCGCGTCGATACTATCTTCAGCCTCAACCATACTTGCGCGTATCATACGCGCGTGCGCGTCCCTTGGTAGCGTTCTTTAAGTGAGCACTACGTTCGCGCCATGAGCGCTCCTTACGCGTATGTGTCCTTTACGCGTGCATGTGGATGGTAAGATATCACTTCTACGCTCCAGTATCATGTACGCGTTTGCGCCAAACACCAGTATTGTCACATCGACGCGTACGCGTCATGCACGCATGCGCGTCGGTGACCAAATTCAAATTCCAATTTTTGAAAGTATCGCAGGCACTCATTCAATGTGAACGTAGCGTTCTTGGCTTGAGAACGCTGATCCCTCACCCACGCGTGCGCGCCATGCATACGTACGCGTGGATCTCCCAAAATGCTTCCCCACGCGTAAGCGTCTTGTACGCGTGCGCGTCACTTGCGAGCGTAGCGTTCTTTGAAAGTGAACGTAGCGCCAATGTTGAGGCTGCAGGGGAACGTAGCATTCATTAATTGAACGTACCGTTCTCCTGTACTTCTACCTTCTTTGTTTCTTCCTCTCATCTTTTCACCTGCCATCAACCAAACATGCCATCAAAGTCTCACCAAAATCATAAGGTTTTGCATCATTCATAATAATCACCTAATTCTTGCATAAATCACATGATTTTGTATAAAATTAACAATGTTTAATTGAATTAAGATAAACATGAAATTTCACTCCAATCACTTATTTATTGTGTAAGAAAGTGTATAAAACCTAATAAAAACAAGAAAAAATGCTAGTAAAGCTAGCCTAAGATGACTTGTGATGAGCGGATAACTTATACGCTTTTTGGCATTGTTTTTAAGTAGTTTTTAGTAGGATCTAGCTACTTTTAGGGATGTTTTCATTAGTTTTTATGATAAATTCACATTTCTGGACTTTACTATGAGTTTGGGTGTTTTTCTGTGATTTAAGGTAATTTCTGGCTGAAATTGAGGGACCTGAGCAAAACTCTGATAAAAGGATGACAAAGCACTACTGATGCTGTTGGATTCTGACCTCCCTGCACTCGAAATGACTGTTTTAGAGCTACAGAACTCCAAATGGCGTGCTCTTAACGGCATTGGAAAGTAGACATTCAGAGCTTTCCAGCAATATATAATAGTCTATACTTTATTTGATATTTGACGACGCAAACTGGCGCTCAACGCCAGTTCCACGCTGCATTCTGGAGTCAAACGCCAAAAACACGTCACGAACCAGAGTTGAACGCCAAAAACACGTTACAACTTGACGTTCAACTCCAAGAGAAGCCTCTGCATGTGTAAAGTTCAAGTTCAGCCCAAGCACACATCAAGTGGGCCCCGGAAGTCGATTTCTGCATCAATTACTTACTTCTGTAAACCCTAGTAGCTAGTTTAGTATAAATAAAACTTTTAACTATTGTACTAAGTGTCTAGTCTTTTGACCATTCGGTCTTTTGATCACATTTGGTGGCTGGCCATTCGGCCATGCCTGGACCTCTATCATTTATGTATTTTCAACGGTGGAGTTTCTACACACCATAGATTAAGGGTGTGGAGCTCTGCTATACCTCGAGTTTTAATGCAATTACTACTATTTTCTATTTAATTCAGTTTATTCCTGTTCTAAGATATTCGTTGCACTTCACCATGACGAATGTGATGATCCGTGACACTCATCATCATTCTCACCTATGAACGCGTGACTGACAACCACTTGCGTTATACCTTAGACCGAACGCATACCTCTTAGATTCCTTAATCAGAATCTTCGTGGTATAAGCTAGAATTGATGGCGGCATTCATGAGAGTCCGGAAAGTCTAAACCTTATCTGTGGTATTCCGAGTAGGATTCAGGGATTGAATGACTATGACGAGCTTCAAACTCGCGATTGTTGGGCGTGATGACAAGCGCAAAAGAATCAATGGATTCTATTCCAACATGATCGAGAACCGACAGATGATTAGCCGTGCTGTGACAGAGCATTTGGACCATTTTCACTCTGAGGATGGGATGTAGCCATTGACAACGGTGATGCCCTACATACAGCTTGCCATGGAAAGGAGTAAGAAGGATTGAAAGTAAGAAAGCAGTAGGAAAGCGGAGATCCAACAGGGACAAGGCACCTCCATACACTTATCTGAAATTCTCACCAATGATCTACATAAGTATTTCTATCTTTATTTGCTGTTTATTTATTATTATTATTCGAAAACTCCATAACCATATATTATCCGCCTAACTGAGAATTTCAAGATGACCATAGCTTGCTTCATACCAACAATCTCTGTGGGATTGACCCTTACTCACGTAAAGTTTATTACTTGGACGACCCAGTGCACTTGCTGGTTAGTTGTGCGAGGTTGTGAAGAAAGTGTTGAGTTATAAACGCGCATACCAAGTTGAATGCCATTATTACTTTATTAGAGATCACAATTTCGTGCACCAACTTGTCATCACAACACCAAACTTAAACCTTGCTTGTCCCCAAGCAAGAAGGAAAAGTTATGCACAAAGCTTTCTTTTAATTGGAATGGATTGAAGAATAACTCGTAATGCCCTTTAAGTGAAGTGATTAAGTGATAGTGGAGTGAACTTTAAATTATATGCTCATGTAAGGGCTTCAGTGCTTATTAGTCCCTACATTTTGGAAGTCTTAGATCTTAGGACTTTCATTCAAATGATATCATGGAGATCACTCTATAGGTAGTCACCTTGAAGCAGCTCATGGTTTCTGTGTCTTGGCCTTGACTCTAAGTGTCATGTCTTAAAGCGGCTCTTTAAATAAGCTTCAATCAATACTCCCGAACCAGTTGGTTTTAAGGTATTAGTTGTTGAAACACCCCTTAGGATTTACTTGCTCAAGCCTCTTTCTTTGACACAATTCTACCACAAGCATTTAACTAAGATAGTAACTCTTTGAGTTCTTATTTCTTTCTTTTTCTTCCAAGTAATTGATGCTCAGAGCCTTTTGCCATGTTCTCTTGTTTTTCTGTTTTCTTTATTTTCTTTTGTTGCTGCTTCTTGGATCAATAAATGTTTGAGAATCTCCACAATACTTTTTTGAACTCTATTTCCTGCCTATAAGCTCCCATGCAAGTTTTCATAAACATGCAACCTCAATACAAAATCATACAACTAGAACTACCACTTCTCTTAATCTTTTGCTTGCCTCAAAACAAATTTTTGATTTCTCAATCCTTCATTTCAAAGAACTGTTCTCTGATGCATTTTTGAAATATTGAGTTCAAGCAATTTTCAAGAGTATGGTGCTATAATGTATCAAATATCTCAGTTATTGAACTACAGAGAAGCTATACTAGTTAGATGGACAGGGGTACAATATCACTTCCAATTATAACAATTTTTAACACAAAAGCAATCACTTAACAATACAAATTCGTTATCATCATCATTGTTGGTCTTTACATTCCTCTTTATCTCTTTGGCTGATGATGTTTAATCCTTCTAAAGATTGAAGTGACTCCCTACAATGAATTTTGAAAGTTGCTTGTTCCCCAAGCACTTGAAACATGATTAGCATGCATGAATGGTTGTTGGCTTTTGAACTTAATTTGGTGTGTGATCACCAAACTTAGCTCCCTGCCACTATCTGTTATGCAGTAAATTGATTGCTGGTACATGAAATTGTGATCTCTAACAATGGCATTCGACTTGGTATGCGCATCTACTAACTCAGTACTTTCTTCACAACATCGCATCACTAACCAGCAAGTGTACTGGGTCATCCAAGTAATAAACCTTACGTGAGTAAGGGTCGATCCCACAGAGATTGTTGGTATGAAGCAAGCTATAGTCATCTTGTAAATCTCAGTCAGGCGGATAATAAATGATTATGGAGTTTTCGAATAATAATAATAAATAAATAGAAAATAAAGATAAAAACACTTATGTAAATCATTGATGAGAATTTTAGATAAGTGTATGGAGATGCTTTGTCCCAGTTGGATCTTTGCTTTCCTACTGCCTTCCTTCAATCCTTCTTATTCCTTTCCATGGCAAGCTGTATGTAGGGCATCACTGGTGTCAATGGCTACATCCCATCCTCTCAGTGAAAAAGGTCCAAATGCTCTGTCACGGCACGGCTAATCATCTGTCGGTTCTCGATCATGTCGGAATAGAATCCATTGATTCTTTTGTGTTTGTCATCACGCCCAACAATCGCGAGTTTGAAGCTCGTCATAGTCATTCAATCCAAAAATCCTACTCGGAATACCACAGACAAGGTTTAGACTTTCCAGATTCTCATGAATGCCGCCATCAATTCTAGCTTATACCACGAAGATTCTGATTAAGGAATCCAAGAGATATGCGCCCGGCCTAAGGTAGAACGGAAGTGGTTCTCAATCACGCGTTTGTAAGTGAGAATGATGATGAGTGTCACGGATCATCACATTCATCATGTTGAAGTGCAACGAATATCTTAGAACAGGAATAAACTGAATTGAATAGAAAATAGTAGTAGTTGCATTAAAACTCGAGGTACAGCAGAGCTCCACACCCGTAATCTATGGTGTGTAGAAACTCCACCGTTGAAAATACATAAGTGATAGTGGTCCAGGCATGGCGAATGGTTAGCCCCATGAATGGCATATGAAATTGAAAACAAGGGAAAAGGACCAATGGTCAAAAGACACTGAATACAATAGTAAAAAGTGCTATTTATACTAGACTAGCTACTAGGGTTTACAGAAATAAGTAATTGATGCAGAAATCCACTTTCGGGGCTTTCTTGGTGTGTGATTGGGCTGTGCTTGAACTTTACACGTGCAGAGGCTTCTCTTGGAGTTGAACACTAAGTTGTAACGTGTTTTTGGCGTTCTACTCTGGTTCGTGACATGTTTCTGGCGTTTGACTCCAGAATTCAGCATGGAACTGGCATTGAGCGCCAGTTTGCGTCATCTAATCTCAAATAAAGTATAGACTATTTTATATTTATAGAAAGCTCTGGATGTCTACTTTCCAACGCCGTTAAGAGCGCGACATTTTGAGTTCTGAAGCTCCAAAAAATCCATTTTGAGTGTAGGGAGGTCAGAATCCAACAACATCTGCAGTCCTTTGTCAGCCTTCTTATCAGAGTTTTGCTCAGGTCCATCAATTTCAGCAAAAAAATACTTGAAATCACAGAAAAACATACAAACTCATAGTAAAGTCTAGAAATATGAATTTAGCCTAAAAAACCAATAAAACATCCCTAAAAGTAGCTAGATCATACTAAAATCTACCTAAAATTAATGTCAAAAAGCGTATGAATTATCCGCTCATCACAACACCAAACTTAAATTGTTGCTTGTCCCCAAGCAACTGAAAATCAAATAGGATAGAAAGAAGAGAATATACTATAAACCCCAAAATATCATTGAATATTAGTTCTAATTAGATGAGCGGGACTTGTAGCTTTTTGCTTCTGAACAGTTTTGGCATCTCACTTTTTCTTTTGAAGTTCAGAATGATTGGCTTCTATAGGAACTCAGAGTTCAGATAGTGTTAATTGATTCTCCTAGTTAAGTATGTTGGTTCTTGAACATAGCTACTTTTATGAGTCTTGGGCGTGGCCTTAAGCACTTTGTTTTCCAGTATTACCACCGGAAACATAAATGCCACAGACACATGACTGGGTGAACCTTTTCAGATTGTGACTCAGCTTTGCTAAAGTCCCCAGTTAGAGGTGTCCAGAGCTCTTGAGCACACTCTTCTTGCTTTGGATCATGAATTTAACCACTCAGTCTCAAGCTTTTCACTTGGACTTTCATGCCACAAGCACATGGTTAGGAACAGCTTGATTTAGCCGCTTGGGCCTGGATTTCATTTCCTTGGGCCCTCCTATCCATTGATGCTCAAAGCCTTGGATCCATTTTACCCTTGCCTTTTGGTTTTAAGGGCTATTGGCTTTTTCTGCTTGCTTTTTCTTTTTCTTTCTAATTTTTTTTCTTTTTGCCACTTTTTTTTCGCAAGCTTTGTTCTTCACTGCTTTGTCTTGCTTCAAGAATCAATTTTATGATTTTTCAGATCATCAATAACATTTCTCTTTTTCATCATTCTTTCAAGAGCCAACAATTTTAACATTCATAAAAAACAAGATAAAAAATATGCACTGTTCAAGCATTCATTCAGAAAACAAAGGGTATTGTCACCACATCAATATAATTAAACTAATTTCAAGGATGAATTTGAAACTCATGTACTTCTTGTTCTTTTGTGTTAAAAACATTTTTCATTTAAGAAAGGTGAAGGATTCATGGAATTATTCATAGCCTCAAGACATAGTTACTAAATACTAATAATCATGTAGTAAAGACACAAAACATAGATAAACATGAAGCATAAAAATCGAAAAACAGAAAAATAAGAGCAAGGAGATTAAGGAATGAGTCCACCTTAGTGAGGGTGGCGTCTTCCTCTTGAAGAACCAATGGTGCTCTTTGAGCTCCTCTATGTCTCTTCCTTGCCTCTGTTGCTTGATCCCTAGTGATTTTGGTGCTCCTATCCTTAGTTGCTCCCAATAGTTGTGTGGAGGACAATTTATCCCTTGAGGCATCTCAGAGATTTCTTGATGAGGTCCATGAGTGGGCTCTCTTGATGTGCAGTCAAATGCTCTATTACTGAGCTTTGGACACTTGAGATGGATCTCTCCATCTCCCATGACTCAGAGGTGGAAGCAATTGCCTTCCCTTTTCTCTTTCTAGAGGTTTCTCTAGCCTTAGGTGCCATTAATGGTTATGGAAAAACAAAAAAGCTATGTTTTTGCCACACCAAACTTAGAATGTTGCTCGTCCTCGAGCAAAAAAAGAAAGAACAAAAGAAGAAAAAGATATGAAGGAGAGGGAGAGATGGGTATGTGTCGGCCATATGGGTGGGATTGGGTGGGGAAGAGAGGATGGATATGAGTGGTGTATAGTAAGAGTGATTGAGGTGTGAGAGAGAGGGAGAAGGGAGGTGGGGATTCTGTGGGGTCCACAGATCCTGAGGTGTCAAGGATTAGTCATCCCTGCACTATTTAGGCGTGTAAAATGCCTTCTGCATGCAATCCTGGTGTTTAATGCCAGATTGATGCTTGTTTCTGGCGTTAAACGCCAGTCCTGTGCTTGTTTCTCGCGTTAAACGCCCAGATGTAGCTTGTTTCTGGCGTTTAACGCTAGCTTTCCCCAGGGTGCAATCCTGGCATTTGAACGCCTGATTATTACTTATTTCTGGCATTCAACGCCAGATTCATGCTCTGTTCTGGCATTCAACGCCAGCCAGATGCTCCTTACTGGCGTTTAAACGCCAGTAAGCTCTTCCACCAGGGTATGCTTTTTCTTCTGCTATTTTTTTATTCTATTTTTAATTTTAGTGATTGTTTTGTGACTCCTCATGATCATGAACCTAATAAAACATAAAAGAATAATAAAATAAAATAAAATTAGATAAATAAAAATTGGGTTGCCTCCTAATAAGTGCTTCTTTAATGTCAATAGCTTGACAGTGGGCTCTCATGGAGCCTCACAGGTGATCAGGTCAATGTTGTGGACTCCCAACACCAAACTTAGAGTTTGACTGTGGGGGCTCTGTTTTACTCTGTATTGAGAGAAGCTTTTCATGCTTCCTCACCATGGTTGCAAAAGAAGATCCTTGAACTTTAAACACAAGGTAGTCCCCTTTTAATTGAAGGACTAGCTCTCTTCTGTCAACATCAATCACAGCTCTTGCTGTGGCTAGGAAGGGTCTTCCAAGGATGATGCATTCAACCTCCTCCTTCCTAATGTCTATGATTATGAAATCAGCAGGGATGTAAAAGCCTTTAATCTTTACTAACACATCCTCTACCAATCCATAAGCTTGTCTTACTGACTTGTCTGCCATTTGTAATGATAATGTGGAAGCTTGTACCCCAAAGATCCCCAGCTTTTTCATTACAGAGAGTGGCATAAGATTTATACTTGACCCAAGGTCACATAGAGCCTTCTCAAAGGTCATGGTGCCTATGGTACAGGGTATTAAGAATTTACCAAGATCTTATTTCTTTTGAGGTAAAGTTTGCTGAACCATGTATCTAGTTCACTAATGAGCAAGGGAGATTGATCTTCCCAAGTCTCATACCAAACAACTTGGCGTTCAGCTTCATGATAGCTCCTAGATATTGAGCAACTTGCTCTTCAGTTACATCTTCATCCTCTTCAGAGGAAGAATAGTTCTCAGAGCTCATGAATGGTAAAAGGAGGTTCAATGGAATCTCTATGGTCTCTAGGTGAGCCTCAGATTCCTTTAGGTCCTCAATAGGGAACTCCTTCTTGCTTGAGTGACATTCCATGAGGTCTTCCTCATTGGGATTCACGTCCTCTCCTTCCTCTCTAGGTTCGGCCATGTTGATTATGTCAATGGCCTTGCACTCTCTTTTTGGATTCTCTTCTGTATTGCTTGGGAGAGTACTAGGAGGAGTTTCAGTGATTTTCTTACTCAGCTGGCCACTTGTGCCTCCAAACTTCTAATGGAGGACTTTGTTTCGCTCATGAAACTTAAAGTGGCCTTAGACAGATCAGAGACTATGTTTGCTAAGCTAGAGGTACTTTGCTCAGAACTCTCTGTCTGTTGCTGAGAAAATGATGGAAAAGGCTTGCTATTGCTAAACCTGTTTCTTCCACCATTATTAAAGCCTTGTTGAGACTTTTGTTGATCCTTCCATGAGAAATTTGGATGATTTCTCCATGAGGGGTTATAGGTGTTGCCAAAGGCTTCCCCCATGTAATTTACATCTGCCATCGCAAGGTTTTCAGGATCATAAGCTTCTTCTTCAGAAGATGCCTCTTTAGTGCTGTTGGATGCATTTTGCCATCCATTCAGACTTTGAGAAATCATGTTGACTTGCTGAGTCAACATTTTGTTCTGAGCCAATATGGCATTCAGAGCATAAATTTCAAGAACTCCCTTCCTTTGAAGCATCCCATTATTCACGGAATTCCTCTCAGAAGTGTGCATGAATTGGTTATTTGCAACCATTTCAATAAGTTCCTGAGCTTCTGCAGGCGTTTTCTTTAGGTGAATGGATCCACCTGCAGAATGGTCCAGTGACATCTTAGAGAACTCAGACAGACCATAATAGAATATATCTAACATGGTCCATTCTGAAAACATATCAGAAGGACACTTTTTGGTCATCTGCTTGTATCTTTCCCAAGCTTCATAGAGGGATTCACCATCTTTTTGCTTGAAGGTTTGAACATCCACTCTAAGCTTGCTTAGCTTTTGAGGAGGAAAGAATTTAACCAAGAAGGCCGTGACCAGCTTATCCCAAGAGTCCAAGCTATCTTTAGGTTGTGAGTCCAACCATGTTATAGCTCTGTCTCTTACAGCAAAAGGGAAAAGCATGAGCCTGTAGTCTTCAGGATCTACTCCATTAGTCTTAACAGTCTCACAGATCTACAAGAACTCAGTTAAAAACTGATAGGGATCTTCTTATGGAAGTCCATGGAATTTGCAGTTCTGTTGCATTAGAGCAACTAATTGAGGGTTCAGCTCAAAATTATTGTCTTCAATGGTAGGGATTGAGATGCTTCTTCCATCAAACTTGGAAGTAGCTGTAGTATAATCACCCAGCATCCGCCTTGCATTATTATTGTTGGGTTCGGTTGCCATATCCTTTTCTTGTTCGAAAATTTCAGTAAGGTTGTCTCTAGCTTGTTGTAATTTAGCTTCTCTTAGTTTCCTCTTCAGAGTCCTTTCAGGTTCAGGATCAGCTTCAACAAGATTGCCTTTTTCCTTGTTCCTGCTCATATGAAAGAGAAGAGAACAGAAGAAGAAGAGGAATCCTCTATGTCACAGTATAGAGATTCCTTTATGTTAGTAGAAGAAGAAAGGAATAGAAGAAGGAAAAGGTAAGAATCCAAACACAAGGGGGAGGATAGTGTCAAATTCTTGAGTAGAGGAGAAATGTTAGTAGATGAATAAATAAATAGAAGAAGAAGAGAGAGAGAGAGATTTTCGAAAATTATTTTGAAAAAGAGTTAGTGATTTTCGAAAATTAAGAGAAGAGATAAAATTAAAATTAAAATTTGAAATAATTAATTAATTAAAAGAATTTTGAAAAAGAGGGGAATGATTTTCGAAAATTAGAGAGAAAAGTAGTTAGGTGGTTTTGAAAAGGATAAGAAACAAACAAAAAGTCAATTAGTTAGTTGAAAAAAATTTGAAAATCAATTTTTGAAAAGATAGGAAGTTAGAAAGGATATTTTGAAATCAAATTTTTGGAAAAGATATAATTTTAAAAGATATGATTAAAAGATATGATTTTTAAGAAAAAGATGTTTTGAAAAAGATTTAATTTTTTAAAAATAAAATTGATTACTTGACTAACAAGAAACTACAAGATATGATTCTAGAATTTAAAGATTGAACCTTTCTTAACAAGAAAGTAACAAACTTCAAATTTTTGAATCAATCACATTAATTGTTAGTATAGTTTCAATTTTGAAATAAAGATAAGAAAAAGATTTTGAAAATAATTTTAGAATATTTTCGAAAATAATAAAAAAATGAAAAAGATTTTATTTTTGAAAAAGTTTTGAAAAGATAAGATTTTTAAAATTGAAAATTTGACTTGACTTATAAGAAATAGCAAAGTTTTAAAAATTTTTGACTAAGTCAACTCAAATTTTCGAAATTTATGAGAAAATAAGGAAAAGATATTTTTTTATTTTTGAATTTTTAATGATGAGAGAGAAAAAACATAAAAATGACCCAAAACATGAAAATTTTGGATCAAAACACATGATGCATGCAAGAACACTATGAATGTCAAGATGAACACCAAGAATACTTTGAAGATCATGATGAACATCAAGAACATATTTTTGAAAAAAATTTTATGCAAAGAAAACATGCAAGACACCAAACTTAGAAATTTTTAATGCTTAGACACTATGAATACAAAAACGCACATGAAAAACAATAAAAGACACAAAACAAGAAAATATCAAGATCAAACAAGAAGACTTACCAAGAACAACTTGAAGATCATGAAGAACACCATACAAGAATTTTCGAAAAATGCAAGAAAAAGATGAACATGCAATTGACAACAAACTTAAAACATGACACAAGACTCATATAAGAATCACAAAATATTTTTGGTTTTTATGATTTTATGATTTTTTTGTATTTTCTTTTAATTTTTTTTTTTGAAAAACATGTAGGAAAAAGAAAATAAGAAATTCAAAATTTTTAACAAGAATTCCAGGAATCTTTCAATGTTAGCCTAAAGCTCCAATCCAGGAGTTGGACATGGCTTAATAGCCAGCCAGCTTTAGGATATAAATCAGGCATGCAACAGTTGAAACTTCATCCAATTCCATATACATGCCTTTTATGTTGACAAGTGGAAGCCTCAATCCAAAAGAATTTGGATATGGCTTTACAGCCAGCCAGGTTTCAACATGTTACCATGAAACTCTAGAATTCATTCTTAAAAATTTGGAATAATTTTTCGAAAACAGAAGTAAAAATTTTTTTGAAAGATTTTTGAAAATTTTTTGAAATAAAACAAAAAGAAGATGAATCGTTAGTTGTCCAAACTCGAACAATCCCCGGCAACGGTGCCAAAAACTGGTGTTGTTGCCGGAATCTTGAATAATTGCTGGTTACAAACTCGAACAATACCCGGCAATGGCGCCAAAAACCTGTTGCACGATATTGTGATCTCTAACAATGGCATTCGACTTGGTATGCACATCTACTAACTCATCACTTTCTTCACAACATCGCATCACTAACCAGCAAGTGTACTAGGTCGTCCAAGTAATAAACCTTACGTGAGTAAGGGTCGATCCCACAGAGATTGTTGGTATGAAGCAAGCTATAGTCATCTTGTAAATCTCAGTCAGGCGGATAATAAATGATTATGGAGTTTTTGAATAATAATAATAATAAATAAACAGAAAATAAAGATAGAAACACTTATGTAAATCATTGGTGAGAATTTTAGATAAGTGTATGGAGATGCTTTGTCCCTGTTGGATCTCTGCTTTCCTACTGCCTTCCTTTAATCCTTCTTATTCCTTTCCATGGCAAGCTGTATGTAGGGAATCACCGTTGTCAATGGCTACATCCCATCCTCTCAGTGAAAAAGGTCCAAATGCTCTATCACGGCACGGATAATCATCTATCGATTCTCGATCATGTCGGAGTAAAATCCATTGATTCTTTTGCGTTTGTCATCACGCCCAACAATCGCGAGTTTGAAGCTCGTCACAGTCATTCAATCCCAGAATCCTACTCGGAATACCATAGACAAGGTTTAGACTTTCTGGATTCTCATGAATGCCGCCATCAATTCTAGATTATACCACGAAGATTCTGATTAAGGAATCCAAGAGATATGCGCCCGGCCTAAGGTAGAATGGAAGTGGTTGTCAATCACGCGTTCGTAAGTGAGAATGATGATGAGTGTCACGGATCATCACATTCATCATGTTGAGGTGCAACAAATATCTTAGAACAGGAATAAATTGAATTGAATAGAAAATAGTAGTAGTTTCATTAAAACTCGAGGTACAGCAGAGCTCCACACCCTTAATCTATGGTGTGTAGAAACTCCACCGTTGAAAATACATAAGTGATAGTGGTCCAGGCATGGCCGAATGGCCAGCCCCCATGAATGGCATATGAAATCAAAAATAAGGGAAAAGGACCAATGGTCAAAAGACACTGAATACAATAGTAAAACGTTCTATTTATACTAGACTAGCTACTAGGGTTTACAGAAATAAGTAATTGATGCAGAAATAAATAATTGATGTAGAAATCCACTTTCGGGGCCCACTTGGTGTGTGCTTGGGCTGAGCTTGAACTTTACACGTTCAAAGGCTTCTCTTGGAGTTGAACGCCAAGTTGTAACGTGTTTTTGGCGTTCAACTCTGGTTCGTGACATGTTTCTGGCGTTTGACTCCAGAATGCAGCATGGAACTAGTGTTGAGCACTAGTTTGAATCATCTAATCTCAAATAAAGTATGGACTTTATATATTGCGGGAAAGCTTTGGATGTCTACTTTCCAATGCCATTGAGAGCGCGCCATTTGAAGTTTTTTAGCTCCAAAAGATCCATTTCGAGTACAGGGAGGTCAGAATCCAACAGCATCAGCAGTCCTTTGTAAGCCTTCTTATCAGAGTTTTGCTCAGGTCCCTCAATTTCAGCCAGAAAATACCTAAAATCATAGAAAAACATACAAACTCATAGTAAAGTCCAGAAATGTGAATTTAACATAAAAAATCAATAAAAACATCTTTAAAAGTAGCTAGATCCTACTAAAAACTACCTAAAAACAATGCCAAAAAGTGTATAAATTATCCGCTTATCAATTGCATACATGGAACCTTGTGCTTTTAGTAAAGGAAACAAACTATGAACTAGAAAGCAACAATGGTTAAGTAGTTTCCCTAATTTTTAGGAGCTGGTAACTAATTATACCGAGGGTTGAAATGCATTTTTAATAAAAATTTTTGTGGAACACCAAACTTAGCTCCCCATATTCACCCCTGAATTTTTTGGTGTGCAACACCAAACTTAGCTTCTTACAATATAGGTAGACATACTCAACTCTTTTATTGAAATAGCTAAGGAAAGAAAACTACCTCTGGTTGGGTTGCCTCCCAACAAGCGCTCTTTTAATGTTATTAGCTTGACATGCTTCATTCTTGTTTAACTCAATTCATGAACACTCTCCTCCTTTTTCCAAGGCTCTCCCAAGTAATGCTTGGCTTTGTGACCATTTGCTGTGAATGTGTTCCTTGTAGCTTCATTCAGAAGTTTAAGGCTTCCATGTGGGAAGACTTTAGTCACCAGATAAGGGCCAGTCTATTTAGACTTGAGTTTCCTAGTAAAGATCTTGAGCCTAGAGTTGTATAAAAACACTTGTTGCCCTGGCTTGAATCCTCTTCTTGAAATCTTCTTATCATGCCATCTTTTAGCTCTTTCCTTGTATATCTTGGCATTCTCATAGGCTTCCAATCTGAATTTATCCAACTCATTAAGTTGAAAAATCCTTTTCTCTCCTGTTGCTTGGGAGTCAAGATTGAGGAGTTTAATGGCCCATAAAGCTTTATGTTCAAGCTCCACAGGAGGATGACAGGATTTTCCATAAATCACCTGGAAGGGTAACTTTCCAATTGGGGTTTTGAATGCAGTTCTGTATGCCCATAGTACATCGTCCAGCTTTCTTGCCTAATCTTTCCTTGTGGCTCCAACTATCTTCTCTAGAATTCTCTTTAGCTCTTTGTTTGCCAATTCAGCCTAGCCATTAGTTTGAGGGTGGTATGGTGTGGCCACTTTGTGAATAACTCCATATTTATGAAGCAATTTTTCCATTTGTTTATTACAAAAATGGCTGCCACCATCACTAATAAGGCCTTTTGGTACCCCATATCTGGTGAAGATGTGTCTCTTAAGGAATTGAAGGACAATTGATGCATCACAAGTGGTTGTTGCTATAGCCTCTACCCACTTGGAGACATATTCTACCATTACCAGAATGTATTTAAAGGAATAAGATGGGGGAAAAGGTCCCATGAAATCCACACCCCAGTGATCAAACAGTTCCACTTCCAAAATGAAGTTTTGAGGCATCTCATTCTTCTTTGTTAGTCCTCCAGCCCTTTGGCATTCACTGCATTGGTGCACAAATTCTCTGGCATCTTTGAATATTATTGGCCAATAAAACCCACTTTAAAGTACTTTAGCTGCTGTTCTCTCTGGCCCAAAATGTCCACCATAAGCTGACCCATGACAGTGCCACAGTATATTTTTCATCTCATTTTCAGGAATACACCTTCTAATCATTCTATCTGGACACCTCCTGAACAAGAATGGTTCATCCCACAAGAATTTTCTAGCTTCATTGAGCAGCTTCTTCACTTGTTGCTTGGTGAATCCTTGAGGAATCTTCCTTTCAACCTTGTAGTTTGCAATATCAGTGAACCAGGGGGCTTGTTGAATTTGCAAGAGGTGTTCATCTGGAAAGCTTTCGTTCACTAGTTGGGAAGCTTCTTGATTTATCCCTTGTGGAGCCTTGATAAGTGATCAGCAACCTAGTTTTCACTCCCTTTTTTGTCCCTTATCTTAATGTCAATCTCTTGCAGGAGCAATATCCATCTAATGAGTCTTGGTTTGGCATCCTGTTTTGACATCAAATACTTAAGGGTAGCATGATCAGTATAAACCACAATTTTTGATCCAATCAAGAAAGGTCTAAACTTATCAAATGCATAAATAACAACCAATAATTCTTTCTTTGTTGTGGTGTAATTTTTTTGTGCTTCATTTAATACTTTGCTTGCATAGTAAATGATATGATGCAGTTTGTCTTTCTTTTGTCCCAGTACAGCACCAATTGCAACATCACTTGCATCACACATAAGTTCAAAGGGAGGTTCCCAATTTGGGGGTGTGATGATTGGTGCTGTAGTGAGTTTATGTTTTAAAGTTTCAAAGGCATGCTTACAGCTTTCATCAAAGTCAAAAGGATTATCAACCACCAGTAAATTGCTTAATGGTTTAGCTATTTTTGAAAAATCCTTGATGAATCTCCTATAGAAACCAGCATGCCCTAAGCAACTTCTCACTGCTTTCACATTAATTGGCACAGGAAACTTTTCTATGATTTCTATCTTTGCTTTATCAACTTCTATACCATTGCTTGAGACCTTATGCCCAAGAACAAATCCTTTGGCATTTTTCCCAATTTAAAATCATATTTCTTTCTTGGCATCTTTTCAAAACAAGGGTTAGATGATGCAGACAAGTAACAAAAGAGTTACCAAAGACAGAAAAATCATCCATAAAGGCCCCTAAAATTTTTTCTACCATATCAGAGAAGATGGAGAGCTGACAATGGCCAAATTGCATAGGTTAGGAATTTTATCTCAAAATAGAATTGGAGTCGTAAGTATAGTCCTAACCCGACAATTTGACCATCATTCAAATAATATCACAATTAAATGTCAATCATTGGCTATGAGAGAGAGCATGGGGATTTGGGAAAGTAAGAAAGCAAGAATGTAAATATGCAAGGAGGTAAATGATCATGTGGTGCACGAATTTGCAATCCGTACAACTAACCAGCAAGTGCACTGGGTCGTCCAAGTAATACCTTACGCGAGTAAGGGTCGATCCCACGGAGATTATTGGTTTGAAGCAAGCTATATTTATTTTATTAATCTTAGTCAGGATGCCAATAAGGTTATTTGGATTTAATTGTAAGAAGTAAAAGTATTTGGAATAAGGAATTGTTACTTTATTAATGGAGAATATGTTGGAGTTTTGGAGATGCTTTGTCCTCTGAATTTCTGCAATGTAATATTCAACTCAATTGTTTGTAAAGTTCCATCCATGGCAAGCTGTATGTAGGGTGTCACCATTGTCAGTGGCTACTTCCCATCCTCTCAGTGAAAACGGTCCAGATGCTCTGTCACAGCACAGCTAATCAGCTGTTGGTTCTCGATCATGTTGGAATAGGATCCATTGATCCTTTTGCGTTTGTCATCACGCCCAGCAATCGCGAGTTTGAAGTGCGTCACAGCCATTCAATCCTTGAATCCTACTCGGAATACCACAGACAAGGTTTAGCCTTTCCGGATCCTCAAGAGTGGCCGCCATCAGTTCTAGCTTATACCACGAAGATTCTGATTAAGGAAGCTAAGAGATGCTCATTCAATCTGATGTAGAACGGGGGTGTTTGTCAGGCACATGTTCATGGACTGAGGAAGGTGATGAGTGTCACGGATCATCACCTCCTTCACAATTAAGCGCGAATGAACATCTTAGATAGGAACACACACACATTTGAATGAAATAGAAACAATTGCATTAATTTATTGAGACGCTGCAGAGCTCCTCACCCCTAACAATGGAGTTTAGAGACTCATGCCGTCAAAGTTTATAAAATTCAGATCTGAAAATGTCATGAGGCACAAAGTAAATCTCTAAAAGTTGTTTAAATAGTAAACTAATAACCTAGGTTTATAGAAAATGAGTAAACCATGATAGATAGTGCAGAAATCCACTTCTGGGGCCCATTTGGTGTGTGCTGGGGCTGAGACTTAAGCTTTTCACGTGCTTGGGGCTGTTTTGGGCGTCTCAACGCCAGGTTGTAACCTGTTTCTGGCGTTGAACTCCTACTTGTAACCTGCTGGATGTCTACTTTCCAACTCTGTTGAGAGCATGCCAATTGGACTCCTGTAGCTCCAGAAAATCCATTTCGAGTGCAGGGAGGTCAGGATCCAACAGCATCAGCAGTCCTTTTTCAGCCTAACTCAGATTTTTGCTCAGCTCCCTCAATTTTCCTGGATGTCTACTTTCCAAGGCCGTTGAGAGCGCGCCAATTGGACTCTTGTAGCTCCAAAAAATCCATTCCGAGTGCAGGGAGGTCAGGATCCAACAACATCAGCAGTCCTTTTTCAGCCTAACTCAGATTTTTGCTCAGCTCCCTTAATTTCAGCCAGAAATTACCTGAAATCACAGAAAAACACACAAACTCATAGTAAAGTCCAGAAATATGATTTTTGCCTCGAAACTAATAATATTCTACTAAAAACTAGTTAAAACATACTAAAATCTACATGAAATTACCCCCAAAAAGCGTATAAAATATCCGCTCATCACAA